>NC_071263.1:15576970-15939470 GCF_023375685.1 Ictalurus furcatus
ATTGCTGATAGATCTGATATGAATACCTGAAACAGTACACAGGTACTGGATTGGATTTGACATATTCTTTGTTTCATGCCGCTGACATTTTATGTGTGATATTAACTGATGATTTCCTTCCTTTTATGTTAATTCAAGTCGCTTAATTAGGGTAATTATTTCTTAGTCTTACACACCTCAATATCTGAACGGAAAAAATGTAAAGGCCTCATTACAGCAACACTTTTTAAACAGCTTTTGCAATTATTATAGTGGAAAAAAATCAGCATCATTTCAATTTCAGGTAAACAGTGACACCTCAGAGCTGTAATATTGATCCACCGGTAATTGTAGCCAACATATCTTGTCATAACCCCCACTCTTCTCGGGAACTCCAACTCCCAGAATTCTCCACCGTTAAACATACCCACTCATTGCTGTACTGCCTCAATGTTGCTGTACTGCCTCAATGTACTGCTCACTCACACACACACACACACACACACACACACACACACACACACACACAAACACACACACACCTTGCACCTCCGGGGATATAGGCTCAAATTCACCCTGTGTGCATCTTCACCCTGTGTGCATGAACTGTGCATGTTCTCCCCGTGCTTCGGGGGTTTCCTCCGGGTACTCAGGTTTCCTCCCCAGTCCAAAAACATGCGTTGTAGGCTGACTGGCATTTACAAAATTGTCCATAGTGTGTGAATGGGTATGCGAGTGTGTGTGTGCACGATTGTGCCCTGTGATGAGTTGGCACCCCATCCAAGGTGTCCCCTGCCTTGTGTCCCTAAACCCTGTTAGTGTTGTTAGAAATAAAATATAGAATGTTATTTAGGACAAAATCATAACATGTATTAATTTTTACTTAGTCTTCTTTATTCAAACAATATTAGAATATGGTGATGATTCATTTGGAGAGGACATGTTACTGAAATTTATTAAAGCCATGAGTAATTATGCTACAAATACATAAGGTTTTTAAATGTGTTACTGAGGATGAAATTAAATGAGTAAACCAATGACAATATATTTTGCAAATACCAAACATCATTAAACAATGGTTTTTACCATTAAAAATATGGTAAGCCATATTTAAAATATATATATTTGTAATATTGTTTATATTGTTATATTAATATATAATATTGTTTAAAATATAAAATATACATTTTGACTTCACATGTAGAGTGTCAACACCTTGAGGCATTCATATATGCATCATGTGTTGTATTAATGCGAAGAAAGCCAGCTGGTTATTCAAAAACTGTCCAAATATTCACCCTGTGTAAGGCTAAGGCCAGTGATTCATCACATTTGGTCTTTCGTAATGTGTGAAGTCAGTTATGAGCGGGAATTGTCTCTGGGCTGAGCAAATAAATAAGACTTCCCTTTGAATTGCTCATAACCTGAAACTCTTCACTATTTAACAAATAATGTGCATTTCTGTTCTTTGACTGTTGTATTGTTCACTTGATCAAAGTCCAAGTTTTCTCCCAGTCATTATTAGTTCTCTAATAAATAAAGAACAACTACAGTGGAATTGAGTCTAGTGATCCTGACTGCTGCATGATAGATGAAGGCTTGACTCTAAGCAATGAATAGAGTTTAATCACACATCCCACAGTTATGTTGACTCACCAGAATCAAATGGCTATTTGGAATCAACATCCACATGTCATTAACTGAGCAGATGCTGCTCGAAAAATGAGCAGACACTGCTCCGTGATTTGTACTGTATTTTACTTACATTAAAAAAATTTATGTTTATCATCACAGTTAGAAATGTATCCCTCCAGAGTTTATTCCTCCATCTATGATTTAGTACAAACATTAAAACATGTTAAATTATAGAGGAGTAAAGATGGACTTAAATCATTAGGACAAAAAAATCTAGACCAAATTAGAATAAAGAAAATACAAGCAGTATTTTGATATCAAGCAACATTTGTTCAACATCTTGTGTTCTAAATAAAAAAACATTATTTATTTATGACATAATATTCAGACAGACATATGTCCCTGTTCATATATCTCTTGTTTGAGTTTGGACATAGAAGACAAAATTACTGAATTATAAACAGACATGGCATATGGTGTTGACAGTTAACTACAGCGTTATAACAGAGCCTGTTCATTCTTGTCTGTATGGAAAATTATACCCTGCCAATGCCGCATGAGTAATTATGTGGCCTACATTAACCACACATGGCAACAGAGAACCGTTAAGTATACCATGAGAAGGGGAGCAGCATATGGAGGTTACTCACATTACAGAGGCGTATCACGCTATGAATCACTGATTTAAACTTGTAAAAATCCTCATTTAAACGCAGCTAAAATATAATTGTGCACTCAACTACACTATACTGCCCTCCAACCAAATGTGATTTAGTATGGCACTGATTGGATACAATGTCACACTCATTACTTTTGTTTGTTCTCAAAGTCCATTTGGTCTTCAGTTATGTTTGTGGTAAATCAGTAAGCACAACAAACATGTAAGCAGAATATTCATGATGTAACATTCTCCCATTTCATTGGAGGCCAGTGCTCCAAACTACATAACACTAGTACTACTCTAATGTTGATTATCAGTTTTGGAGTACTTTTCTGAAATACTGAAGTATCAGATCAGATCAGATCTGGCATCTATTCCGATCCAGTTCACTGACGTATTTTATGCCAGGAAAGAATGTGATGTTGGTTGATAAAACACACATCTTGCACGTAAGCAGAAAACACAAACTACACGTCAAAACACAAGCAAAAGCTTGGCAGGCCATTTTGCTTCCTAATAATGTCAGTATTGGATCATTATCAGATATTGGCTGATATTCAGATATCTGATATTGTTACTGAAAATGAAAAGAAAAAAAAAAGGATCAGTAACAACGGTACATAATACAATGTCTAAGGCTTATCTATTGGGGTTTAAGGGATAATGTTGGGCAAGTTATCTAACCATGAAGGGACCCATCTGATACAAGTGTCAGTCCGTTATTAAGTAACTGATAATATGGCTACTGGTTAGTTAAAATGTAAACCTGCAGTCACACTAAACACCCCTGGGATAGGCTTAATGTTTAATTACAATAGACTACAAGGATGTCCTTCGTGCCACATTCTCCTTACATACAAAAAAAAGGACAAAACCCAAATCCTCCTGATGCAAGGTTTAGTCTCACTCAGAGCAAAGTGAACCATTGTAACTTAATGATCAAGTAAACAGATTGTCGCGGGAACAAGAAGTCGGATCTATAAATATCGCGATGTCAGTCACTGGATCAATGAAGAGGCGCGTGCTGCCATAGCAACACAGAAAAGGAAGACAGAAGTAAGAACTATTATGTAGGCACAGAAACCACTAACATACAACATACAAATCTATCCACACATGAACATATTCCTTACCCAGAATGGACAGACAGAACATCACACACATGCTCAGGTGGTGAAGCTTTAAAGCACAAGTCTGGTCTGTTATTAAATTCTCAAAGCCAACGCAAAGCAAAAAGCAGCCTTGAACAATCTGGGATAAATGTTGACGCATCAGTTAACTAGCAGAGTTTAAAACATAGGCCTATATAACACAACAGCTTCACTGTGGAGATATATATATATATATATATATATATATATATATATATATATATATATATATATATATATATATATATATATATATATATATATGCAGCAAACTACTTCAGTAATCCAGTTTGAGAAGTAACATTAACGCGCAAACATGTGATTCATTTAGCTTACAGGCAGATGTGATCAGCACAAATCCTCGAGTACGTCATGCACGGTTTTAGTTGGAAAACTACTCAAAACGCACATTCAGATATGTTATAAAGGCGAATAAATTTACCTTTTCTTGTGTCCACTGTATTTGGGCACAGAAGTGGCCCGTAAATGTTGCAAAGATGCCGAGCAGAGCGAACAACCGCATGGCGGTACCGGCTCTCACAGCGTACATCATCATCTCCGTTATTTCTCAGCGACTTTAGAGAGAGGGATCCTGTGAGGAAGGGTGAGAGGGAGGGAGGAGGACCTGAAGCCTAGCCATAGGGGAATACGCCTCATTCGTTTACACACGCGCGCGCGCACGCACACACACACACACACACACTGCACAAGTTGCACATAGATTTACGCACTCATGTTGGGAAATCAAATCCTGCTGAAAAATCCAGTTTAGTCTGACCATCTACCAGCTGCCAAAACACAGGCAGAGCAAACTGTAGATGGTGCTCGTAGTGTCTGAATTACCACTACTAATGCAACCTTGTGAGTTTAAAAACCAAAATAACCAGCTGGCAACGATGGACGACTATCTTGACCAGCTCTGCCTTTTTTGTAGTGTTTTGGTAGCCGGTAGATGGATGATCAGTCCAAGTACTATAAACACTATAAAAATATTTAGAATTCATCATTTATAAAAGTATTTTAAAAAAAAAAAAATTATGAGATTCCCTTCATTTCTACTTTAATTTGTAAATTACATATTCAAACTATGAACAACACATTCATGTTAGATGTGGAGCAAATTCCTTATCCTATTTTGTTTGCAGGGATATAATTTGGATACATTATCCATCCAGCCATCCATCGATCTTTCATAAGCTTCTCCTATACAGGGTAGTGGGGGAGCCTGGAGCCTATTCCAGGGAAGTCGGGGCACAAGGCGGGGTACACCCTGATGGGGTGCTAACGCATCGCTGGGCACAATCACACACACATTCACACTACTGACAATTTGGAAATGCCAATCAGCCTACACTGTATGTCTTTGGACTAGGGGAGGAAACTAGAGTACCCGGAGGAAACCCCCGAAGCACGGATAGAACATGCAAACTCCACACACACAGGGCGGCGGTGGGAATCACAACAGACAAACACCACGGTGTCTACATAATATGATATGGTATGATATGATATGATATGATATTGTATTGTATTCACCTTAAACATTGTGATATACCTAAATTAAGTACAGTGGATATGGATATTTCCCTCATTCCCCCAAACATGATGAACAAATGAAGCGCTATGGTTAATCTCTTTTTTTTTATGTATTTTTTTTTAAATGTAAGTGTATTTATTTTGGGGCCTTGGATTTCATCTTGTTACAGTAAAGTAATAATATGCACAAAGTAATATTATGGTTCAGACAACTACACACTAACTGTTTTTACACTCTGACTCTGTTTTTATGAATGCTGTAACACCCAGTAGCTGGAATAAATAGGATGGTGCTTTGACATTCACATATACAGCATAAACAATGTCACAAACTGCACGCAAAGTCCGTCAACCGAGTGTTTTAACCCCCATACAGTAACCTGGTGTAACGGGGTAAAAAAAACACATGACGACAAACACACTTGTTTCTTCATTAGCAGATGAAAATGCTTCATTACCAGTTCTATCATTTACATGTAGCGTATTTGATAGAATTAGCCTACATCTATGGATGTACAGTGTTTCAGCTCCCAGAAATTTCTGAGTAAACCATATTATTGCTGGGCAGCTTTGCAAATCATCCATTTTGAAAGATTTGCCCAGGGAATCCGTTCATTTTAAGCACTACTCTTTAACACATTCACCTAGCTGATGCTGATGTGTACTAACATTAAAGAGCTCTTCATAAACAGTATGACTATGAATGACTTACATTCACACAAAAATGTACAGAGGCAGCAAACGTATGTCAGGAGTGAAATACTGCGAACTAATAACTTAGTAGTCGTAGCAGATTTCCATTGTGATCGTGCTTTCAGCCTGGGTGGTCATGGTTAACCTCATTCATCTAGGTGTATTTATTTTCGACGCAGTTTATTACCTGTCCTTTGATTGGCCAGTGAAAACACGTGATCAACGGGCTCGCACACGTATTTTGTGACGTGGAGACTCAGGAAGTGATTGCACGGTGTGCATGTGTTCTCTTACATGTTGAGGAAGCGTTATAGCGTTTGTGCGTAATTTACTTTCTGCTTAAATGAATAATATGGATGACGATATTTTAAGTCTGAAGAAACAGCTCCTGGAAAAAGATGCGGAAATCGCTGCTTTAAAAAACAAGCTCCAGCAAATCCATAAGGTCTGCATTCGCATTCGTGTCCAGGACATACTGTCTAACATGTCACCTGTATGCCGAGTGTATCTCCCAAAATACCGTTATTTAGACGCCACTATCCTTTCTGTTATTATTATTATTATTATTATTATTATTATTATTATTATTATTATTATTATTTTATTTTAATCAGGATAATTCTTTACTAATGGACTTACAAGACCAGGTATCGCATTTGGCTCAGCTGCAGTATACTTCTTTAACCAACGATGACATTATGCGATACAGTAGGCAGCTGCTCTTGCCAGAGCTCGGTGTCAAAGGTGAATGTCTAATGTAACAGCAGTTTGAAACAGTTTCTTCTTTGCGTTTGACAAAACATGCACAAATTATTCAACTCGTCTCTTGTCTTTCCAGGTCAGATGAGTCTCTTAAACACGTCTGTTTTGGTGGTGGGATGTGGAGGTTTAGGTTGTCCTCTAGCCCTCTACCTCGCTGCGGCTGGAATAGGTAGGTAGGCCGCAGTGTGGCTCATCTATTGGTCATATTCACACTACAGGCAAAAGTGGTCAGGTTCTTCATAAGCGAAACAGATTCGTCTTTTTCATGTTGGTGTAAAAATCAAACTCACATTGAATTGGATATTATCAGTTCTGATTTGGCCCACTTTCATATATGATACTGGAATCCAGTACTGCATCCTGCACCCTCAGTCTGAACAGTTAGATCAGCATTCAGACATAGTTTTGTTTTTGCTTTGTGGACAAGACTGACTGACAAGAATAAAATGCAGAAACAAGAAAAAAAAAAGAGAGCAATGATTCAGGGAACCTTAACACTGAACATAAATTTCCAGTTTAGACAGTCTCTCAAGGCAGACTTCTTGGTTTTGCACTAGAAAGAGTGCTCAAATAATTCCAAAGTTTTTCTTTGCAGCCAGCAAATACAGTTGGGTGAGTTAATAAAGTGAAAATACTGTACACTTGTAATTAACCATACACAAACAGAATCTTATGAAATGTACAAACGCAATGTGGAAAGTATTATCATTTTGTACATATACAAAATACAATATATTAAGTACTCAAAAATGCTTTGTGCCACAACCTTAATACACCTCTTGCTTTTAGTTTGTTCACTTCAGTTGTCTGGTTATTCCACCGTTTCTGTTTATGGAAACTAAATTTGTGGAAACATCAATAGAAAATGCTCGAAAGTTACACCAGACATTTAAAATGCTTAGCAATTTTGGACTAGGTTGTATCTTGTATATGTGTACCTGTTTGGCAACTAACGTACCATCAGTTAAAAATGAAAGGTGTTCCTAGACCCATTATGGTTTAATGCACACTTGTCATAGGATTGTACGAAATGTATTTATTTATTTAGTTTTAACGCCATGTCAGCAACCAGGCTATTCACATGGCAAACAAAATATTCATCAATAAATATTTACAATATTAAATAAGACTCTTATATACACTTATATACAGGATACTTGTATACAGGATAAAAACTGTAAAAATCTGTTCAGATGGTATTAAAATAATTATTCTATTAAACAAATCTCTGAATAAAAGAATTGTCTGATAGTTCCAAAAGTTTTACAGTTCTGTAAAATGTGCTTGATGGTCATAGCAGTTTGGCAAGGTATGCATATGGGAAGATATTCACCAGTCAGTAAAAATGCATGTTTTATTCTTGAATGGTCCAGTCTGCATCTGGTAAACACTATTTGGTCATGCCTAGATTTCAAATTTTTAGAGTAATTTCTTTAGATGGATTGTACTAAGCATAGATCAAGAATTTCATGATCATGTCATTTAACAATCTGCTGGATGTGTGTATTGTACACTATCAGGGCGTTTGGGACTGTTGGATTATGACGAGGTGGAGCTAAGTAATCTGCACAGACAGGTTCTGCACACAGAGCGGACACAGGGTCTGCCCAAAGCCCAGTCTGCAGCACAGGCCCTAAGCAGGTGCATCTCATTTCTACACTAAAGACAAGTATGCATTAGGAACCAGGCTTAACCCTGTTACCCAGGGTTTAACCCAGGCTAAATTCTGTGTTGTGTTAACTTTAGTGTTCTGACAGGTTAAATTCTACAACACAGTGTGTGCCATATCATCTCCAGCTCTCCTCTGAGAATGCCTTACAACTCATCCAACAGTATCCTTTCATGCTGTAGTCTTTAGACACGTATCGTCTCATAGTTTTGAATGCTGTTTTGATTTTGATTGTTTTGATTGTTTGCATTCTTGACTACTTGTGTTTTTATGTATGACATTGTGGCTGATTGTTCAGATAATGTTCCAACACGGTACCTTGTCAACGATGCCTGTGTTCTCAGTGGCAAACCCTTAGTGTCTGCAAGTGCTTTGCGAATGGAAGGCCAGGTAGGACACTTAAGAGCAAAATTATAATGCCTTCCATGTGAAAACTTTAGAATGGGAGTGAATGTGATTTTATAAAAAAGAAAAGAAAACAGAGTTAACTGATCAAGTGTGTAAATTCAGCTTTTTTTCCTGTGGACATAAATGTGCTTGGCTGTCTTCTTCTATCTCATCTCATAGCTCACTGTGTATAATTACAATGGAGGGCCTTGCTACAGGTGTTTATATCCTGTTCCCCCACCACCTGAAACTGTCACAAACTGCTCTGATGGAGGAGTCTTAGGAGTGGGTGAGTCCAACTTACAGTAAAGTTCACAGCTATTATATGTAAGTTTACTGGGTACTAGTTATCCTGGATGCACACTATGTGATTTTACAGCCCCAGTTCTACTCACTCTTTAATCCTCATGAGAGTAAAACAGACTCATGCTCACCTGTAGCACTGAAGAAATCACAAACCAAACAGATCATGGAACAGTAATTGATTGTGGTACTGAGGGAGCAATGAACCAAGTCCTAAAATGGCAAATCTCTGAAAAGTCTTTTACTCAGAAAAGTACAAGCATGATTCAATGCACAGTATTCAACAGGGAGACACCTTACATAGCAAAACAATCAATAATCCATGAATATTTCCAAAAAAATACGGATACTACACTGTCTTCAGGTCCAGTTAATAATTAAAATGGGCCGACAGCTTAACAACAGCCTTATTACATAAGGTTTAATGTTTAAAGTGTCTTGATAGTTTTGTAATGCTATGATCAAAGAGTAGCAAAGTTTATACTTTATTGAGTTTGTGGAATTTCATCTTGTTCTGATTATGTCTAAGCTACTGCTTTAGTACAGTTAAGATAAAGAGTTCACGTAAATGAACATTATTACGGTCCTGGGAACGATGGGTGCGAGGTGGAAATGACTCTGCATACGTGTGCACACACCTTTACACACTCGGGGGCAGTTTTGGCAAAGCCAATGCACCTACTGGCATGTATTTAGGAGGCGGGAGGAACTGGGAAACACACATGGTCAAACCGGGGGCCCTGGAGTTATGAGGCTACCACGGTGCTGCCCCATTTATCAATTCTTATTTGCAATTGAAATTGAAACATGCCAGAATTAGGAACGGATTGTGCGTAGGAGTATATTTGTGTGTGTGTTCATGCTTTTCTTTGCAAAAGAACATTGCAAAAGTATGCAAAGATTTGTCAACGAGGCTCCATCTGCAAAATGTGCTCCTGTAGACATGCCTCAATTGCATGTGTGCTGAGCCTTACTTACTGCACCCTACCTACTAAAAGCCCCCTTTATTCAACCACTAAGTTTCATCAGTTTATGGAAAACTGTGCCTTATTTGTAGAAATATGTATATGCATAAATAAACAGTAGGGGGGCACGGTGGATTAGTGGTTAACATGTTTGCCTCACACCTCCAGGCTTGAAGGTTCGATTGCCACCGAGGCCCTATGTGTGCACGGATTGCATGTTCTCCCCATGCTGCGGGGGTTTCCGCCCCAGTCCAAAGACATGCATTGTAGGTTGATTGGCATGTCTTTGAATGAGTGTGTGAATGTGTGTGTGATTGTGTTCTGTGATGGATTAGCACTCCGTCCAGGGTGTCCCCCACCTTGTGCCCCATGCCCCCTGGTATAGGTTCCAGGCTCCCCGCGACTCAGTAAGGAAAAGCAGTACAGAAAATGGATGGATGGATGGATGGATAAATAAACAGTGCTCATCTAAAAATGTTTACTTTTCTGTTAATGACTCAATTTGCCATAGCTTATTATAGGTGCTTAGGGATTTCTATCCAGTCCTGTGCAGTTTAAAAGCATATTTCCATCTTCTCTGCAGTGGTTGGAGTCATGGGCTGTCTTCAAGCTTTAGAGGTTCTGAAGATTGCTTCTGGCCAAAAATGTATCCTTCAATGAAAGCACATAGACAGCCAGAGTTCACTACACTGTTTTTTTTTTTAGCTTGTGGTACACATTATTTGATGGCAGCTGTCTTTGACTGGCTAATGCAGCTTCCTTTGGACAGCAGCTGCTGATGTTTGATGCTCAGGATGGTCGGTTTCGCTGCATAAAGCTGAGAGCCAAGCAGGCTGGCTGTGTTGTTTGTGGAGAGACGCCCACAGTAACAGAGCTGCAGGACTATGAGAGCTTCTGTGGCTCGTCTGCAACAGATAAGGTCAGAATCATGTAACAGAGTGAAGTTTTGGTGACGTGTCTGTTCTGTTGTGTTTATTCATTATTTCCCTCTTTTCCATTGGTATCATTTGACATGCCCTGGTGTGCCCTCTGTATGCTACTAAGAAACTGACCGCAAGAGGTCACTATAGCTTTGTCTGAAATCATGCTTTCACTGTTGATTCACTATTAACTATAGACTGATTTATATAGACCTCTACAGTCAGTGGATTATTGCGACATAAAAAAAGAAATGGAAAAATTTCTTTGTGGTTAATTAACGTCATCTCACTGAAAATATGAGAGAAATTTTACCTTTAATTAAAGTAAACTTTCCCATAAAGCAAAATTCCCCTTGTCAAAAAAAAAACTATTTTTAGTAGCCAACTTTAAAATTAGTGATCATTTTGATTGTTTATCTTTTTCCAGTGTCGAAGATTGAATCTTCTATCTGCAGAACAGCGAGTCTCTGTGCAGGTATATAAAATTAATGCATTATTACCTTGTGTATTATATGATTTTGCATTAATATCAAGCCAAAAAAAAATTAAGAATTGATCTGGTAAACCACTTATCATTACCTGCAGGAGTATAAATCCATTGTGGACTGCGGTACTCCTCATCTCCTACTTGATGTTCGGCCCAAAGTAGAGGTGGACATTTGCCATCTGCCAGTTTCCATCAGTATGATTTCCAAAAGTTTTCTGGAAATACAGATTCTGTTTGGTGCAATTGACACTATAGAACATGCAATAGAATGGCATAAGCATGATACCATTAAGATTGTATTTTTTTTTCTTACTAATAGATATTCCACTGGCCAGTTTAGAGGATCAAAAGGGAGACCATATTCACTTCTTAAAGGAGAAGATCAGTGAGCTAAAATTGCAGATGAGCTCTGAATTAGAAGTCCCAGGTAACTGGCAAAATTTTCACTCTATATGCAATTTTTTGTATACTCTTTATAGCATGAAGAGTAATTATAATTATATAAGAATATAAATGTATTTCTTGTGTATGACAAACAGTACTGTATCTGGATTTCCTTGTAGAGTTGTGTTCTTAAGATTTAACATCAAATCCAAGTCATAATAAATAAACAGTAAATATTCTGCATGGTGGTGAGTTTTATTAAATTAAAATATCCTCCCAGCCTTCAGAGTAACAAGAAAAACATACTTCCATCATTTAGAGTTACTGTTCAAGCAGTGAAAACAGCTGGTAGTGGACAGGTATTGATATGATTTTTTTCCCCTACCCCTCCTACCTTTTTCTTTTTGCTAGTGTATGTAGTGTGTAAACTGGGGAATGACTCTCAGACGGCTGTGCAGCTACTGGAGATGATGTCTGGAACTGAACTAGAGAACATCACTGTCAAAGATATCACTGGAGGCCTGATGGCCTGGGCTAATAAGATTGATCCCTCTTTTCCAAAATATTAACTTTCATTCATTTGTATTTCTTTATCCAAAAGTAAACAACCTAGTCATTATTTTTGTTTTTATTTTATTTAAAAAAAACAAAAAAAAACAAAACACCACCACATTATATACACTCTTTGGAGACCAGCTTAATCACTTCTGACTTAGTGCCAAGAAAGTGACACAGCTCTCATTGGACTTGAAGAGACCGGATTGACCCCATACCCCATACTCCTGAGGTGCCTCCACAACCGATGTTAATACGCACTCAAACTTCTTCAAATCCAACCTCATGTAAACACATGTAGTCTGGATTAGTATACTCCCATGATTAACAATGCTGTGCAACAGTAAAGAGATGGACAAAACCCACACTGGACCTCCTGAATCCTAGGTTCAACTATCAGTCATAGCCTCCTCTCCAAAATCCTGGCATAGACTTTTCCTGGGAGGCTGAGTATTGTGAATTGGACCACACAACCACAAGCTTGTCCAGGGTCTTCAACATCCCTGGATGAATCGCATCCACCCATGCAGCCTTGCCATTAGGGCTGTCAATATTGATTATTTTGAGAATGGATTAGTTGACTGTTTTCTTAGATTAATAATTGAGTAGTCAATATCATATGTTGCCTGAAATCTACTTGTAGAGACAATAAAAATGTTCCTCTATATAAATGCTACATATAAGTGCTATATAAATATACTTCGTTTTATCCTAAAATTCTGACTTTTTGATGGAAAAAAATTCCCAACAAACTATTTTTTATAATGTACACTCACCAAGCACTTTATTAGGAACACCAGTAAACCTACTCATTCACGCAATTATCCAATCAGTCAATCGCGATTCTGGCATTTTTCACATCAACCTTCAGAATGGGGGAAAAATGTGATCTCATTGATTTTAATTGTGGCATGATTGAACCAGACTGGTTAGAGCTGACAGAAAGGCTACAGTAACTAAGATAGCCACTCTGTACAATTGTGCTTAGCAGAAAAGCATCTCAGAATGTACGGCATGTCAAACCTTGATATGGATGGGCTACAACAGCAGAAGACTATGTCAGGTTCCACTTCTGTCAGCCAAGAACAGTTCAACTGGGGCTGCAGTGGGTTGACAGTTAAAGACTGGAAAAATGTAGCCTGGTTTGATGAATCTGGATTTCTTCTGAGGCACACAGATGGTAGGGTCTGAATTTGGTGCAAAAAGCAACCTGACTTGTGTCAACGGTCCAGGTTGGTGGAGGTGGTGTAATGGTATAGGGAATGTTTTCTTGGCATATGTTAATACCAATCAATCATCGCTTGAATGCCACAGCCTATTTGAGTATTGTTGCTGACCATGTGCATCCCTTCATGGCTACAATGTACCATCTCCTAATGGCTACTTCCAGCATGATGATGCACCATGTCACAAAGCAAAATCGTCTCAAACTGGTTTCATGAACATGACAAATGAGTTCACTGTTATTCAGTGGCCTTCCCAGCCACCACATCTGAACCCAGTAGAACACCTTTGGGACGTGGTAGAACGAGAGATTCGCCGCATGAAAGTGCACCTCAAACATCTTCAGGAAATGTGCGATGCAGTCATATCAACATGGACCTGAATCTCAAAGGAATGTTTTCATGCCATGAAGAATTTAGGCTGTTTTGAGAGCAAAGAGAGGCCCTACCCTTAGTGTAGTGTTCCTAATAAGTGTATATACAGAATACACCCCCCCCTTCCTTTTTTTAAAAAAAAGCATGGCATTCCTGAAACAAAAATACTACGGTATATGTAGCATTACTTTTTATAAGTGTAAGGGAGACAAAGAAGAGAAATTAAAAATAGCAAATTCGTGAGCTCAATGTAATTCATATAATTTGACTGATTTGTTATAGATAAATTAAAAATCATTAATGAAGAATGTAGGCTTAAAGTTGTACTGTTGTAAAAACGTTTGTATTTTCAAAGTAATAACTTATACTTGATATTGACCGAGGTGGTTGGAGCATCAAAAATAGTTACTCAAGTAAAAGTATCATTACTATGGAAAAAAAAAACCCACTCAATATAATATAATATAATATAATATATATATATATATATTAATCTCCTCCAAATATCTACTCGAGTAAGGTGGTGAAAGTTTTAGTTTTTAGTTAAAAAACAAAACAGTAAATGTTACACAGGAAGCGTCACATAAAACATAATGTAAATAAATGCAGATGTGGCTGATTGAAGCTCATGTATTAAGATGCATTTGATCAAACAGACAAACTCTTCTGAGTGAAATCTTCTGTTTGCTTTGACATCCCTGTACTGTTATCATACAGCAGGGTGTCACACTCAAACTCTTAAAGAGTAGTTTAACGCTGGTTAACTTAATTATAAATTCGCTCAGAAACAATAATATTTCCGTTGTTTTATTCAATTTCCATTATCTTCCATTCTGTACACGCCTGCATGCAGGAGTATTTATGAACACACGCTAACATTAAACATGCTGTAACGGTACATAAGTAAGTACATTTCTCTTCATTAATTTACTGCTCCTTTTCCTGCTTGGACTGACTGCACGTTGCTTTCCGTCATGAAGCTGAATGCTCTTCCTTGTGGTTTGTTGTAAAGTCAACTTTGCTGTGCATTATCGCCACCTTCTGGCGCGCGCACACGCACACACACACACACACACGCAAAATACATAATAAAATGTGTGTGCGCGTTCGTGTACGGTGCAAAAGTCTTTGGCAAACAAACTTTGTTATAGATTTTTATTTTATGACTTCTACATTATCGAGTGAATATAAAAACCTTTTAGATTTCCAGACATTTGTTTTCCAGCACAAAATGTTACAGAAAAATGTTTGTATGTCAGTAAAGACAGCAGCATATTACGTAAGAGAACACTTTTTAGACTAACAACTTGATGAAGGCTGCTTGAAGGGTTTTGCTGCAAAAATAAGAAGCAAGTGCAAGAAGTCTCCAGAAGAACTGTGACTGGTTCTGCAAGACGCTCAGTAAAACTTACAGCTCATTTCCTTATAAAAGTGCAGAAATTGTACCTGAGACTAGTAATTATTTTTTTCTTTCAAAGGGTCATTGCACCAAATATTGACTTTGTTTCATTTATTACTGTTTGCTGCTCTTTATAGTATTTTTTTTTTAAATGTAGAAACATTAAATTTCATTATTTTTGCAGACTTCTTTGTTCTACAACAATCCTTTATATTTGCCTAAGACTTTTGCACAGTACATATACAGCACAGTATAATCAAGTAGTCGATTATAATTGAGTATTCGTGACAGCCCCACTTGCCACTGAAAGTTTCTAACTACCATACTAACGTCAGTCACACAGATCGCAAAGAATCAGAAATGTATGGCACTGCCTCCTTAAATGAGGGTTAAATGAGGGTGCCTCCTGAAACTGGGTTGGTCAAATTGCTCCTTCCATCACTCAACAATATCCCAAAGAGCTGTCAACATTCCTCTGCACTTGCTCAGCAAAACTTGCTCACGGTCTGGTCTTTGCAAAGGTTTAGTCCGTCTAAGAATATCTGAATGGCATGGCACATGGCCCCCCACAATCATGCTGGTGGTGAACCCACGAGGTTCTTATTTTGGGCTGAGTTTGACAGAGTTATGTGGGTGGTCTGTGCACCAGACACTCGCCTGTGGACATTACCCCTAGACCTGCCTCTGGGTAGGTCACAGTAACCCTAATCTGTGTAGGGTACATTTGGTCTTCTTTTTGTACCTTTCATGGGGGTCTTTAGGTTTGCTCTTTGTCTGATCTCTCCTCAGATTTGTTCACAATGGGTGGCCCTACTGTGGGAGCATCACGCTCCTAGTTACATAGCCCTGAGGTTCAGAATTACACAATCCCCTTAACCATGACAAGGTCTTGATATATGAAACAACAACAACAATAACAACAGCAATAATAATACCACCAATAAATAAAACAAATATGTATCCTGCCACAAAACATCAATCCAAAACATAACTTTTGAGATGAAACAAAGGAAACAATTTCCGTGTTGACATTCTCCAAATCCAAACAGGTACATTTGTACTGGAATTTCAGTCATTCATTCTTCTTCAGCAACTATGCAAGGAACACAAGGCACAAGGCAGACACACACATTCATGGCAAGTTTTTGGTTACATTCTGCTTAATAATTTACTAACATTTCATGGTGAAAACTAAAATGAGATATTCGCGACCAACACCCAGAATTTCTTTTGGCTAAAGATAACATTCTGCTCTAGGTAAGGTCTGTTGCAAGCAGCATCAAATTATTAGCTCAAGTGAACTTAGATGTCCGTTGACCTCTTAGGATCAAGTTAATATTTTCATGAGGTACACTGGCAGAATTTTGGTGTGGGTATGTGCCAATCAAAACAAAACAAACAAAAAAATAATAAAATGAAACCATAAAATATTAAAACCAGATGTACATAATAGTAGGTGAGATGAGACTTGTTTGTGTACATTTTAACACCAGTTGGAACCAGAACTACATGTACATGCAGTAATTAATAATAATAGCATAAAAACAATCGGCCATCTCCACATAATGACACTATCAGCAGTGCGGGACTGAGAAACGCTCCTCACCTTGTGTAGTAGCCCAGTGGTTTTCAAAGTGGCAGCCGCCAGGGGGCGCCCGGGGGGCCTCAACAATTTGGTGTGAAAAATAAATAAATACATGATTTTTTCTTTTTCACTCTCAGACAACCACACGCACACACAATCAATTCCTAATGTAATGTAAAGATATAAGTTGTAATTATTAATAAAAAAGGGGGATATATTCAGAAGTCTGTATTTTTAATGTGTTTTAAAGACATCTTGTAAAAGGGGGGTCAAATGTTAATACCATATGGGGGGCCTTGCCCTGGAAAAGTTTGGGAACCCCTGTAGTAGCCTACTGCTCCACTTGTACAACACTGGCGTTGATTTATTTCTGCAGGCCCATGTGTACAGTAATACATGTGCTCTACTGTAGGTCTTGGGTGCTAGAAGCACCACTTATTACAAACACAAAGAGTAGACTCACTATTCAGTTCTTACTCAAACAGTGCCGCCTACATGAGAAAGAAACATAGATGGATAGAGAGAGAGAAAGAGAGAGAGAGAGAGAGAGAGAGAGAGAGAGAGTAAAAGACAAAGATACTGAACACCAACACAGAACCACGCTGACAAAGTACAGACTCTGCGCACACACACTGGTCATCGAGATGGGCCGCTATAAGCAATCATGGAGCGCTAAATCACCTAAAGAGCAGAGTATGCACACAGTACAATAGCAACACAATGACAGGGCTGCACTTTCTAACTGAGTGTAACAAATTCAAACACTTGTGTGAAATATATTTTTAAAATTTCAATCACACACCACCAGTGCTCCCTTCTGTCCAACACTGACAAACTGCCCATTCTGTTAGAAAAAATGAAGTAGAGCTGCGTTTTAGTAGGACAGTACATGCTGTATCTGCCTGCCACAACCTGGGGGACAGTAAGTAACTGAGTAACCCACCCAAACACACACACACACACACACACACACACACACACACACACACACACACACAGCGCTCTGTTTGTCTTTTTTTATTGACTTATATATGACTGCCAATATTTGTATTTGTTTGATTTCTCAATTCCATGTTTCTATATGTACATGAATATAATATGTTTATTAATAATAGTTCTTCATTTCTGTAATGCTTTGGCAATGTTGTATGTGTATATGATCATGCCAATAAAGCTTGTTGAATTGAGAGAGAGAGAGAGAGAGAGAGAGAGAGAGAGAGAGAGAGAGAAAGTTATCTATAAGCATACAAATGTTCTGCATACAAATGACTGCAAAAACATTACTTATTTACTGTAAACTACTGAGGTATGAGTGCTACTTTATAGGCAGTCAGGCAATAGGGTCAGACTACAGATTTGAAATATATGAAATATATTAACATAGATGTTATTTGAATCTTTGCCTTTTTAGTTAAACATTATCAGATTAGTCTAAAACATTTCTTTTAAAAATCTATTAAAATTGTCCCCTGCTTTTATATTACATTATATTTTCATTGCCAGCAATAAATACATGAATAAATAAAAATTTCAGTCCATATATTACACCCCTGATTAAAAGGCAAGTGCTTAGTTTAAATTGGGTCTTCTGGAACACCAACTAAGATGTAACATACTGTAGCTAGTTATAAATTGTGTGTGAGCATGTATACTTTTTTCTTCTACCTGCAGACATCTTAACATGCACTTGGCATGTTACTTGTTACTTGTGATAATGAAGAAACATCAGTAAAACAGAACGTACCTGTTTTTAGCACATCTTAGTATCTTCATTATTACATTTTTTCATGTTTAAAAAAAGACATAATTAAAACACTGCAGTCACTCTCAAAGTTGATTAAGCAGATGATTGATGAATCCTCCTCCAGCACTTTGCACTATAACATAGAAACACCACTTTTCACCACGTTCACATCTTTTAGTGTTCTGAACTTAATGACATAGGCCTACTGCATCGGGTGATCCTGTTTTATTTTGACAACAAATCCCCGGTATTTTTGTAATCTCCAGCTGTTTGGGTTATGTCATTATCACAAGATTAATAATGTCATTTGCCTTTCCCTTTCTGATTGTAGGCTAAACTAATCAGTCTCTATTAACTTGCACGCCCACTTTTATAACTGCTTCCGGCCTCTTTCATATCCACTGAGCAACTTCAGCAACTAACTTTTTTAGAAAAATTACACAAGCCTTAAATAAAGAGGTGAATTTTGCTTTCAAGGAAAAAGCAAAGAATGAGAATGAACACAATATTCATCACAGTTGCGTATTAATTCCAGTAAATGTGCCAGTTAAAGATGATTTAAAAACAAATCCTCAAACATTGTTCTTGATTAAAATGTTATTTCTGTTCTGAAGACAACACAGAATTAATTTTATATTAGCAATCATATTTAGGCTTTGACCCACACACCTGTTATGTCAGAGAAGTGATCAGGGGAAAAGGATCATCTTGATTACACTGATATTAAAAAGATAAATGGTATCATCTCATACAGTTTTACGAACTGTTAATATATTAGGCCATGTTAACATGGCAACAGAAATA
The DNA here is from genome assembly GCF_023375685.1 of Ictalurus furcatus. Classification (NCBI taxonomy): domain Eukaryota; kingdom Metazoa; phylum Chordata; class Actinopteri; order Siluriformes; family Ictaluridae; genus Ictalurus; species Ictalurus furcatus. The sequence goes on from NC_071263.1 coordinate 15,596,188, forward strand.
TCCGTGAAACCTAATAAACTAAATTTATTCTTGTTATAAATAACTTTCCACCCTAAGGGTATACCTATTTCATGCAAACATCAAACATGCCTGGGCTGATCAGACACTATGGCTTAGGGGAGATTGTGTAAACTTATTTATTGCCACTGCCACACATAAACACACACACACACACACACACACACAGACAGACAGACAGAGTATTTCAACCTTTCCACATTGACCCACATATCATGCTGCCATTTTGTTTATACTACACTCTTTCTACCTTTGAAAGTAAACTAGACTGTGGTTGATAATACAAAAAAAAAAAATTACAAACCATCACAGACATTCTAATGGTTTCCACTACAAATACGATTACAAGCAATCAGCTAGCCATTAAAACCATTACCATTACTATTATTGGTGCTTAATGGTATCCACTACACATAACATGCCACCAACTGAAGGCAAAAATGACCAGTAGAGACCCACAGGTACCATTACATTCCCATTAAAACCAACACAATTCCCATTATAACCATTAAAACCATTACAAATTCTATGAGGGGTTTCTGTTGTTTTTTTCAGCAGGGTAGTCAAGATGTAGTAACGATTAATAATTACTACAATTTAATTGCTAATAATACCAATCTAACAGCAAAACCTGGTACACTAGCGAACAGACGGAAACACTTTAGATTCATTAATTTATTGCTTTCAAATCGTTTCCCCCGACTCATCCAAAAGAGTCGTTCAATAAGAACCGATTCACCGCTGTGGCCTTGTACAGTACTTCAGAGTCGCAAGGTGAATGTGAATCGTACTGGTAGAGGTCGCTAAAGCTCTCTCAGAATCGGTCCACATAACGGAAACAGTTATCAAGCCAGGCATGCGCGTGATGCAAAAGCAGGAAAAAAGCCCGAGAAACGCACAGGGTTTATGGGACTGTAGTGGAGTCGCCTTGGGCTCCAAAACGGCGTTTGCTTTCAGCGAGCTTCACCACAACCTGTGGGCATATTCTTCTCTTTCAGCGAAGTTGGAGGCTACAGCCACAGCTGAAAACACGACGCACTCATGAAGGAGCCTTTCGCTACTAGACCTGAGAGAAGAAAAAGTTTTCGAAAAGCAACACAAGTCTGTAATCCAGATCAGTACAGGAATCTGTACATTTCAGGGATTTAAAGCCTTTGAGTAAACACGGGATTCTGAAAACACTTTAACCAGCGTCGTTTCTGGAAGTTTTTTTGGTTCGTTTCTTATCCACGAATAAGAAAACGCCTTTTCTGAATATATCCAGGTAATGTGTGTTTTTCAATGTACGCTGTTTTGTAATATTGAATTACTCGTATCTGTATGTTACTATGTTACTATGCACCCTACAGTGAACACGAGCACAGCGATTGTAAAGTTGTTTTGCTGGCAGTTGTGGTTCTCTGCCAGCTACACGACCGAGAGGGGGAGGATCCTCTCCAGATGTGTGGAATGGCAAGGCTTCCAGATGTTGGTTACAGGGAGCAATTGCAATAATAGAAAAAAAAATGTAATTATTAGGTTCTTAATCCTAAAAATTGCAACTAGAGCCCAACAGTTTTCTCCATTGCAGAGTGCTTGTAACACTTCATAAAGCGTGTTTTATTTTTCTTTTGTAACATGTATTATTTTTATGAAATAAGCATGTAGGCTACATCTGAGATACAAGTAAGACTTACTGCATGTTTTGAACATTGATCTCTTTGTTTCCTTGACAGAGCGTGAGAAGCAGGAATGGAACTTGAACACGAAGACTAGGATTTCTAGGATGACAGCTGCTCTGTAAAGCTTCAAGATGAGATCCTGAAAGCTCAGCTGAGACATCATCAAATGCACTTATCAGTGCAATGTGTACACCATAGAGCACCACGGGTACTGTGTAACGAGAGCGTATTTCTAATTATTATTGTGTAATTATGCTATTGGGATGACCATTTTAGTGTGTACATTCAGAAGACAAAAATAACACATACTTCATAGCTTATACAAAGGACTGTGCAAGACTGTGACAGTTCAGACACGGTTGACCATACTATATAAGGGGCAGATGTCCAGATAAATCTCTTAACTCAGAAAAGTGGTGGTGCTGAGACACAGATTTCAGGCTCATCACCTTTGGGTTTTACTCAGCAGTCATCTCAGTGGTTGGAGGCAAGCCAATGTCTGCCTGCAGTAGCACACCTCCTCCACCCTTGCCCAAAGCCTACCTCCACTCCCAGCCTACGCCCCCGACCCCATCCCCGAGTCCCCCTGTGTCCCTCTTTGGCCGCCTGTCCAACGGCAGTCACAGCGCTCCAAGCCCTACACTCTCCAGAGGTTCTCTCCATGGACTCTCCTTTCTCCTTCAGATTGGCCTCACCAGGGAGACAGTCAGCCTGGAGCCACATGACCTGTCACTCAATGCTGTGAAAGACCTGGTGTGTTCAATTGTCGACCAAAAGGTAGATATTTATATTCAGAAAACTTTATTGTTTACCATAACGTAATATAAATGTGTTAAATAGTGCAGTTCATAGACACTGATTTTACAGTCAGTTTACAGTAATGATAAAATGAATGTAAACAATATAATGAGCAAACATATGAAAAAAGTACTAGTCCAAATAATAATACTATTCGGTTTTTATTTGTTTTTATATTTTTGGTCCTTTCTACAGGAGAAGCAAAGAACAGAATTGCTAATTAGATCTTTTATTAATTTACAGCTATGCTATAGTTTTTATGCCACATTTGCTCTAGTTACACTAGATGGTACAGATTGAGCCAGTAGTTAAGACTTGAAGCTACTGATCAGATTGTGAGTGAGATATTGTAGGGCCTTTGAGCTAGGCCATTAACCCTCACCTGCTTGGTTTGTATATTTTGTGTGTTGCTTGTGTCTAAATCTGTTGGCCCCACTTTATATAGTGTCACTAATACCTGTGTAGTTTTCCCTGTTACATATGGAACACAACAGTACATCTTATGAAAATACACATGCGCATAAACTTCAGGTTTGCTTATTTTAAGTACACAAATGTATTTTCACAGTAATAGGACATCAAGTCTCTGGTGTGACAGTGAACGGGAAGCTGCTGTTTCATTTGTAACTGTGACAGTACTAAACCCATATTAAACACCTAGGAACTATCCACTATTTTATGTATAAAGTGCAAATTTATATAGATTGTACATTTTAAAATAGGCGAGGAGTAATCCAGTTACAGATTTGTATTAATCTATTTCATTTTAGTGGTTTTTCTGTTATATATGTGTATATATATATATATATATATATATATATATATATATATATATATATATATATATATACATACACACACACACACATACACACATGACTGGATACACTTGTGTACTTACACAAAAAAGGACTTGGTAGTTTTCCTAACTGGCCAAGGTACAGTATCAGACTGGACCTTTGCATGATGTCTCACCTGAACTGTAACATAAATTTCTTCTCTGTATGTGTGTTGGAAAAGGAAAGAAGCATCTCAGTAAGATTTAGCTTAGCAAACATTTACTTCAGAAATTTGATAGTATTTCTTCCTTATTGAGGAGTCTCACCAAAAATGTTATGAGAGCTAATGTGGAAATTTTTATGCTGCTTTAATGAAGATTAATTTGAACATTTTAAATCTGAGAATAATGGTCTAGATTTATAGTGGTAGAGTTTGGTCAGCAGGCTCCTCTTAAGCAGCTTGCAGCTGACGTGTCTAGTAACAATCCCTAAACTGTGCAGTCTTCTCTCACTACTAGCATAACAGAGCATTAGGAGAGGAAATCTGAGGAGTAAATAACCTAAATCTGTCGAAAGTTGCCTAAATTTTGTTTTTGTTGAAGGGGTACCAAAGCTAATGTGACTGTCCAACTGTAGTTTTCTATCATATTAATTTATGTAAAAGGCTGTCACTAATCTAGACTGTGCCTAGTCTGTGCTATAATCAGCAGGAAGTTGCTTTTAAGGGATAAGCAATGATGGGCATTTGTTGCTGATTAAAGCACACATTTTCATACCATCAGTTTAAAATTAGTTCACAGAGAGATGTAGTGACAGAATGGACACAGTGTAGATGTGAGCAATGACATAAATGTGAAAACATAATCAGTGGTGAGGGGGAAGGTTCGCCATATACAGTATCTCACAAAAGTGAGTACACCCCTCACATTTTTGTAAATATTTGATTATATCTTTTCATGTTATAACACTGAAGAAATGACACTTTGCTACAATGTAAAGTAGTGAGTGTACAGCTTGTGTAACAGTGTAAATTTGCTGTCCCCTCAAAATAACTCAACACACAGCCATTAATGTGTAAACCGCTGTCAACAAAAGTGAGTACACCCCTAAGTGAAAATGTCCAAATTGGGCCCAAAGTGTCAATATTTTGTGTGGCCACCATTATTTTCCAGCACTGCCTTAACCCTCTTGGACATGAGCTTCACCAAAGCTTCACAGGTTGCCACTGGAGTCCTCTTCCACTCCTCCATGACGACATCACGGAGCTGGTGGATGTTAGAGACCTTGTGCTCCTCCACCTTCCGTTTGAGGATGCCAGACAGATGCTCAATAAGGTTTAGGTCTGGAGACATGCTTGGCCAGTCCATCAACTTCACCCTCAGCTTCTTTAGCAAAGCAAAAGACGTTATCATGCTGGAATACTGCCCTGCGGCCCAGCCTCCGAAGGAAGGGGATCATGCTCTGCTTCAGTATGTCACAGTACATGTTGGCATTCATGGTTCCCTCAATGAACTGTAGCCCCCCAGTGCCGGCAGCACTCATGCAGCCCCAGACCATGACACTCCCACCACCATGCTTGACTGTAGGCAAGACACACTTGTCTTTGTACTCCTCACCTGGTTGCCGCCACACATGTTTGACACCACCCGAACCAAATAAGTTTATCTTGGTCTCATCAAACCACAGGACATGGTTCCAGTAATCCATGTCCTTAGTCTGCTTGTCTTCTTGTGCATCATCTTTAGAAGAGGCTTCCTTCTGGGACGACAGCCATGCAGACCAATTTGATGCAGTGTGCGGCATATGGTCTGAGCACTGGCAGGCTAACCCCCCACCCCTTCAACCTCTGCAGCAATGCTGGCAGCACTCATACGTCTATTTCCCAAAGACAACCTCTGGATATGTCGCTGAGCACGTGCACCCAACTTCTTTGGTCGACCATGGCGAGGCCTGTTCTGAGTGGAACCTGTCCTGTTAAACCACTGTATGGTCTTGGCCACTGTGTTGCAGCTCACTGTCAGGTCTTGGTAATCTTCTTATAGCCTAGGCCATCTTTATGTAGAGCAACAATTCTTTTTTTCAGATCCTCAGAGAGTTCTTTGCCATGAGGTGCCATGTTGACCTTCCAGTGACCAGTATGAGGGAGTGTGAGAGCGAGGACACCAAATTTAACACACCTGCTCCTCATTCACACCTGAGACCTTGTAACACTAACAAGTCACACGATACCCGGGAGGGAAAATGGCTAATTGGCCCAATTTGGACATTTTCACTTAAATCTTCTAACTTCTGCAATTCTCCAGCTGTGATCCTTGGAGATTTTTTGGCCACTCGCACCATCCACTCTACAGTTCATTGAGACAATATAGACAAACGTCCAATTCCAAATGATTCATACCATTTCCAGTTGACTGGAACTTCTTAATTATTGCCCTGATGGTGGAAATGGGCATTTTCAATGATTTTTCCATTTTCCATTTTGTGAAGCTCAACAACATTTTTCCGCACATCACAGCCATATTCCTTGGTCTTACCCATTGTGATGAATGACTAAGGGAATTTGGCCTATGCGTTACTTCATATTTATACCCCTGTGAAACAGAAGACATGGTTGAACAATTTCCTGTTTCTAATTTGGACATTTTCACTTAGGGGTGTACTCACTTTTGTTGACAGCGGTTTAGACATTAATGGCTGTGTGTTGAGTTATTTTGAGGGGACAGCAAATTTACACTGTTACACAAGCTGTACACTCACTACTTTACATTGTAGCAAAGTGTCATTTCTTTAGTGTTGTCACATTAAAAGATATAATCAAATATTTACAAAAATGTGAGGGGTGTACTCACTTTTGTGAGATACTGTATATGCACACACACATACAGTGCCCTCCACTAATATTGGCACCCTTGGTAAATATGAGCAAAGAAGGCTGTGAAAAATACACAAAAATACTCTGCTCTCATAGATATCAAACAACTGCAAACACAACACAGTTTTATCAAGAAACATTTTTGTTAAATATAGGTGTGCAACAGTTATTGGCACCCTTTTAGTAAATAATTTGTGCTACCTCCATTTGCCAAGATAACAACTCTGAGTCTTGTCCTGTAATGCCTGATGAGGTGGGATCTGAGACCATTCCTCCATACAGAATCTCTCCAGATCTTTCAAATTTCGAGGTCCACGCTGGAGGACTCTCCTCTTCAGTTCACCCCATAGGTTTTCTCTGGGTTTCAAGTCAGGGGACTGGGATGGCCATGGCAGAACCTTGATTTTGTGATCAGTAAACCATTTTTGTGTTGATTTTGATGTATGTTTTAGATCGTTGTCCTGCTGGAAGATCCAACCACGGCCCATTTTAAGCTTTCTGGCAGAGGCAGTCAGGTTTTCATTTAATATCTGTTGATATTTGATAGAGTCCATGATGCCATGTATCCTAACAAAATGTCCAGGTCCTCTGGCAGAAAAACAGTCCCAAAACATTAAAGAACCACCACCATATTTAACCGTGGGCATGATGTACTTTTCCATATGTCTCCCTCTCTGTATGTGCCAAAACCATCTCTGGTGTTTTCATCTGACCATAGAACCCGATCCCATTTGAAGTTCCAGTAGTGTCTGGCAAACTGAAAACGTTTGAGTTTGTTTTTGGATGAGAATAGAGGCTTTTTTCTTGAAAAACCTTCCAAACAACTTGTGGTGATGTAGGTGACTTCGGATTGTAGTTTTGGAGACTTTCTGACCCCAAGATGTGACAAACTTCTGCAATTCTCCAGCTGTGATCCTTGGAGATTTTTTGGCCACTCGCACCATCCACTCTACAGTTCATTGAGACAATATAGACAAACGTCCAATTCCAAATGATTCATACCATTTCCAGTTGACTGGAACTTCTTAATTATTGCCCTGATGGTGGAAATGGGCATTTGCAATGATTTTTCCATTTTCCATTTTGTGAAGCTCAACAACATTTTTCCGCACATCACAGCTATATTCCTTGGTCTTACCCATTGTGATGAATGACTAAGGGAATTTGGCCTATGCGTTACTTCATATTTATACCCCTGTGAAACAGAAGCCATGGTTGAACAATTTCCTGTTTCTAGTCACGAAGGTGTACTAAAAAAGTTAAAAATATAAAATATTAGTGGGAATATACTTCAAATATATATATTTTTTTCATTGGGGTGCCAATAATTGTTGCACACCTATAGTTAACAAAGATATTTTTTATTTGATAGACCTGTGTTATTTTTGCAATTGTTTGATATCGATGAGAGCAGAGTATTTTAGTGAATTGTTTTAACAAAATATCAAAAGGTTAAACAATAAGGACAATTTTTCACAGCCTTCTTTGCTCATATTTACCAAGTGTGCCAATATTAAACCATTTAAGAAATGATAGCCTTCACAATGGTCTCATTCACAACTCCATATTCTGTCCAAATAGAGTGACCTGTTTTGAGTGACCAGTGATATAAGTTGAACCTAATGATTAAAAATGGGGACTTAATTTGCTAATACAGGCCCTTTTGGATAGGAATCATGTTGCCCCATGCTGAGGGGAGGAACAGAGGACAGGACAGTTAATGATAGGGTTGCCAGGGTGACATTTTTATGCCAATTTGTTCTAGTTTAAAATTCTCCACAAACATTAAGTTCTTGTTTTATAGCAGAATTGAAGAATTTAATAAAACTGAATTAAATCTGTAAGTGTAAACAGTGTCTACGAAACCTTTTCTATTGTAAGGCAAAGATTGGGAGTGGGAAAGGGGGTTTATGGAGTGGATACCCATATATCAGTAATGTATGTGCACCACGGTGTCCTTTTTTCCCCACACAAAGTATGAAAATAAAAAAAACGGGTCTCTCTTTTCCACCGCCTGATTTTTTGTATATTAGTTTCATGTCTTTTGTGTAGGTTTTGAGATGTAGTGGGGCTTTTAAAAAAGGTATGTCTAAAACAACGCAAAAATGATCTACTAGACTGTATGCTGAAAGATTGAATGTTGAATGTTGACTTTCAGCTGCCTATTATGGGGTTAAATTTGTTTGAGGCTATGTCATTATTAATGTTGTTCTGTCCCCACCAAAGTCTGTGGTCCCAGGCTGCTGCTGAATATAACAGATAAATGGTACCTTTATATATTAGTTTTTACATGTGCAGCATTTCACTTCACCGTCTACATGGCCAAGTGTTTACTATATGATTATCTTAAGCAAATCCAACTAGTTTTGCACTATTTTTTTTAACAGCTTTTGTTATGCAGTACATTAAACTAACCCAGTTACACCCTTTTAAACTAGACCACACTGAACAGCTCCATCCAAATTGTACCATTGTTTTCAGAGTGAACAGTCTGGCATTAATGTGCTGACGTGACCCTTTAGCAGAACACGATGAGCTCCTGCTCGAAGCTAAGAGACAAGCTGCAACCTTGCATGGTTACTCGTTAATCTGCTACACTAGCAGACAGACAGCATTGCTAACATGCAATGCCTGGCTTTGTGTATTTCTTGTCCAGTGCATTTCAGGTCAAGTTCACATTCCTTCAGGCGAGTGTAATGCAGTGGTGAATGCTCACTACCTTGCTCACTGGAACCTTGCTTCAGGGCAGAATCCAGTATTGATATTTTCTTGATGCTGCTTTCTGGCTTGAAGGCAGGAATTTCAGAGCGAGAGAAGGACAGAGATTTGGAATATTTGGAATTTTCTTATCGTCTGTCACAAGGTTACTGTTGACCCTTTGACAATAGTATGACATCATGGTGCCTGAGGCTTGTGTTTAAGTAGATGTCACTAATAATTAATGCAGTTTTTACATTCATTTCATTTCTACAAGGTTTTGTTGGGTGGAGAAGGTAGGTTATTCTACAGTGCATCTAGATGCAGTTTTAGTCGACATGTAGTGCACACAGAAGGCTTGTTTTTGATGGAAAATCCAAGCAACAGTGTCAGTCTCAAAACCTTGCGTGCTGCTCTGGATCACCCAAAACCCATGGGATGAGCTGAAAACTCCATGTGCTGAGATCCAACCCAGCACGATCATATGGCTTTGATATCAGTGGAAAAAATGACTGATTTCTCCCATTCTCCTGACCATTTTTACTCATACAAGTGTGCAGGCTTACAGACACAAATACATTTGTACACACTTTCTGCTCTTTGCTCGTCCAATCAACAGGACACAGACAGAAAAGTGTTACATATTGATGTGTAGAAAGAGATGTGGATAAATGTTGTCTGGTCAGGCATTACTATTACAGGCTTGGAGGACTGTCAAGGAAAGTAGTTGTACCACCAGTATATTTCAAGCCATACATTTGTCTGTATACTGTACATTACAAGCTTATTTGTTTATATTCATATTTTCTGTTAAGCAAATGATGAGCTCAATGCTCAAAGCACTAATTTGCTTGATTACTTGTTCCGTTATTGGGATTATTAGGATTTGTTTTAACTGCTTTTTGAACCAGATGTTTAGTTATGAAATAGTAGTATAACCTAGCATAAATAGTGTACCATGGGACTTTGTGGCTTCTGGACCCATGGCTCCTCATTTTGTGGTCACCCGGAAGTTACTGCTTTGAAGGTTTAATGGTTTAGGTAGCATGCTGACTTCACCACTTGCTCTTGTACGGCTGAGAAATGCTTTTTTATGGTAACATGTTCAAAAAGCATGCACTGCTTGGAGCTGTACATATTTTACTGGTATCACTGGTATCTTTAATATTGCCTACATTTAACTCCAGAATTATTGGCACCCCTGGGTCTAATTCTTCAGATCCTCAACCAACTCTGTTAGACTTCACTGTGGGGACAGACGAACACCTTTAAAACAAATAGTTGTTGACCATCAAGTCAGATAATGAATAAAATAATAAATACTTAGTTAAAAATACTGTTAAGTGCAATGAAGGTGATCAGCCAATTTTGCTCTGTATGACAATAATTCTCAAGTTGCCTGCATGTGATATTTATACCATATAAAGTATAGCATAAGGATGGGTTTTGAATATAAAAGTGCCAAAATAGTATGTCTAAATGTACTGTATAAAGGGATCTGTAAAGAATTATTATTATTTTTTAATTTTACTGGTGCTGAATTAAAACATTTAGAGAGCTTCCAAATAACAGGGCCTCATATGCAGCTGAGCTTGACCACAGCGTTTCATTTGTATGATGTCTCATCTTCTGGATGAACTTTTGGTTCTGAGTTTGGTTTAGAGTTTCACATTGAACTGCAGTCACTGTAATGGAAGGACACTATGCAAAAACCACACAGAGCTGCTTTGACTTCCTGCTGAATGCAAAACCACACTACTGGGCCATTCATCACTGTCCTGTGACCATCTAGTGTACAAAGCTTGTATAAAGTGAGGTGAAATGTGGTATGTTTTTCTACTTTACTTCTGAATAATACCTGACTTGGGACCAGTTCCACTGCTAATTGGAAAGCGGGTCCATTATGCTTGGGGGTACAGTAGTTCTTGAGATAAGCCAGCTTGAATAAATGCTTCTTTTTTACATTTAAGAAGAAAACTAACATTCTTGTTTCATATTTTCATTTTGCGATTGGTGTATAACAAACAATGTAGTGCGCAATGAGGGAAATAAACATCTGATAATGAAGCACTTCCTGTTTTGGTGTTGCACTGGCTCTCCTCTGCTGTCACCAAGAGCACAATCACAGGACAAAAGTTCACCATGCTGACAAGAAGCATTCGTCACATTTTCAAGAGCTGATGTGCCTCATATTTCCACACATTGACGTTTGAGATGGTCCTAACACATTACACACCTGGAGGCCTGGAAAATTAGTTTAGCACTTTCCATCAGTCAGCTTTGCTGTTGCAAATGATATAAGAGGACTCTGGGAATTTCTCATTAGATCTTGAATAAGTGGTGATGTGAGGGAACCATGTATATAGTCTGTGACATTTCAGTGTGAATTTGGTAGGAGGGGGAATTTACTTTGGCTCTGATCGAATAGCCTCCTTCTCTCCCCCTCTGTCAGAAAGGGATGATAAAGCTAGCTCTGAGGACAAAAGTTTGTAGCTTTTTTGGCAAATACTTTGGAAAAAGGCATAAACTTCTAGAAATCTCTCTGAAGGCACTTTTATGAAGACTAAACCTTGTGCCCGACCTTGAATCACTCAAGCAGCTGGAAACACTGTGCGGTCGGATGTTAATGTGTTGCATACAGGCAAGTAAGAAATCCTTCCCACTGTGTGATAGGTTAGTAACTTTCATTCTATGGGCAAAGTCTGTACTTCCATCTGTAGTTGTTCCATTTAATGGACACTGCATGCTTTGAATATAAAATTAATATATGCCAGGGTAGCATGGTTACTTTGTTAAGGGTTGGTCTAAATGTACAGATCTGTAATCAATTAATTTTAACACTGTTCATTTTACTGGTGCTTAGATGCCACCTTTACAGATTGTTCTCTGTTTAGCTTTAGTTTGTAGCTATTGTCTATGCATGGAGTGTGCATCTCCAGTTTTGGAGGTTCACAGCATTCTACTTTATATAACAGATTTGTGATTGTGTCTGCCAATATGTGGTCTATATGAAAGAAGGTTATGGCATGAAGATTCAAAACTACATACTCATAGACTGTTCCCGCATACAAACCCTGAGGTCAAGGTTTAATCATTTGTCGATGTAGTTTGGGATGTTTAGTCAGTATTTATTAACTTTAAATACATCTGGCTTTTTAAATTTCCATGGAAAATGCTATCAAATTATCTGGCTAAAAGGAAAGGTAGAAAATCTGCCTTCTGTTTTCTGAGAGGAACTTCATCATTCCTCTCCTGCAGGTTCATTGGGAGGATAGCAGTCAACATTAAATTGTTACTAGGGTAACACAGAGCTGAAAAGTCAGCAGCAAAAGACTTGAACCTTGAGCAAAAGAGGGGGAGCACATGGAAACTGGAGTGTGCCATGATCATCCTGGCCAAAACTAACCGTAAAATGAACAGGAAATAAATTCCCCCAAGCCTGACCCCAAAGGCCCATATAGCAAGCATCTGCCTACTCCTATGGAAGGAACAGTATTTCATTTTTTCATCCAATGTGATATACTGTTACTAAAAACATTCATTTCAACATTTCCTAGAAACTCTGGCTCAGACTAAAACATGTTTTTAGCGAAAAACACAGTGTGTCTATGGTTTGCAGCATGCAAATTATGCTCAGTGGCAAAAGTAGATGTGTGCACGGAGTAACTTGTTCTGATCTACATAATGGTACTTGTTTAGTTGGTAATTCAATGTTAACAAAAGTCAAAGCAATTATCGTAAGCAAAGGTCTTAAAAGGGAGTGACAGGCAGGACTAGTCTTGTTTTGCACATTAGTATATATTACTAAGAGAGAGCTGTGCAGTGAAGGGAAGTACTCTCTGCTGCAGAGAGTAGCCTAATCTGTACCATCTGCAATTTTGATTTTTTGCTGTGCCTGCTCAAGTGCACAGTGGAGCAGTTGGAGAGAGCACACTCCCACTAGTCAGAAATCATGGATCATAGCAGCCTGACTCATCAAAAGGCAGGGTGTGTATGATTGACTGAGTGTGCGGATGATTGGTGATTACCCTCTGTGTCAGGCTAGAGCCCTGTGTGTGTGTGTGTGTGTGTGTGTGTGTGTGTGTGTGTGTGTGTGTATGTATGCGTGTGTGTGTGTGTGGTAAGAGTCACAGCCTGCACCACTGCCACATGGATGTCTTTTTCTTGGCAGTACTTGTTTGACAAGGGCACATGGATGAAGGGAATTTGCCAGTCTTTAAATTAGGAATGAGGTTTTTCTGAAGCATGGCCGTTGCTGTGTTGTCTTGCATAACTAATCACAGACTGATTTTAAGTAAAAATGTCAGTTTAAATAAAAGGAAAGTTCTTCATTTAGTTTATGTGGTTCTTTTTGGAAGGTGTTAGATATTATTACTGAATTACACTTTCCATGTTGGGATGTAGGATTATTTTCAAATGTATAGATCCTAACAATTTATTTAATAAATCAAAATAATTCAAAATTCTCACAAAACGCCTCTTTTCCCATTTACAAAAGACTACATCTTCAATTCAGAAAAAAAAAACAAGTAAAGGTTGGGTTAAATGTTTTTCACTGTTATTGGTGTCACATAGGATAAAGTGGCCCATGCACCCCCCACCCATGTAGATTAATAAGCTCTGCATTTAAAATGAAGGCCATATAATATGGCTGTGGAAAATTTTGAGGCCAAACATAGTGACAACAACCTGTTTGCTCCACCCATATGTACTGTCTCAGTAGAGGCTTTCACTCCACTGACTCTTCTAGCATATAAGTTTATGTGAAGGCAAAATAAGTGAAGTTAAGCAAAAATGTCAGTAACTAGTTATATACAGTACTGTGCAAAGGCTTTAGGCACATGCAAAGAAATGCTGTAGAGTAAAGATGACTTAAAAAAAAATATATATGTATATATATATATATATATATATATATATATATATATATATATATATATATACACACACACACACACACACATACACATGTGTATATATATATCTATATACATATATATATATATATATATATATATATATATATATATATATATATATATATATATGTGGGTGTGTGTGTGTGTGTATATATATATATATATATGTACACACACACACACACATACATTTGCAATCAAAATTATTCAACCCCCATTAAAAATCTGGTTTATTGTCAAAACATACAGACTTGCAGCTGTTCACAATGAACAAAAGCAATTGAAATAGTTCAACACAATGGATGCTTCAACTGGTTTCCCCAAATTCAACTGAAAATGCAACTTATAATGATTTCTCCATTTTCAGAATTATTCAACCCCTTCATGGCAAGCATCTTTAGTACTTAGTAGAGCACCCTTTTGCTTTTATGACCTGCTGCAAATGAGATGCATTGCTTCTGGCAGTGTTCTTGAGGGATCTTAGCCCATTCCTCATGAGCAATGGCCTCCAGTTCAGTAATATTCTTGGGTTTGCATGCTGCAACCACCTTCTTCAAATCTCACCAGAGATTTTCTATGGGGTTCAAGACAGGTGACTTTGATGGCCTGTGGAATCTTCCAGGACTTCTTCTGCAACCAAGCCTTGTTGGAATTTGAGGTATGCTTGGGATCATTGTCCTGTTGGAAGGTCCAAAGGCACCCAAGCTTCAGCTTTCTCACAGACGGCATGACGTTTTCTCCTAGGATTTCCTGATACTTCAATGAATCCATCTTGCCTTTCACATGCAGCAGAAGGGTGCAAACAGGATGTAAAGCAGCCCCAGAGCATCACCAAGTTACCACCATGCTGTGGACAGAGTGTTCTTTCTTCATTCTTCTTCCTCCAGGCATACCGCTGATCCAGCGTGCCGAAAAGTTCCAATTTTGTTTCATCACTCCACAGAACAGAATCCCAAAATTTCTGTGGCTTATTTATATGATTTTGGGCTGAATTTTCTTGTGCTTTTGGGTCAGTAGTGGTGTATGTCTTGGAGTTCTGGCATGGAAAACTTCTGCGTTTAGTACACGTCTTACTGTGCTCACTGAAACCTCAGTGCCTGTTGCCACCAAGTCTTGCTGCAGGTCTTTTGCAGTCACCCAAGGGTTTCACAACCTGCCTTCTCAGAAATCTGATTGCAGCCATTGATAGCGTCCTTTTTCTGCCCCATCCAAGTATTTCATAAATTTTCTGCCCCTAGCCAGTTCAGGTATTTCATGTGTTCCAGCTCAAACACACCTGGTGCAACTAATGAAGCCCTTGATTAGTTGCATCAGGTGTGCTTGAGACAACACCTGTTTCGCATATTTGTGCTGTTGTGAGGGATTCAATTCAGTGGGTTGAATCATTTTGAAATTGAAGAAATCATTATAAGTTGCATTTTCAGTTGAATTTGGGGTAACCACTTGAAGCATTCATTGTGTTGAACTGTTTCAATGGCTTTTGCTTGATTTGCTCATGGCAAACAGCTGAAAGTCTGTACATTTTGACAATAAACCAGATTTGCAATGGGGGTTGAATAATTTTGATTGCAACTGTATATGCCCTCCACTAATACAGTGCTCTCCTGGCACACTTGGTAAATATGATCAAAGAAGGCTGTGAAAAATTGTCTTTATTGTTTAACTTTTTGATCTTTTGTTCAAACAAAAAATTCACAAAAATTCTCTGCTCTCATGCATATCAAACAAATGCAAACACACGTTTATTGAAAAAAAAAATCCTTGTTAAATATAGGTGTGCAACAATTAGCATCCTTTTAGTCAATACTTTGTGCAATCTCCCTTTGCCAAGATAACAGCTCTTGGAGAATACATCGCAAGGGATCTGAGACCATTCCTCCATACAGAATCTCTCCAGATCCTTCAAATTTCGAGGTCCACGCTGGTGGACTCTCCTCTTCAGTTCATCCCACAGGTTTTCTATGGGTTTCAAGTCAGGGGAATGGGATGGCCATGGCAGGACCTTGATTTTGTGATCAGTAAACCATTTTTGTGTTGATTTTGATGCATGTTTTGGATCGCTGTCCTGCTGGAAGATCCAACCATGGCCAATTTTAAGCTTTCTGGCAGAGGCAGTCAGGTTTTCATTTTATATTTGTTGATATTTGATAAGAGTCCATGATGCCATATATCCTAACAAAATGTCCAGTTCCTCTGGCAGAGAAACAGTCCCAAAACATTAAAGAGCCATATTTAACCATGGACATGAGGTACTTTTCAATATGGCTACTTTTCTGTGTGCACCAAAACCACCTCTGGTGTTTATTGCCAAAAAGCTCTATGTTGGTTTCATCTGACCATAGAACCCGGTCCCATTTGAAGTTCCAGTAGTGTCTGGCAAACTGAAGGTGCTTGAGTTTGTTTTTGGATGAGAGTAGAGGCTTTTTTCTTGAAACCCTTCCAAATAACTTGTGGTGATGTTAATGACTTCGGATTGTATTTTTGAAGACTTTCTGACCCCAAGATGCAAGTAACTTCTGCAATTCTCCAGCTGTAATCCTTGGAGATTTTTTTGGCCACTTGAACCATCCTCTTCACAGTGTGTTGAGACAATATAGACACACATCCTCTTCCAGGCTGATTCATAACATTTCCAGTTGACTGGAACTTCTCAATTATTGCCCTGATGGTGAAAATGGGCATTTTCAATGCTTGTTCTATTTTCTTATAGCCACTTCCCATTTTGTGAAGCTCAACAACATTTTGCCGCTCGTCACAGGTATATTCCTTGGTCTTACCCATTATGATGAATGACTAAGGGAATTTGGCCTATGTGTTACCTCATATTTATACCCCTGTGAAACAGGAATTCATGGTTGAATGATTACCTGTTCCTAGTCACCCAGGTGTACTAAAAAATTGGGATCAATGGGAATATACTTCAAATATAGTTTTCTCATATGAATTCATAGGGGCGCCAATAATTGTTGCACACCTATTTAACAAAGATATTTTTTGTGCTTTGTTTGCGATTGTTTGATATCCATGAGTGCAGAGTATTTTTTATTATTATTATTTTGAACAAAACATCAAAAGTTGAAACAATAAAGACAATTTTTCACATATTTACCAAGGGTGCCAATATTAGTGGATTATTGTGTATAATTTATTTTATTTATTTTGAATAATTATTATAATTAATGTGCTCCACTGTAATTCTGATCTGAAGAACTTTAGCAGAATTATAGATTACATTTTAACCATTTTCAAAAAGTTATTCAGCTTCCTAGCAGTAGCTCTTTGCAACAAGATTAGCATTAGCTACTGAGGCAGCTAGCAGAAAATCTAACAACCTGCCTACAAATATCCTCCCAAGGTGCATGTGGTTTTTCAAAATGTATTACCATCTCAAGATATTGCTGTTGTCTCGATATAAGTGAATTAGTTCAAGAGGTAGAGCGGCACAAAAATGTACCAAAACTATTCCTCTGAAATTGGTATTTGATCTTAGGGTTTTCACACTTGGGCTGAATACTTGAGTCTGCATCCTGAACTGATTCATTTGGGGGAGGAGCTGATATTCACACGTTTGCTTTCACATACAAAAAGACAGAAATTCCTTTCAGACTGTTTATTGATTTGACTGCCATTCCTTTGCTATCAACACTCATGAGGTGAAGAGCATTTTTCACGATGCTCCAGTCAATGAAAGTCTCGTTTTATCTATTAATAAGACTTTCCTTCTCCTCTGCTGACCTTAATAACCCTTTACTTGCCATCATAAAAGTAGAAACAGGAAGTAATTTGACAAGTTGAACCAATCGCGTCATTTGGCATGCTGCGATGAAGCGCATGAAAACAGCTTTTACACTTTACCAAAATCTGGGAGCAAACTGCCATACAGTGTACATCTCCATACAGTCATATGAATAAAGTGGATCTGGGTAATTGGAGCAGTTATGATGAGAGGTGTTTGAGGCATTATTTGTGTATTGAAAATCTCACAGGGCTCAAATGTGTTTGCCTGTTTGAGAGCACAACATTATGCGGAAGCTGTTGGCTTTTGTGGGTTGTTGTCTGTTGGAGGAGTCGTTGCATATTTAGAGGGGCAGGAACAATTTTGTCTCACCTAGTACAGCAAAATGTGTAGTCTATTTTTTTGAACTGGCAAACTTGTTTTGGAGATTACTGCATACATCACTGAAAGAGATGCATTGGAATGTTTACAATAAATATATATATATATATATATATATATATATATATATATATATATATATATATATATATATATATATATATTATTTATTTATTTATTTATTTATTTTAAAAAACATAAAACTGCTTGCAAATATCCAGATAAGCAGTTAACATGACTGAAATTTTACCTTTAAATGCATTAGTGCATTAGTTAAGCATTAATGTTTTGTTCCTGGCTCTAAATAAAACACACAAATGCCTGTATTCAGGTGCAGTGGTGCTTCACGTTGCCATTTTGACAAGTGCCGTGGGCTCTGAGATGGAATCTGTTTTGAACTTAATATGAAGACTAAATCCATGTCCAGAAACTTTAAAACTTTACTATCCACATCATTGATTCACTAATCAGATCAGAAAGGGTAAATGAAATGGAAAATCTGTGAAAGTGTGTGAAAAATGTTCTCAATTTAATAATGTTGATAATTACATGTAATCGGGCACAGCAATTGGGAACAGTGGATTTTCTTCAGAAGCCACAATGAGACATATTTGGAAAACTAGATTTGAGTGTTTTTTTTCCATATGTAGATTCTGCTACATTCTTTGTATAGTGCTCAGTTTTGATGACCCCTGAGCTGCTGCAACATTTGTGCTAGAGTTTGCTTGACCTATTTATAATGACCAATTTACAAGAATAACAACTTGAACTGTTGCTGATTGAGATCCTAAGCTTGTTAGACTCTAGGGTTTTATAGATTATTACAAGGGAGTCAACAGATTTAGATACTTTGCAAGACTGGATGATAAAAACAGTTGAAGAAAAAGTGTGCATTGTCTATTCACCAGTCCGAGGCCTGAGCTGCACCTCACAAGCTTTCCTGGGATAAAATGAAGAGGATTACTAACTGTGTCTAATCATAAGTCATCATCATAATGCTTGCTGACAGGATAGAAAGCAGGGTTAGGACATACTGTAGCATACAGTCCAGGACATCCTGGAGTTTAGTATAAACAAAACAAAACACATGGTTAAGGTGCCACGATGAGCTCACCATGATTCCTGTTAATGTATGAGACCTCGTTAACACGTCAAATTTGTAACCTTCACAGCACTGCAGTAGCCACATTGACCCCTCTGGCATCTCTGCAGCAAGATGTACGTATGTAAATCTTTCCTATGGGAGTCCCTCTGGAAGTTACACATGCCATACATAAAGGATTTTCTCCATGACGTGTTGAAAGTGCACGCACATGCTCAGCACTATGTCATATTTCAGACCCCTTGCTGTTAAAAACGAGCAAGCAGAAGCCAAGAGTTCATGCATGGTTCATTTGTCAGGTCCATTTTACAGCTTAGAATTGTATGACACAAACTCTCCTAACACAGAAAAGCCCAGATGTCACTGAAACACAACAATGGAGCCACTGTTAGCACTCAAAAATAGAGAGATTTCCTCCAATTATGTTAATAGCGGCAGGTTATTACAATGAAATCCATATGGAGGCCTGGCCTTTGTCAGCCTCATGAGCTTGTGGTGCTAATCCTATCGATCGGCAAGGTTTGGACAGATTGACAAAGCTGTTTTGTGGAGGTGTTTTTGTTAGCCTTGGTTTTCCTGCCTGACCGTTGACTCAAGTGATCTGCTGAACTGATAGCTCCTAAGCAAGGAAGTTCTTGAAAGGGTCTTGAAAGAAATAACACAGAGCAGTATTCTTTGGACTGCTGGTTAATGTTGATGAAAAATTCCTTCCCATCACCAGGTAAAGGAGGCAGTGAAATACCTCATACATAAATTGATTTAGATTAAATAGTGAGTGAGTAAGATGAATTTAAGCCTATGTACATTTGTTTCTTCCAACAGTCTCATCAGAATCACACATGGAAGCATCTGTGCTTTATTTTTGGTACATTAGTTATTAAAAAAACAGGTCTGAATAAAGATCATTCAAATTCCCAGATACATTAAAGATTTGCTACATCTCTGATCAAGGAATCCTCAATTTTATGGTTTGACATAAAACCTTTAAATTTGCTCAGAAATACAAATTGAACCACATAGGATCCTACATTTAATCTTTTTTTTCTCCCATGGCACATTTATCTGAGAATGTTGTGCAGAGAAGTGACAACCCAAATTAGCACTTCATCTAGCTGGCTAATTTGAGAAAGCTGCACAAATGCTTACAAGTGTGTTTTTTGTAAATCGCACACACTTTATTTGACATTTACACAGACCCATGTGTTAATTTGTCAGGTCAGAGTAATTATAAACCAAACTTCTAGGAGTATTTATCTTGTAAAATGCTTTTTTCAGTGAAACATTTGAATATAATTTTATAGTTTGTTTGGTTTTGGTGATAAATAGTTGCAATGCAGAATCTACACTATAGAGTAAATGAGTTTTTCATCCACATTGTTTGTTGTGACTACAAATAAATGCCCATCAGATTAAAACTGCCATTACACAGGAACACAATTAGTGTGATAAGTGCATAAGATCTGAACCAGATTCTAGAACATGGGTGACAAACAGCGAGTGAAAATGTTTGGCAAGAAATTGCCATTTGTCTTAATTCAAACACAGAATGAAACATTAATTGATTAAATATACATTAGGTCCAATTCATACCTTACACAAAATGCCAACTGTTCAGATTTTGAATTTATCACACAATACAGTTTTTAATGTATTTCTTTTATTGAAACAAAGAAGATTATCCAACACCTCTCACCAATGTGAAAAACGAATTGCCCCCATAAACTTAAAATCTGGTTGTGCCACCTTTAGCAGCAACTACAACCAAACGCTTCTGATAACTGGAGATCAGTCTTTCACTTACTTCTAAGACTAGGATTTACGCCTATACTTTGGATCATTGTCTTACTGCATAATCCAGTTGCACTTGAGTTTCAACTTACGGACTGAAGACTGGACATTCTCCTTTAGGAGTTTCTGGTAGAGAACAGAATTCATGTTTCCCTCAATTATTGCAAGTTGCTCAGGCCCTGAAGCAGCAAAGCATCCCCACACCATCACACTGCCACTACCATGCTTGACCGTAGATATGATGTTCTTTTTGTGGAATTCTGTGTTTACACCAGATGTAACGGGACTCCTGTCTTCCAAACAGTTCCACTTTTGACTCATCAATCCACAGAACATACTCCCAAAAATTTTGAGGATCATCAAGGTGTGTTTTGGCAAAATACAGACAAGCTTTAATGTTCTTCTGGGTTAGCAGTGGTTTTCACCTCGCCACTCTTCCATGGATGCCATTTTTGCCCAGTGTCTTTCTGATAGTGGAGCCATAAACAGTGACCTTACTGATGCACAAGAGGCCTGTAAGTCCTTTGATGTTGTCCTTGGGTCTTTTGTGACTTGCTGGATGAGTAGTTGCCGTGCCCTTGGAGGAATTTTGGAAAGTTTGCCACTTCTGAAAAGGTTCACTACTGTGCCTAGTTTTCCTAGGAATTAATAACTACTGGGGCAAATACATTTTCACACAGGCCCATTTGGAATTAGATTTAACATTAGATTTAACATTATCATTTAAAAACTGTATTTTGTGTTTTCTCAGGTTACATTTGCTTTGTCTTAGATTTTGTTTTAATTTCTGAAACAATTTAGTATGAGAAATACAAAAAAACCCAGAAGTTTTCACAGCACTGTATATATTGCTGAACATTTGACATTTTGTGTAAGGTATGAATTGGACCTAATTTAGTGTGTGCACTTACAAGTTTGGCCATTTGAAATCCATGAGTAAACAGGGTATATTTGAGTGTCCATGTGTATTTTTGTATTAAAACAAAATAACTTTAATGAGCACAAGATTATACATTTGTGCTCTGGCAGTAAATAAAATACCATACATTACCCCTTTATGAATAGTATTTATAATTAATAATGATGCTTATTTTGTCTAGTCACTGTGATGGAGAAATTCTACAAAGGGATTTATAGTGGACAATATTTCAGTCTTAAGTGGATCGAGAATGATATAAATTGACATTGCCAAAGGTAGTTAAACACAATTACTTAGTATTAGCACGTAGGAAATACTTATGAAGTAACTTACACTATATGGATTATCTTTTATCAATTTAAAACTTACAAAACAACAAACACAAAGTGATAACCATAAAGAAATACACAACTAAACAAAACAGTACAGTATATGTTAAGTTAGCCTGGTAACATTTGTACTAGTCTATTGCATGAATTTGAAATTCTACATACAAATAAACAAGGAAGGATGCAAATTCCCCCACTGAATTTAATGCCAGTGAAGTGCTGGAAGTTTTAAGCAAATAGATTTTAAGATCAAGAGAACCTTGAGCAGGAGTCATAGTTTGATGGATGTCCTGCTTGGTTTTTCTACAAGTGGAGATTATCCTAGTGGCTGAGGACTGAAGTGGGGATGAAGAGGGAGTGTATAAATGGTGGGGGTTAAAACTCGACTGAAATGTGAACCATACAAAGGCGAATGATGGTGCAGCTGGGTTGCAAAGTCGGCCGCTTCTGGTCCCTCTGCTCCAGCCGTGCTGTGCTTTTCTTGGCATGGTCCAGCTAGTGGTGAGCAGATAGTTTTATGTAATGTGCAGCCCTTGGACTGTTGTCTGCTCATGCTAGGCTGTTAAGAGCCACTGAGATTTAAGGCCTGCTTTACTGTCCACTTGTGAAAGGCATTAGTGTGGATTAATTCTAGTCTTTCTGTTTTCAAACTGCAAAATATACATATCCATATGGCACAGAGAAGCAGGATGCACTGTGGCCTTATTCCAGTATTAGTAGTTTCCTTATATTTCAGAAATTCCAGAATTGATGTTTTCACTGCTTGAAATGATCTGCTAAGATGTTTCACTGGCAAATAAGCTATTTCCTTCTTTTAGTTCTGCATGGCTTGCTTTGGCAGGATTCAGGTGATTATAGCAAATTACTTTTTTTCTAATCTGCTTACTTGATGAGTGGTCCCTACAGACACATTTGTCATGTGTTGAACTTCTTTCCTTCCTTTCAGAGCTGTTGTCTCATAAGAGAAATGTGTGTGATTGCCTCAACTGCCTTTTTTTTCAAGGTTGAAAGGATTTTTGGCTATGCAAGCACCATCTGTGGAACAGATCCTTCCACTGAGGTTCTGATATTGTTTCCTGCCAATTGTTTTAAAGTACTAATTTACTAATATTCAACTTAGTATTAATGTAACTATAACCCTTAAACCAACTCGTAATTATTATTTGGAATTAGAACTAATTAGACAATAACTGATCTTTATATACAATGTCCTCCACAAATATTGTCACCCTTAGTAAATATGAGTAAAGAAGGCTGTGGAAATTGTCTTTATTGTTTAACATTTTGATCTTTTGTTTTAGAAAAAAAAAAAATACAAAAATACTCTGAACAAAATATCAAATGTTTAAACAATAAAGAGATTTTTTGAGAAAGGAATTTTTCACAGCCTTCTATGCTCATATTTACCAAGGTGTCTATATTAGTGGAGGGCACTGTAAACTTTACTTGAATTAATAAATGATCTCTATCTAAAACTTTACTTGAAGTCTAGTTGATTAATGTTCCAAAGTAGTATTAACCAATATTCAACCAGAATATTATCTGGCTTCCTATCAGATTTTAAGTGCTTGCATTAAATCACTTTAATGTATAAACCTCCTTTATGTGTCACCTCACTCTTTAAGTGTCTTCAGCTCATTTCCGTGATGATCAATTGGTAATTATTAATCATAGCATACTCACATTAAAAGTCACATGTGCTTACATCATCATGGATATGGGAAAAAAAGGCAGCTGACTTTGATGTCATTGCTTAAAGAAATAAGCCGAAGTATTGGGGCAGAACAAGATTCTAAAAAGCAAGGGATATGTTTTTTTCTACTTAACGCATAGGAAATGTCTCCGACAGCATCACTGTTGCAAACCCACAGTTGCAATCCCTTCTTGTACCACAGTTATACACTACCTTATGCTATTAGTCCATATCCTCTCTCCTGTGTCTCTGTAAGCCTTGATAAGTCAGTGTGGACAAACCTCACAGCTTCCCTGTAGCTTTCTGGAATTAGCATGGCAGTGCTCAGGCCACCAGCTGCTGCTGCCATGGGATGGGAAACATGGAGTGAAGAGAGAGAGAGAGAGATAGCCCATGCCAACAGAAGGTACCCGCTGCCACTGGGGAAGTGCAGAGTTTGGGGCCAGGCACAGCCAGAGGAAAGCCTTGTACTGATATCTCACACAGGAAGGATGCATTCGAAATGTCTGCATGTTAGGACCAGTTGTAAATCCATGTGTCAGGGGCATGCAAAGAAGTCGGTCTGCTCTTTTAAAACCGGTTGTACTCAGGTGTTCAGGGGTTCAGGGAGTTTGTTCTGGTTTTGCTCCGCTTCCTCTGCAAAACCTTCATCAGCCAATATAATGCTGCAGAATCAGCTTCCTACTGCTTTATAGCACATTTGCTAACCTCTGTCAAGAGTCCTGGAGTTTGTGGCTCCCATATTTCTCCACTGGTGCTAGTGTTATACAAGTTCATAGAGATAAGTCTCTAAATCTTGATTCAGGAACCTAAGTGCAGAAGCACTTTAACAGTGAAGGGAGTCTTCTTGTCAGAAGCATCCCAGTGAACAGCCTTGGGCACTTCTTGTCTGGAATTCAATCTCTTTGTTCTACTAAACTCCATGTGCACATGAAAGCCAGGAAGAGGGTGCGAACAGTGGAGCCATTGTTGGTGTATGCTTGCTTCTCCATGGTCTCCAGCGCTGCCACAGGCTCAGCCACCAGTGCTACAGTACAAGATTTGCATTCATCTGCTATAGCTGGAGTTCAAGCCATGCTGATTAGCCCTACAGTCTATTTCAAATGGAGCTATATAAGCGAGCAGAGTGGATGAATGTCTTTCATAAGGGGGGTTTGAGTACACTGGAGTGTTTAAGCTTTTACATGAATTGGCCATTTGTGTAACTTTTGCAATTTATATTGTGCTTAATAAACCAAGATTCTTTGTGATGACACAGACTACTTTAGATACTTTAGACCTGGCATGTTTGACTAACTTTGGCATTGTGAAAAATTAGGGAAACAATTTTACATAAACAGGCCTTGCTGGAAAGTGGAGCGTTTCCGACAGGAGCAAATCAAGACTGTGCAATAACGTATTTTGTGAGTTTAACTTATAGAGTAAGACTTTTGACCCTCAATAAGGCCAATGGAGATGCAACTATTTAAATTTAGATTTAAAATAAAATACTACTAAGCATTATTTTTGTGCAAAACTTTTTACAAAATTTGTGATACCACTTGCTGAGTTTTTTTGTGCTTTTTGTGGAAAATTACTTGAATTGGCGAAAATGTAATTGCATGAAATTGTTTTGCAAGGCCTTTCACAGTGATGTTTATTGGTAAATGAAAATTTTAGTTGTACTTATATTCGACACGTCAACAGAAGAGGGCTTTGGCCTACTGTGCGTTGTGATGACATCAGTTGACGCGTCTTGGACTAAGTCTGTGGAAAATCTGCGGTAATTTTGAAAAATTTCCAGCTCCACTGAATGTTGCAGAGTTTGCTTGATTTTACATTAATTTCTGCGATTGCAAAATTGTGAGATCCTGGAGAGACTGGTTAATATCATGAGGTAGGTACAGTGGGTTATTCTTCCTTTGTATCTCTTGAACCAAAGAACACCTATTTGTTTTGTTGCTCTTTTTGTTGATATGCTGGATGGCATGTTCTGCCCTGTTTTTGTATTAGCACCTAGTTGTGCTTTGGTCCATCAGGGGTGGGGGTAATATCGGTGAACTGCCAACGCTTCTCACTGGCCCTGGCATTATGGGTAGTATTGTTTGCCATGCATTGTGTGCGAGGTCCCAGCAGGGAAACAGCTGTGACTGATGGACTTTCCAGACCTCTGTGCTGGCAGTGTGACATGTTCTATCCATAGCCTTCATCATACCCTTACATTCCTCTCTCTAAATCTTTTCCTCCCTATAAGCTTTCAATCCCTTGTTCCTAATATCTGTCATAGCACATGAAAAGTAGCTTTCAGTCAAGGAAAATGAGTAATTGCAAATAAGCATAGTGTAGGATAGTGCTGTAGATTTCAAAGGTTGATAATTGATATCACTCCCAGAGATCCATTAATTATATAATGGTCCAGCTTTGAAAAATGGGTATTACCAGACGTTGATAGTTTTTATCTACATTTGGAATGATAAGGGTAGTCATGAATTAATGTTGTACATATGTTATTTATCCATCCATCCATCCATCTTCTATACCGCTTATCCTTCCTTCAGGGTCACGGGGAAACCTGGAGCCTATCCCAGGGAGCATCGGGCGGGGTACACCCTGGACAGGGTGGCAGTCCATCGCAGGGCAATATGTTATTTATATTCAACTAAATATACTTTCTGCTTATGTCTACATTAATGCACAATGTGAATATTTTACTGTAATCCATAACTTCACATCTCCCACTTAATACTGTAAATGTACACAGATCAGCCGTAACATTAAAACCACTTGTCTAATAATGTGTAGGTCCCCCTTGTGCATTCAAAACAGCCCTGACCCATCGAAGCATGGACTCCACAAGACCTCTGAAGGTGTGCTGTGGTATCTGGCACCAAGGCATTAGCAGCAGATCCTTTTAGTTGTTGCGAGGGAGGACTTCCATAGATCAGACTTGTTTGTCCAGCACATCCCACAGATGCTCGATCAGATTGAGATATGGGGAATTTGCAGGCCAAGTCAACACCATGAGCTCTTTGTCATGTTCCTCAAACCATTCCTGAACAATTTTTGCAGTGTGGCATTATATTGCTGAAAGAGGCCACTGCCATTAGGGAATACTGTTGCCATGAAGAGATGTACTTGGTCTGCAACAATCTTTAGGTAGGTGGTACATGTATACACATGAATGCCTGGACCCAAGGGTTACCAGCAGAACATTGCTAGAGCATCACACTGCCTCTGTCGGCTTGCCTTCCACCTGTAGTGCAGCCTGGTGCCATCTCTTCCCCAGGTAAGGCACGTGGCCATCCACATTATGTAAAAGAAAACGTGATTAATCAGACCAGGCTCTCTGCTTCCATGGCTCCATGGTCCAGTTCTGATACTCACATGCCCATTGTATGCACTTTTGGTGTTGGACAGGGGACAACATGGGCACACTGACCAGTCTGCTGCTACCTTTCTATTATAGCCAGCATGAACTTTTTCAGCAATTTCTGCTACACTTCTGTAGGATCGGATCAGACAGGCTAGCCTTCCCTCGGGCACATCAGTGAGCCTTGGGCACCCATGCACCTGGCGCTGGTTTACCGATTGTCCTTTCTTGGACCACTTTTCATAGGTATTAACCAATGCATATGGGGAACACCCCACAAGACCTGCTGTTTTGGAGATGCTCAGATCCTTAGTCTTGCCCATTTTTCCTGCTTCCAACACATCAACTTTGAGAACTGACTGACTTTTGTTCACTTGCTGCATAATATATCCCACCCCTTGACAGGTGCCACTGTAACAAGGTAATCAGTTTTATTCACTTCACCTGTCAGTGGTTTTAATGTTATGACTGATTGGTGTAAATGTTTCAGTCAGTGTTGTGTTTCTGTTATTGCTTTTGATTTAAGATTCAAACTGTAATGCATTAGCAGCTTAAAGATACAAGATGTTGTTAGATTTTGTATTATAGAAGTGTTACCACAATAAAATAATTTACATCATTGTGACTACCAGATAAAAGAGTGAAGACACTCCAGAGTTTATCTTCTAGTGACTATCATTTAGCTGTTACTGCAACAGCCTGATGAAACATTCATCAACAGCACATAACTTACAGAATAAAACAGTCACTAAATGTTAGCTAGTTAGCTATATTCATGACTTCTGGATGAGGAGAGTTGCTCTGCTGTAATATCACAGCACTGCAGAATGTAATAGTTTTTGCTGAGGGTCTGTGCATCTCCAGAGCTGACTAGTTAAACTATTGTAGAGAACAATACTTGAAAGCCTGGCCATTTCTAATTTTTTTTTTTACCCAGTTGGTTTTCTCTATGTATTTTGTTATCTGATCTATTTTATTCCCCAGCCTGTCAAAAAGTTTGGTACGAACCAGATAGTGTTAGCACAGTAGATAAACAGGCAGTAGATGAAAAAAACTTTGATCAGGTGACTAGAGGGCTCGAATCACTCACTCTCGTCCGATATAACTGAGTTTGAAATACTGAAATACAGAGAAACTCACCGGCACCTCCTGTTAGTCACTACCAGCTGTCATGAGTGCTCTAGCTCAACAATGTCTCACCAGGGTTACAGTACAAACTTCACAACAAAGGATAAATCAGAAGCCTAACATTCACTGTTTCACTCCCATTTTCTTCATTTACACTCTTAAGCTCTCTCTCTCTCTCTCTCTCTCTCTCTGTCTCCCCTGTTTGGCTGCGGCTCCTGCCAGTCACCATGTAATCAGGCTTTTGTGCCTGAAGTTGAGGTGTTATGATGTTTGATGTATCTGAGCTGGTCTATTATGTACACTTTCACAGATTTCTTACCAGTCTCAACCTGACACCTCTGACTGTGAATTCAATTACAGGATGGTCGATGTGACTCACAGTAGCTCAGGAACATCATATTATAGAGTATGTTTTCTCCCCTAAGTCAATACTAAAATGTTTTTTTCTTCTTCTTTTTTTTTTTTAACAAAAAACCCTACGCACTGTAACTTTAATATCATAGAATTGTGGAATTTTTAGAATGGTTAATGGTTTAACACAACGTGGTGTTCAGTGGTTTAGAAGAACTCAAAAACGTGAGTATGTTTTACTTGTAGGCTTATAATGAACAAATTATTATTCAGGTTATTGAGAATAGGAAAAATACTCTTTGACAGTAAAGGGTTATTTCAGTTTAGGTTTGTGTTGGTAAACTTGTGTAATGCCTCTTACAGGTGGGATCTCTGGTGACTCTTGGGAAGAGGAAGTGACTCAGAATTGTTGGTTGCACTCACATCCTGGCAGGGACCATACAAGACGAGTGATTCTCTCACTACTCTGATTTCACAAGTATATGATCTTTAGATCCTATGTTCCTCTAGATAGCTGGACCCCATAGTCAGCATCATCACAACAACAAAAAAAGAAAGCTGAGCCATTATACCACATTTGTAAACAGAGAAAAGGTAGATGAGAGTGAAATACACTGATGTGTGATATTTTCCATCACACATCAGTTTCAGTGAATTAGTTGCATCCATAGAGCTCTCTCATTGTTTATTATGGACAC
This sequence comes from Ictalurus furcatus, assembly GCF_023375685.1. Lineage (NCBI taxonomy): Eukaryota > Metazoa > Chordata > Actinopteri > Siluriformes > Ictaluridae > Ictalurus > Ictalurus furcatus. The sequence continues at coordinate 15,625,406 of NC_071263.1, forward strand.
CATTGATTAATGTTTTGATAATGTGTCCTTAGAAAGATAGAAAGATATCTCTGTAACAAAACACTTGTTTTAATTGTGTGCTAGCCATTTAAATGTGGTTGAATTACATCATTATTGATTTTACTACGTACATACACATGAGTGTGAACCCTTGCCTCCTGCAGTAAAGGTACTATTGATTTTACTACATGCATACACATGAGTGTGAACCCTTGCCTCCTGCCGTAAAGGTGCAGTTCTACTCACTCTGTTATGAGGAGAGAGAAAAGCATGTAGCCTGAGGAAGTAGGGGTGACGCATAGCTATAGGATCTGTTCCAACAGATGTTTTTAAGCACGTCTTCTTACTAGGCTAATATTCTGGGCATTTACACAAGGCCCTCTGCACCACATGTCTCTCAGCTTGAGTAATCTGCTTGTGAAGCGAGCCATTCCTCAAAAACAGAGCAGTTCACTGTGTTTATTGCTCCCGTCATCCTCATACTCATCTCTGTCATAATTGCCTTTTAATGGATTGCTTTATATCTGCAATTTATATCCTGACATCATATGGGAAATTAAATTTTATGTGACTGAAAATTATACACTAGAAACCCCAGTAAGAACTACACTAAACTGTCAGTTTATTAGGTCATATGAGTCATGTGATTAAGGTGTGATGTATAAATCAATTGGCATTCAATTAAATGTTGTAAAGAGAAAATTTGTGATTTTAGTGACTTTGAACTATTCAAAGTCAGCTCTAGGATCTTCCAAGCAGCTTATTTACTGGTCTTTTTTGCCCCCGACCCTGTCAAGTGTGTTGCGGATAGGATCATATCTGAATGTCATCTGATATGGCACGACGTATCAGAATTTGTCTCGATTGGGGTACACCAGCTAAAGACCATGTCAGGCTCCCGTATTTCTCTTTTTGAATCTATTCCCAAGTATGGCAGCCAAAATAAAAGTGTAAACACCATAAATTATTCCCTAGTTTTGTTAATCCATCTGAGTAGAAAATTGTGAGAATGTATGATAATGTTAAAGCATTGAATTTTTAAACAATGGAGAAAAAAAGAAAATGCAAAATAAAATAAAGGTGATGAAATGGAGCCTTTTGCCATTACAATTGGGCAGTAAATCATACACACAATCAAAGGGCTGTGTAGATCTTACCTGTGAAAAACTGTGCAGAGTATAAATTTCATTTGATATAGAGATGAGACATTGGTCTGAATAAGGGTCCATTGGACCAGAATGTTACTGGCTCTCTATCCGGCAGGAAACTGCTCCCAAGAAAGCCCATTTCAGTGGGCACAGGGAATCAAAGCTGGATTTTTGAAGAGATGCGTGCTTGGATGAATCCTGGTCCCTATTACATCATTCTAATTGAATAATTAGAATTTCATGCAAGCAACATGAGTCCATTTGGTCTCAGCAGTAAAGGCTGGTTGTAGCAGTGTGATTGTGTTGGAGAATGTTTTCCTGGCACATGGTAGAGCCCTGATATCCACTGAAGAATGTCTGGATGGGCATAGTGCATCTGAACAGTGTTGCTAATCCCTTCATGGCTATAGTCTATCCTCATTTAGGACACTTCCACATTGCATGCACCATATTCCAGAGAATATGTCATCACTGAATGATTCCAGGAACCTGCCAATAAGCTTTCAGAATTTCAACCCCATCAAGCATCCTTGGAGTAGGTGGACTGAGTTACTCGCAGCAATATGCACAATGGACACAATACAGTCCTTTCTGCATGATTGTTCCTCAGTATATCCAGCTTGTTGTAGAATACATGCTCAGGCAAATTCATGCTGTTCTGAAGACCAAAAGAGGCACAATATACTAGATATGTGTATCTAATATTTAAACTGGCTATTTTTTTCTTCTTCACTTGGGATGGTAAGAGTGTTGGTTAGGAGAGATCTTTTAGCATGTGTGATTATGAATACTGACACCCTTTGTTGTCTTCAGTTCCCAGAATGCGGATTCTTCGGTATGTACGATAAGATCCTGCTCTTCCGCCATGACCTGAACACTGACAACATTCTGCAGCGACTCACGTCGGCAGAGGATATCCATGAGGGAGACCTGATTGAGGTGGTCCTCTCAGGTAAGTTCTTGGATTTTTACCTTGATCTACAGGAAATGAGTCCTTTGAAAGCTTTGCCAAGGGCATTTCTGGGGAAACTGCAGAAATCCTGTTTCATGTTTTCAGACAGATGGTCAGTGCTAGTGAGGTTGATATGGAACAGACTAGCGTTAACTGGATGAGACTGGAGTACAATTCTGACACTGTTGGACTGTTCTGGTACTGACACACAACATTCTCTGTCAATAGAATATCAGTAAAAGCTTAGATATCTTTGAATAACTGCGAACAGGACAGATCCCTTAAGGCCACCATTCACAATCAATTTCAGCCGAGCCCCAAGTTAATGTGAAACACCATGTGTGTTGAGAAAATTCAAGTCAGACATAGACTCAAGGGGTTCTCTTCTTTCAACGGATAAGGAGGATGACATACTAGCCCATATTGTTTAAAAAATCTAGTCTACTGTAACACTCAGTACAAATAAATCAGTAGAAAATCATAAAAGCAGGGTAGAAAAAAAACAGCTTTGAATTTACAGTAAGCTTCTGGTTTTAGAAGGTTTATGGGCTGTTCCTGTCCTGAATGGCTTTTGCATCCTGCATTGTAAGTGCTGCTCTGTGAGCACTGATTTTCCTGTCATTTGTGTCATCTCCACAGGGGAGTAATACAGCACACCTGCCTCACACATCCTCCTCACACACTGGACATACACACACACACCAAGCAGAAATTAGTACCACATTTGGGCATTCATGTTTGACTAGCATTGTCTTGCAATAGCACCAAAAATCTAAGCAGCATCCTTTCTTTCCTAATAGAGAAGAGTTATCATTAATAAATCTCACTGCGTGTTGAATGCATGGCACTTTCTAGACATCATACCATATGAAGGTATTTTGAACAGACACTCTTCTCATAACCCTTCATTATTTCTGTCCGGACAGTCTCCTGTCCTGCAACGTTTGTGGTAATCAAACATCTTCGAAGGAAAATAGGCCACACATTGCGGAGAGACAGGAGGGCAGCTTTGACTTGGCGTTCAGCTCAAAGGCAGGGGCTTGTTTTTATTACAGTAAACGACGGTAGTGGTTCTGCTGTGAAGTGCCGCAGGGATATAAGAGAGCTGCAGGACTTGAGTGTTCCGGCCCCGCAGGAGGTCCAGCAATGCCCGGTTTCATTCGAGATCGCACATCTACAGTGTGCATCACAGCTGATTCTGTCTTGATCCTGTCCTTTTAAGTGTGTTCAACTATCCAGCAGTATGTTTTGGGATGACATATATTCAGTAAAGGTGTTTTCTAACACATTTATTGAAGAAAATAAAATTAAACAGAAAAAAAGGGTCATGTGTTGCATAACTTTCAATGTTTATTTTGTCAGGTCAGTATCTAGGGTCTCTAGCTTTTCCAAAAATTTATAAAATTAAAATAAAATCTATTCTCAAGCATATAGGCAATTACCACAGACAACCATGACTCACTTTCAGTAACTGAAATTATTCTGGTTGATGGATCTGGAGATGGGAACACTATGAATGAGGAACAGTGCAGGAACATACCCTGGGTGTGACAGCAATCTGTAGCAGGGCACCATATGCACACACTCACATCTAAGGGTAATATATCTTAGCCAATCCACCTACTGTCATGTTTTTGGGAGGTGGGAGAACACCGGAGAAGCCGGAGGAAACCCACACAGGCACGGACGTGCACAGAAACTGAGTTCAGGATTGAACCAGGGACCCCGACGCCGTGAGGCTGCAATGCTACCCGTTGTGCCACCACCATGGACAACTATTTTTATATATTTTCCTGTACTGAGAAAAGAATGGAAAATCTATTTACTTGAAACTCACTTATAATGAAAGTCTAATGGAAGTTAAGATTAGGCCGAAATATTCCTTTATTATCTGTGATATTGCTTGGTTTTCTGCTTTATCTTCCACACTATTTTCCATTGCTTGTTGGCTCACTTAGGTGCTTTTGTGCGCATTTGATTACTTCTTGGATGTTTGGATCATGGTTTTACATAATGTAGGCTATGTGGTGTTTTCATGAATGCCTCATTATGAGTTTGTGCCAACGCTCTGTACTGCTGCCTGGTATGTGACTCGCTGGCAGCTCCACGGTTCAGCCTTATGCCTTTGATCCATAAAGAGGAGCTCACTCATGCAGGGCTCATATTATCGAGCTCAAGAATCATTGTCTCTTTTTGAATCTATTCCAAAATCTGTGAGAGCCAAAAGAAATGTCTAAAAACTCATTCTGTGGGTTCATTAATCAATCCAAGTATAAATTTGTATGAGAATGTTACAGTATAAAATGGTAAAAGACGGAGTATAAAGACAATGGAAAATGAAAAATATCATATTATAAATATTAATATGTAAGTCATGTACATATAATCAAAGGGATGTGATGAAAAACAATGCACTGCATAAATTTAATAAGGATATTAGTCTGAAGAAGGGTGCATTGCACCAGAGTGTTCCTGGCTCTCTATCTGCCAGGAAACCGCTCCCAACTGCCATCAAGTTTTTACATTTTTCCAATCAGCCGCTGATTTATCACTGATGAGTGATCCAGCTGAGAAGACTTTAATCTGAAGAATAGGCATTTGATGTCACTTTCCGCTACCACAGTAATTTCACTCGTACAGTCATTCTGAATATATGGAAGATGCAGGTGTACATCATCAGTGTTCACTCCTCCATACCCCGGTGTTTGGACTTGGAGAAAGAATCTGAGATAGTCACATGTATCAGAGTTTTTACAACTAAGAGGTCATTACCATTAAACTTTACAGGTCATATTGCATTTTATCTGTCTGCTTCTCTATAGCTGATCTGTGTTCTTCATCAGTACAGCACAGATAGCTAAGCATAGGTCCTTGAAAGCAAGATATCTCTCCCTCACGTTTTCCCTCGTTCTATAGGTTTCTATAGATCTGCAAGACAATGTAAATGTTAGATTGATCTCACACTGTTAATGGACCTCAGCCACTGTAGCCTTATTCCCACATATACCGTACATTTGAATGACTTATGAGTTATTTCCTCATTGTTGGTATTCATTCATTTCTGTCTGATCCTCTCAAAATTAGTGCACTAAGGGAATTTGCTTTTTTGTTCCCTGTTTAGTCAGTTCTTATACTGTATCTTAAAAGCAGTGTATTATGAGGCTTAACTTGCATTCAAGTAGTCACCCTCAAATTTGGAATTATTTAATCAGGTTCTGATTTATACCTGATGAATGAATCGACCAGATGGGTTCACTGTTGTCTAAAGGAATCTCGAGGGAGTCTTTTCATTGCTGTAAAAGGCATCAACACTGTGCTCTGACTCACAGCTGAATCACGTCTGTGAATCACTTTCCCTGACTCAGATTAAAGAGTAGTGTTTCACTGTACTGTCTGTGGTTTAGCCTTTAGCACTCAGACTTCAGAAAAAAAAATCATAATATTTGTAAAAATTTTTACACACATTTAATCTAGTGATAAATTATACTAAGTTGTTTGGTTTAATCGGATATGGGTTTAGTTTGCAGCTGATTTGCCTTTTTAAAAAAATCAGAAAGTTACTGATGTGCCTCAAAATACTTGTATATTTAAATACATTGTTGGATTTCATTAGTATGTGGCTTTCTGATATTCCTATTAATAATATTTAAATTAATTGTCAGAAATATTGTAATTAATTTTCAGAATTTTGGGCAGATTTTTTTGACTTTCTGTTAATCATACAATGTTCAGTATTAAATAATTAATAATAATAATAATAATAATAATAATAATAATATTTGTGTTCTGTTTGTTTTCTTTCATTTCATTTATGTGTTGTGCTGTTTAATCTCATCAGGGTTTCAAGTCCATTTTTTTTTGTTGTTGTTGTTCAGTTTTAAGTTCCGTTTTAATTGCAGCTCAGGCTACAGTAGAAGACTTTCAGATCCGGCCTCATGCCCTCTATGTGCACTCATACAAGGCCCCTACCTTCTGTGACTACTGTGGGGAGATGCTGTGGGGTCTCGTTCGGCAAGGCCTCAAATGTGAAGGTAATGACTTAAGAATACTGCACTGAACAAATTCATGAATATTAAATTATGAAAAGACAAACATGTACGAAAAGCTATCTACATACTATTGATTACAGACAAACTTTTCTATATAACTATTGATTACACAGAAACACACAAACTCATCTGAGTGTTCATGCAGTACATAAGAACAATACATTACACATGTGCACCATATGGGCCTCAGAGCTGTGGTTGTCTGCACACCAAAGGCCAAGGCATCAAGTGTTTTCCAGATACACCGAACACGCTGATTCAGTGCCTCTGGCTCAGGCTAACTATGCGCAGTGAGATGTCTCAATGCTGTGTTGGCTTCCCCTCAACTCCATCCAGCCAGCCTTTGAAGCCCCAATAGAGGGGCTTTTTGATTGTAGCATAGTGTACCTTTGCCAAGTCTTGGATGTGGCCTTCAAAGTTTGCTGCTGTAATATGCTTTGCTGATGGATACAGGCTGCTATATCAGACTTCATCAGTCATGCCAAGAGCTGCTTATTGTCTATAAATTTAATATAGAAGCCTACATTTCACTAAAGCCTTATCTAAATGGTTTTGAATGTGATGTAAAAGCTCTCTTTTTTTTCCTAAGCTGTTTCTCAGCTCCACTTCCAGTGAGAAAGTGTTTATGGAGCTCTCTAGTGGACATTTAAAAGAACTGACAAAAAGAACAAACAATACAATAATCCATCCATCCATCCATTTTCTGTACTGCTTATCCTACACAGGGTTGTGGGGGAGCCTGGAGTCTATCCCAGGGAACTTGGGCCACAAGGCGGGGGACACCCTGGATGGGGTGCCAGCCCATCATATGGCACAATCACACACACACACTTATTCACACTCTATGGGCAATTTGGAAAAGCCAATCAGCCTACGTCGCATGTCTTTGGACAGGGGGAGGAAACCGTAGTACCCGGAGGAAACACCCGAAGCACACGGAGAACATGCAAAATACAATGATGTCTGCTCTAATCTAATCTCAGTTATAGTATGAGTGGTATTCCTGACGTGCATGTTATGTTTGTGTATCAGGCTGCGGGCTGAATTATCACAAGCGATGCGCCTTTAAGATCCCAAACAACTGTAGCGGAGTCAGGAAGAGGCGCCTGTCCAATGTGTCTCTGCCAGGTCCATCACTGTCTGTCCCTCGGCCTCTCCCAGCAGAAAATGCCGTGGTGACCCTGGAGGAGGTAAGGAGGGCTCGGCATGCTTCTTTGTGATTTATCTTCTCTCCCTTTCCCTCAGTGAGTCATTTGTATTACATTTATTACTTCCTCCACTTCTGTCTGTCTCGATTGTATATACAGCAATAAATATAGATGTGTTTGTCCTGGGCAATTGAGAGAACTGTTTGATTCATCTCAATGTTTGTGTTGAAGAGGAGGAGGAAAGGATTAAAAACTCCATCCACCATCCATTGAGAACTGTAAATCATAATGACTCTTTGCAAGAGAACCTCCCTAGGAATTACATTCCCCTGTTTCTAAGACATGCAGTTTGCTACATTTCCTGTTTTGGCCCAGCCTAATAGAATGGCATCAATATAGGATGTTAAAAACTATTAGTTTATACTATTACTAGTTTACACAATGCAGTAAGCTGCCCTTTAAAGAGGATATGGATATCTATAGGTGACTATAAGGTTGCTGATGATATATGTAGTTTGACTATAAGGTTGATAAGCTGTTCTTTTTTAAGAGTGTAAATCATGCATATTAAGCTCCCTAGGGAAAAAAATTGTTTGATACACAAGTAGCAGTCCTCAGTGTACAGTGTACATAGGTTGCAGACCTGGATGAATTGAACTGCATATTAAATCAGACCAGGTTGACCTTTTGTGCATCATGTCCAAGCAGAGCACAACAGAGACTCTCCTATGTTCCCTGAAGTCTGCAGGAGACAGGAGTGTGTGTGTGTGTGTGTGTGTGTGTGTGTGTTTGACGGGCATAATGGAACACTCAGACACTTTGATTGGCCTACAAAATCACTGGAGTACAATCTTAAACTTGTGGGATTGTTTGAAGTAGGAAATGAACTGTGCAGCCAGTCTGTGGGCTAAAATTGAGAGGATCTAAAGACTGGATTAGTGTTATTCAACCAATGAAAGAAATAATACAGCCGACTAAATTTTTGTCCACAGACACAAAAATTCAGATAAAATGAAGAACACCAAGCATGTTGTAACTGCCTGCTACCCAAACATTGTGCAACTATTTATCTGGCATTTATCCAGTGCCACTGAGTATGTTCCTTTGCATTCAGCCATCAGACAGTTCACTGAAAATGGAATTAAGTAAATCAGATCAAGCCTCTGTGGATTCTTTTCTGTGTTGTTCTGCCCAGACACACTGTATGTGAAGAGCACTAGGTTGAGTCGGGTTTTATTAAAGCTGTGTGGTCTTTTTTGAAGCAGAACAAGTCAGAACATGAATACAAGTTGAAAGACTTTGTTTTTGGAGGTTTCATCATTTGGTGTTTACTGTGAATGTGACAAAGTTCAGCCAGGTCATTTAAAACATCTGTTGAGGAAACGCCCTGTAACAGTAACAGTCATGTCTCATGTCTCATCATGTCTTGCAGTTTGTAAAGATTCTATTTCTAACTCCCTCTTTCCCCTGTGGTACATCCAGCAACAGCGCCCCCATCAGGAAGCAGGGAAACGGATCCCATCCTGGAGCGGTCGGCCTATCTGGATGGAAAGGATGGTGCTGGGGAGGGTGAAAGTGCCACACACATTTGTCATCCACACGTACACACGCCCCACCATCTGCCAGTACTGTAAACGCCTGCTCAAAGGCCTGTTCCGCCAGGGCATGCAGTGCAAGGGTGAGCCGCTCCTTCTGCCCTACGGGAATATGTATGTAAACTTAAATAATTGAGAAAACAACACACCTAGTATATGTATTATTGTTTCTGTTAGATTGCAAATTTAATTGCCACAAGCGATGTGCATCTAAGGTACCAAAAGACTGTCTTGGGGAAGTCGTCTTCAATGGAGGTACAAAGCAACTGTATTTAGTGGTGTATCAGTTTGACGCTTTATGGCCAGAAAGTGTTCTTTATGTCATATGTTTTGTGTGTCAGAGCCAGCTAGTCCAGCTCCAGATTCAGACACCACTATGGAGGTGGATATCAGTGATGTCAACAGTGACAGCAGCAGAGGCCAGGACGACTCTGAAGAACCCTCTACTCCTGAGGACAAGATCTTTCGGGACTATCCATTCTCAGACCAGGAGAAAGACGAGGAGCCTGTAAAAGCTCCTCAGATCAGGTATGTAGATACTGATTTGCATAGTAAAGGTCAGAGAATGACTCGATCTGCATGTAGAACCATTGTGTTTATTAAAGTTTTAGTTATGCAGCATCTGCTCCAGTTTATTCGACAAATGATATTATCTTTTAAATAAGGAAAAGATCAGTCTTGTGTGTTGTGATATGAGAGTGATCAAAATGGCATTTCTAAAAATACTTCTGTATTCCTGTGCCTCTCAGTGAGTCACAGAAATCTTTACAGATTTAGTGTGTATGAACCTGTGATCAGAGTGTTTCTTGTTTCCTCTAAAACTTCTTGTCTTTCTTTAGCCCATCCACTAGCACTAATATCCCATTGATGCGCGTAGTGCAGTCCATTAAACACACCAAGAGAAGAAGCTCCACTGTGGTCAGGGAGGGATGGATGGTGCACTACACCAGTACGGATAACCTTGTAAGATCCTTAAGCAACTGCTTATACTTTTAAAAACAACTGTGTGTGTATATATATATATATATATATATATATATATATATATATATATACACACACACACATATATACTTATATATATATACATGTACATATATGTATGTGTGTGTGTGTGTGTGTATGTATGTGTGTGTGTGTGTATATACATATATATATATATATATATATATATATATATATGTATATGTATATACATATATATATATATATATACATATATGTGCGTGTGTGTGTGTGTGTATAGGTCTCATAATATATTGTTAATGGTTATTATAACATTTCCTCAGAGAAAGAGACACTATTGGAGGCTGGATAGCAAAAGCCTGACTTTGTTTCAGAATGACACAGGAGCCAAGTTCTACAAGGTAAGAGACTCAATTGTAAGGAATTTTTTTAGTTGCGATTAATATGTAGTCATTACATGGTAAATGTAGAAGCCACAGTTCTAATGAATTACTCAAATTCTGCTTAGATCAGTATAATAGTTAACATTGGCCTTTCTGAATAGAAAGAAGGTCAGTGGCCCTTCAAATGTCCCCTCCCCCACTGATCTGGTTTCACTTTATGAGATGAAAAATTTCTCTGTGGTCAAAGTGGAAGAGCTGTCAAATAAAACACTTCACAGCTAGTCATAGTGCATCTGAGGCCATTCTAACACCTCAAATGCTTCTTGAAGAAAACATTAATGAACTTTAAACTCGGATAATGTAAAATGTCAGTGTCTCTAATTTGAATAGATTTAGGAACTTGTGTTTCTTTAACAAATGATAAACAAATGATAGACAAAAATGATACTAAATAAAACATGTTAATTCCTATGGAGCTTAGAAACTGACAAAGTTATTTGAATTATATATGTATATATAAAATGTAAAAATGTAATTTTTTGACATTTTTTTTGTATTGAAGTTGTTAAAGGGTAAGATTTGCCTTTAAAACCATTTAAATCAAAGTTACAAATTTTGATTTTGAGATTTAAATAAAAATCTCAAGAATTGAAATCTCAGAAATACAGATTTTATATAAAATATTCCAAAGGTGAAGCATCCGGCTTTCCGGTGGAAAATTAGATGGTTTCAGATTTGTAAAAATCTCAAACCTGTAACTCACAATTTTGAATATTATGATTGAAAACACTGGCAAAACATCTTTTAAAAATATTTATTGTAATGTGTATATAATTCAAATACATGAAATTCATATTCATATACGTTTGTCAGCTTCCAAGCTCCATAAATTTCTTGCTTTTCAGAGAGAAATAAGTTAATACTTTTGGTTTTGGTTTTACAGTGTTGCACTGTCATATACAATTCTGCATACATGTGTGTACGAATATATAGTCGTAAAGGTGAACAGTTGGGCATTAATATGTTAACTTAGTCCTAAAACTTTTAATATATATTTGGATAAATGTTTTGTTAAAAAAAAAACTTACAAATCAAATATATTGCACTTAAACATACACTTCTGAAGACAAACTTGTTAAACAGGGGCTTGTTAAAAGTACATAGCATGCATATGTGTGAATTTGTATAGTTACAGCTCCCTCTAGTAGTTTATTGTACTGCTAACATATTTGACACCATTTTTTCCTTTTACATGCTGATGCGCTGTATATTGAAGTGTCTGTAGAAAGAATTGTAAAACTATAATGACACTTAGCTGTAACAAACCCCTGAAACTCTAAATGTACCCACAGAAAGACATCTAACTCCACGACACCAGAGTAGGCGTTACACACATGCTGTCTTCTTTCATTCTTTAGTTTTCTGGGCAGCCCCCTGTCTACTTCTTGTGAGGGGACTCCAGTGAGTCTCTTTCTGAAACACCAAGTGTATTCTTGCTAGTAAAATCCAAACCACTAAAGCCCACACTTTAGCTCAGTGCACTATTAGGTCAGTTATGCCCTTCACTATTTAAGTAGCAATTAAAACTTAATGTCAGAGTATTTGACTTAATGTCTTCCCCATGATGGAATGTGTGTGTATGCTGATCTCTGGTTCTGATTTGAGTTTGTAACATTGCCAGTAATTTCACTTCACACATACCTATATACACTTATAGTATACTCTAGCACTATATAGCACTATATGTGCATCACATATGTACAGTATACAGTATAATATACTTTTATACAGTGTATTATATCCTAATAAAATGGATTAGTATATATGTATATACTGTACTATCCATGTGCTATTTCTGTGCATGTTTCAGACTGAACTGGGATTAAAAGTATTCTTATAGGTACATTTGACATGTTTTGAATTTATTCTGAAGAATATTGTAATACTATAAGTACACTAGCCATAATGTATCACACGAAAGCTACAAAACACATCTATATAAATGCTCCTCATATAACTTTAAACAACACCTAATTGCTCATATTGAAAAGGGAGAGATGAGAGATGAATACCAGCCTTGCTTTGGCTTTAAACATGTGATCTCTCAACCATGAGCAAAACTACTTACCGCTTTGCTACTCTTCAATAATTTGTTCTCTTTTTCACTGGTTAGTTTCATGAGACAGGCAGGAAATGTTTATCAGCCGAAACTGAGTAAAAGAGAATTGACCTCTCTGCTACAGATACAAATGAAAATGCTTGATAAAATTGTATACTGGAACAAATTGTGCTTCAATAACAACTTAGCTAATAAGATCTGATTTTTAATACACTCAGGAATAAGTGACTTTACTGTATTTTTCACCTAAATTAAATTTACTTACTAACTTTCTTGGGACCTAGTTTATTTCTCTTCTCTAGACATGCTAGTATATCAAAATTAAACACTAAGTATATTGTTATTTTATTATTTAGTACACTTTTTTGTGTAGACTAGTGTACTTGTAGTAAATATGGATAAACTTTCTATATACTTGAATGAACTTTTTGGAAGAATAATCTTATAGATTATTCTAAGAGCAAATGATTAGTGTATGAAGCAGCTCCTCCTAATAGTTTTCTGTTTGAGTCAAGGCCCTTTGTATTTTAGGTATTTCCTACACAGTGCTTTCCTCTGGATTGATGTAATGAAACCGGCCACCTGTGTTCAACTGATTTGAGCCAAAAGCTGCTGATTGTTCACTTTTGGTTATAGCACTTTCTGCTTTTTTATTTGGTCACCACTGTTTTTTTTACCTTATGTTCACCCCATATGCTCTGGTGGTCATGTGTCATGAGCTGTAAGACTGCGTCTGTTTTATACATTTAGAAATTATACCATGCTCTTTTGAAGACAGAAGCCCTGTACTTTTGGTTTCCCCACCTCTTTTATGGCCTATGGGGACTTCAATCCTGTCTCCACATAACCATTCTTCAACCAGACCACCCCCTTTTACCATGTAGTGGCCATCCGCAGCACAGTGGTAGCATGGCCTCACACACACGCGTGCCGCACACACATACACACTGAACAGCATGAAGTCATGAAGACTTTCGGTTTGCTGCCTTGTAATCATGGAGCTCCTCAGTGGGCTGGGTCTTGTGGTCCACCCTCTAACCACAGACACTTGATGTGAAGCTCAGAGGAAGCTGCTATTGGTTACAGCTACTGTTTCACTCTTTCGTTTGAGTAAAGTGGGAGGACAAAAGCAAATGCCGTCAGAAGCCAGCTTGCTTTATTTTACTTTAGACTCTCAGAAAGGATATGAGGCACATGAGCTCGTTCTGAGAGGACATTCCTGGATAAAATGAAGACCCTGGATTGTGTGATCTCAAAACCTGCACTCTATTCTAAAGAATTTAAGGTATGGTATGGGTTTGACTGGAGGCTACAGGAGTCATGCTGTTTGTACTAATCTTACCTCTCTTGAGAATCCTGGCAGTAGTTGTGATCAGTAGTGGACATTGACTCTCTTGTTACTGATGGTGATTTTTATGTACTGTATCTCATATTATCACATCTAGCTGTAGTGCTCATTTACTTGAGAGTGTGTGAAAAGGAAGTTCATAGTTCTCTCAAGTGTGAACTATGATATTCATTCATTCATTCATTCATTCATTCAATCATTGTCAGGCATTTAGTACCTGAATCTGAATTTCCATCACTGTTTTGTTTCACCTACAGGAGATTCCTCTGTCTGAGATCCTGCAGGTGGAGGCAGCACGGGATTTCAGTAGTCTTGCTATGGGGGGTAATCCACACTGCTTTGAGATTATCACTGCTACTATGGTCTATTATGTTGGGGAGAACACCGGTGGCCCCCATCTTCATATGCACAACCCCATGCTGGCTGCCTCTGGCGTGGGGCTGGAGGTGGCACAGGGTTGGGAGATGGCCATTCGCCAAGCCCTCATGCCTGTTCCGGTTACACCTCAGCCAAGTGTGGGTGCTGCTGCTGGTCAGGGCAAGGACCACAGTGAGTACATTAATTTAAATCCTTAAGGCATGGTTAGGATTGTGTCAATGTAATAATAATAATAATAATAATAATAATAATAATAATAATAATAATAATCACAACTATTATTATTGTTGTTGTTATTATTATTACTTATATTGCACTTTTCATCATTTCAGAGTTACTAATTAATTGACTATAATCCATGAGAAGAACAATGAATTAGAGTAGTAGGACGATGTAATCAGATATTGGTGATGACTAACATGGAATTTACGGTAATCCTTGCGAGGCAATGATTGCTCATTTTGGGAAGGAAAATGCAAAGAAAACTGAAGAGCTGTAATTGTAGAAACCTTGTAAAATAGAATAACATTACCCACAATAATGTCTACATTTGCTTATCCTGAACATAAGAAAAGAAACAACATTTTAATGACAAATCTCTGAATGATCTACTCAATGGTGTAGGTTACAAATAATTAAGAGAAGGCAGCCGGCATCTTCAATAAGCTCAGGATCGAAACTGTGCAGAGGACAGCTCTAACTTGGAAGCAGGAGAAAAGGATTGGTTAAAGAAACTAATGGGTGGAGCTTACTTTTCAAATACTTCATTCATCCCATAGGTCACAGGTCCCCAAGCCTCTTAATGTGAACACTTTACAAGAACCTACATAACTTGTACAATCTCTAATACAAGGTTGTGTTATATGTTCGACTGAAATTCCTCGAACCAGCATGTTCTTCTTCGAATTTTAGGAGAAAATTACTCCAATCATGATGCTTAAGTCCTTGTTCCATCATTTGCTCCATGATTGAACAGCTTCTTTTTGCCTTCCAGCACTGATTGTGAGACAGAAATACCATTTACTGGCCACTTCTTCCTTTAAAGCATCCACAGTGCTGCTGCTGAGCTGCTCCACAACCTGTTCTCTCATGATCATTCATGTTATTCCTGTACTATGATTAGTGCATTTGCTCAAGATTAAGCACGAATCAAATACAAATTTTCAGGAAATGTTTCACTACTTTCAAATAATTTAACTGCTGTATAGCAGTCTCTTGCATGAATATTAAGCATGCTTTCAGGATAAGAACCCACTGCTTCTAGTTTAGCTTGAAGATTGAATAAGCTCCCCACATCAGCCAGAACATATGAGAACTCGCTTTCAATGGTCTCTTCAATCAATGCTTGGATCTATACAATTCTTCAGTCAATGCTTGGATCTATACAATTCTTCAATCAATGCCTTTAATCGATGTGTTTTACACTTGAGAAAATATACATGGTACTTATTTTTATCAAATACTTCCTCATCCTTTATTACTCCTTGGTTAGGTCCCTTCAGATTTGTGTACATTGTTATCTGCTCAATGAATTATTTTTGGTGATTGTACCTTATATAAGGATAATCTAGAAAAGTGAATTTGTATGAATTATCTTTACTGTTCTGTGTCTCTTCAGAGGAACTGTCCATGAGCATTTCTGTATCTAACAGTCAAATCCAGGAGAATGTGGTGAGTCTTTACCATAGTGGGGTTTCACTCATTATTATTATTATCACTACAACCAAAGTAACACTTCCACATTTTCTGTAAAACAACCACATTTTGTTAGACATACAATACCAATTAAAAATACTGATTTATTTTCCACTTGTTTTTAGGATATCAGCTCTGTTTACCAGATCTTCGCTGATGAGGTTTTGGGATCAGGCCAGTTTGGCATTGTATATGGAGGTACTGTTGTGAATTATTTCTTAATTTTTCTTAGATACCATTGTATTTACTTTTGCAGTTTATAAACAAGAACAGCCTGAACAAATAAACCTCTTTCTGTTAAAAGGGAAGCACAGAAAGACAGGCAGAGATGTAGCAATAAAGGTGATCGACAAAATGAGGTTCCCTACCAAACAAGAAAGCCAGCTCAGGAATGAAGTAGCCATTTTACAGGTGGGACCATCACAGCCTGATGAGACTGTGGAGAAGCATACAGTACTATATGAAGGCTGATTATAACTGCCTTTCCCTTTTTTACCATGAAGAACCTGCAGCATCCTGGTATTGTTAACTTGGAGTGCATGTTTGAGACCCTGGAGCGAGTGTTTGTTGTCATGGAGAAGCTGCATGGGGACATGTTGGAGATGATCCTGTCCAGCGAAAAGAGCAGACTGCCTGAGCGCATCACCAAGTTCCTCGTCACACAGGTTAACTCTTTTTATCTGACTCATCCATTTCTGTTCAGGACCCTTCATTCTTCTTCTCTGGACTGTGTTTATTCTGATGGATGTGGTGTTTTGAATGGGGGCTGTGTTTAGAGAAGTCTGGATCTCATCAGGAAGCTGAAGTGCTCCACTGCTCGAGTCTGTGAGATGATTAGAACCGAAAGGCCCCTTGGGGGCTGGAATAACAGGGGCTCATCTATTAGCTATGGATCTGCAGCCTCCAATTAGCAACCACACACAGCTCTGATGTGGCCAGAGGCCCCTGACTGTGCATGATGGTGTATATTTCACTGAAAATAAATAGTGAATTTCATTCAACTTGATTTAACCAGCACATGTTCTCAGCATGCATCACCAAATATGTGATTGTCATCTTCTAAATGTGACTACAGTTTAATATAAGGCTTAAAATATGTCATTGTTTTATTTCTGGTTATAGATTCTGGTGGCTTTGAGGCATCTCCATTTCAAAAACATTGTTCATTGTGATCTGAAGCCAGAGAACGTGCTCCTAGCCTCGGCAGAGCCTTTTCCTCAGGTAAGAATCTTGTCACACGTTTGCCATTATACAGAGGTGGGTAGAGTAGCCAAAAAGTTTACTCAACTGCAAGTAAAACTACTTGTGAAAATAATTACTCAAGTAACAGTAAGAGTAATAATGTTAATTATTACTTGAGTAAGAGTAATAAAGTATCCAACGAGAAGTCTACTCAAGTAGCAAGTTACTAGTTACTTCAGATCTGATTAAAATGAAGGGAAAATCCTGAATCTCAGACTACATGGAGAACTGTAAGAGTTGAAAATGGGTTCAAAATGAAGCAGCATATCCCAGTCCTGTGGTGGGTAGAATAACAGGCGAAAGTGCTAACCACTAAGCCACCGTGCGCCTACGCGCACACACCAAAAAACTAACATTTTCCCAACAGTTGACTGTCTTTATTTTCACAACATGTAAACAACACAAACCTGTCAGACAATGGAACAGAACAGAAGAGAACGTGTGTGTAGAGAGAGAGTTTGAGTGTGTGTGTGTGTTGGTATGTTTGCGTTAGCATGTTTGTGTGTGTGTGTTTGTTTGTTTGTTTATGTGTGTGTATGGGTGTCCTGCCTCCATTGACACGCTCACTTTTTCCCCCTCTTCGGCCATTGTCTTCCAGGACTGAGCTGCTAAAAAAGTGAGCGGATGTTGCGTCCGCATTCAGACCACTGCAGCGTATCGTGAGACTCGCAACCTCATAATATGATATTAACTAATTATTAAAACTACTTTATTCATTAACATTTAACAGTAGGATATTTTTTTCAAAAAGTTACTCAAGTAAATGTAACGAAGTAAACATAGCTCATTACTACCCACCTCTGCAATTATAGAGTTTTATGCACCAAAAACTCTATCAGGCTCATGACTGTACATTTTGCCTGCAGGTAAAGCTGTGTGACTTTGGTTTTGCTCGCATAATTGGTGAGAAGTCATTCCGTCGCTCTGTGGTGGGAACTCCAGCGTATCTGGCTCCTGAAGTTCTTCGTAGTAAAGGTTATAACCGCTCATTGGACATGTGGTCAGTGGGTGTCATCATCTACGTCAGCCTGAGTGGTACCTTCCCATTTAACGAGGATGAAGATATTAATGATCAGATCCAGAACGCAGCTTTTATGTATCCACCAATGCCTTGGAAGGAGATATCCACCGAAGGTAAGAAAACAATGCATTCTACACGCTGATATGCTGAGGTGACTAAAAATATTAAATTATATTAAATACAACAAATGTTTTAAAAGTATTTTCAAATACTACAGTTCTGTTGGATACCATTCCATATTGGGCTGACTCGTAACCAGCAAGCTGCTAAGGAAGCCCTCAAACTGAGAATTACTGCTTGTCAAATCCCACCATCAGATCTCAAACCTATAATAAGGTTGTACATAAAAAAAAGTGG
Organism: Ictalurus furcatus; assembly: GCF_023375685.1. NCBI lineage: Eukaryota > Metazoa > Chordata > Actinopteri > Siluriformes > Ictaluridae > Ictalurus > Ictalurus furcatus. Next base: position 15,643,807 of record NC_071263.1, read on the forward strand.
CGAATGGAATGGGATCAGTGTGCATTTAACAAACTACACAAACTTAACCCTGTTATAAATGAAAGATACTTCCTTTCCTTCATTTCCCCTTTGAATCTAGACACAATCAGACACAAAGACACATAGGCGGTTCAAGTTCTTATTAAGTGGTGAAGAATCAAAAACATGTGATTTCTGTTAGATAAGAATGACTGTTAAGAATATTTTACTGGCCTGTCCTGTTCTTAATCGTACTAGACAATGTTTCTATTCAGAAAATACTTCTCTGGAAGTCTCCCAAAATATCTCACCAGGAAACATTTTAGAACAATTTTTTTTCTCAAATATTAAATTTAGGATCTTATATAGTTTTTGTTGTTGATGTTGAAATGTTTTTATTAAGATTTTATTGTTGTTATATTATACGATTTTATTGAATGTCCTGTTTTACTTACCTTGAACTAGCCATGAAAATAGCCATTGATGTAGACATGGCATTAAAAGAACAATACTTAAATTTAAATACTACAGATTATATACACAAATTATATTGCATTCTAAATATTTTTTCAATATTTAAAAGTATTAAATACTAAATATATTAAATTAGATGGAGCATAACAGAGTTCTAACTGTGCTGGAAATCCTGGAAAAGTAGGGAAAAAAATAATTAAATAATAATAATAATAATTAAAATAAAAGTTCAGCCCTGTTGATGTTTTGGAAAATAATAGAATGACAATGCTTAAGCACATATAAAAAAATATCCATTGGATCTTGGAAAAGATAATAGCCCCAAATATTATCCTCATAAACAAAAGATGGGGCCCCAAAGAATTCTTCTGCGCTGTATTCTGGTTAAAATGTGTGGCAAGCTTGATGTTATAACCTCATCATTTAGCTCATTAATCAAGGACAAGGACACTTTTAGAAGCTAGTCATTGTTTCAGCCACACTAGCATCAATATTTTACTTCAACATATTACACAGTAACACATAGTTGTCTAGACAAGAGAGTTTGTAAAATTTTTATTTATTTATTTTTACAAATAGTGGTTTGCTATATAATATAGTTGCTGAATAAGTCAGATTAAATTACAGAGGTTTTGCCCAACATTAGTATTAATACAGAACATGTATTATGTATAAATGGCTGAGTGTTTGTTTATAACATTAATATCAAGGTTAGTGGGCTGTATTTAAAACCCAAAACCATACAGTAGATGCAAAGTGTTTATCAGACATGGTAATGCTTCTCACCCCCATGTCTGTCTATACTACCACAATCTCAGACATTTCAGCTCTAATGAGTCACTGCACTACCCACCTCCCAGTTGAACTTCTGTGCTTCTGTTTCTGCATTTTCTATTTCTTTACATTCTGAGCTGATCAACAGTTATTTTAAAGATCATTACAATTTGCACCGGGAAATTGCATTTATCATAACTCCATTTTCATGATCTTATTTAGTCCTTAAATTTTCATAACGAAATTCAGGGTATTACTCATTTGACATTTTGATATCAGCTTGGCATTTATTACATTTAGTCAGTTCAGGTCACAAATGGCACATGTGCATGTAGTGCTGAGGCTCGGTTTGAAGAGGATGCAACAACAACAAAAAAAAAGACACAATATATTTGCTGTAAAACTGCTGTCCATTTCCTTTATATTGGTGTCATTAAATCACATGTTTATTATTGACAATTCATCTTAATGTAGGATCTTAATTACATTCATGTTGGAGATGAAATGTTCTTTATGTTAAATGGAGATGATGTGATTGATATAAAGTATGTGCAAGCAGCCTGAGGAAGTGGTTATGTAGAAATGCACACTTGTAATTGATAGTGGAGATTTTAATGGTGCAGTGTGTCACATTAATAACCTTCAGAAATGGCAAACTCTACACCATGATCTTTAAAGTTTTGACCTGAATTAACCAGTAAAAGATGTCTGAAGATAATCTTAAATTTACAACTTTGGATTGCCATGATATTTCAACATACTGTGCCACGTTAATTAGACTAGTATAATAATATGCTTTTAATATGTTTTTTTTCTGTAGAATATACAAATAATTTGCTCTTGAAACCTATTTTACAGTTTGAACTTTGTGTTAACCCACAGCCACAGATCTCATCAACAACCTTCTTCAAGTGAAGATGAGGAAGCGGTACAGTGTGGACAAGTCCCTCAGTCATCCATGGTTCCAGGTTAGCCAGCATAGCACATAATGTGGCATTACAGTGATACCTCCACATTCCCAGTGAAAGTCTTGAAGCCTTGTTTGTTTATGTAAGCATATCCCTGCTTTCTCAGGACTACCAGACATGGCTAGACCTGCGGGAGTTCGAGACCCGGCGAGGCGAGCGCTACATCACCCACGAAAGCGATGATGCACGCTGGGAGGAGTTCGCTGATGAGCACAGTCTGATCTACCCCAAACACTTCATCATGGCTCCGAACCTAGACGACATGGATGAAGACCCCTAGATACATTATGGACTAAATCTGTGAAGGAGGACAATGTCAGACTCTCACTAGAAGGCGCTAGGCCCATAAGGACCTGTAGCTAGACTGAATACAGCACTCTGCTGAAGCAGAGGCAGGATATTAGGGGATTTGTGAAGGGGCAAAGTGTTACAAATGCACACAGCAGTGTGAGGCCTTGGTTTTTCCGGGTCTTACAGTCAAGACCATTTGTGATGAAGATTGTTTTTCTTCTAATCCTAGTAGAAACCTTAAATGTCAGTATTTTGTGGTTATGCATTCTGCCCTCTAGCCCTGTCTATGCTACATCTAAAGGTGCAGATCTGTTTATCTTATTTACAGATTTAGTATTAGCAATTTTACAGTAATATTCCTAATTCGAGGAAAGGCAAAAGGGCTTAGGTGATGTTACATATAAAGGAGAGAGAGGAATGGTGCTATAATGAATTTGACTTATTCGAGGGCTAAGTTCAAGTTGCCTATAACACAAATAGCCTTGTGTTCTATAACTGGAAGATGTTAGGATGGTTCACTAAAAAGCCATACGGTGAAGTAGAGCCATAGGTTTCCTCACAACATTTGTGAAAAAGGCCAAGAATTTTGGAGAAGTACAAAAATAAGGCTATGAAAAGAGTTTTTTTTTTTATGTAGAGAATAGAAGACGCTTAAAACCTCAATTATGGCCTGCAGGCCCCCCCCCCTTTTTTTTTTAACTTTATCAGATTAAGCAGTTACTGTTTCTCCTTCTTGTTTTTTAAACTTCCATCTGTAGAGACTATGTCTGTTGCTCAGACAGTCAAACTGACTTGAAATAGCACTACAATACATTATTACACATTTGTTAAACACATCAAAAATATTATCTAATAATGGCTTGAGATCATGGTTTAACAGCAGTATTGTATTTCTTTTTCATGTGGGCTGTATGCCAGAAGAACCAACATGTAACATAAGAGAAAAGAGAAACATAGGAGAAGAAATTTTCCATTTCAGCCATAAATACTGAATTGACTTCAGTAGTCAGCTGTTTTCACTCAGATCAGTACGATTTAAGTACATATGTACAAACTCACCTTCTGTGTGCACTATACGGGATGGAAGATATGCATTATGGTGAGCAGCTAAGATTTGCCTATAAATGTTCAAGTTCAATTATTTATTGATTACAATTGGGTTTACAGTACACACTCTGTTCTCAAGGTTTGCCATAGCACAGAATAAGGAGCCATTTTGAGCAGATCAATTTGACTGCTTTTAAAGTTTGCATGAGATGGAAGTTTTTCCATCACTTTGTCTGGGAGAGGAGGGCATGTTGGCTCCTCTGGATCCATATAATCATTACTTCATGTTGCCACTGGATTGGCAGGTGTGAGTGTTTTGTATATTTTAGTACATAAAGAATTAAATGCACTACTTCATGTGTGGGTTGTTTGTTTCATGATTTAGGGATTGAAAAATACTCTTTGGCCAAAGGCATGTGGACACCTGACCATTGCACCCATATGTGGATCTTCCCCAAACTGCTGCCACAAAGCTGGAAACACACAATTGTATAGGATGTCTTCCCTTCTCTGGAACTAAGGCACCCAAACATGTCCCAGCATGACGATGCCCCTGTACACAAAGCGAGCCCCATGAAGACATGGTTTGCCAGGGTTGGTGTGGAAGAACTTGAGAGGCCTGACAGTCTCTGGTTTAACATGTTAAAGCAGCATGAGGCAACTGACAGTATTCCAAGGAGGATAAATATTTGGGTCTGAAATTCAAGTGACAAAATTCAGTCACTCGCTCCACTTATTTAACATGCCACATGGAACAAATCTAGCAAATGATGAAAACATTGAAAGCACTGATTTGTATAACTATAGATAACTACAAAACTACTACCTCAGAACAACCAGTTTGTAAACCACCAATATTCAGGAACTTTGATGCACAAAACCTGGCCACAGAGCAGTGGGGAAAATGATAGGAGCTGATGTTATTCTCATCCTTTTTAAACACCACAAGCTTAGGTTAGGACCCATAACAACAGCCTTTGGGTCTAGGCTATATTCATGTATAATAATAATAATAATAATAATAATAATAATAATAAAGTTAAAATGTTATTGTTATGTACGACATTCATCACATTAAATGATTATACCAGTTCGCATTTCATGATTGAAACTCTCACCTGTATATTATAAATGCTTATGGCCCTGAAACTAGATTTCTTTAATCTTAACTATTCATAATCTTCAGTTATTAGTTATTGTTTTATAATTTTACATTTGTGTTTTTAAGCCCCAATTTCCATTTTTAAAAACAAATGTGGTAAAAGTCTACCTATTGGCTACAGACAATTCACTAGCACTTTTGCATAGTAACTTGTGTGCTTTACATGAGTCACATACGAATACATTATGTACCTCTGCATACCCGAGTTAAATTAGTACATTAGCATTTGACTCATCTATAGACATAATATGTTAATATAGAGTTAGCATACACTGTGCAAAAGTCTTAGGCACCCAGTTTTAGTACAAATTTTTTGATTTTTATTTTATGACTTCTGCCTTAGTGAGTCAGTACAAAAAACATTTTAGATTTCAAGACATTAGATTTCCAGCACAAAATTAAATGTTACAGAAAAATGTTTGTGTGTCAGAAAAGAAAGCAACATATTAAAAAAGAGACACTTTTCAGACTAAAAACATAATGAAGGCTGCTGGGTTTTTCTGCAAAAATAAGAAGCAAGTGCGACAGTCAAAGTCCACAGAAGAACTGTGTCTCGTTCTGCAAGATGCTCAATAAAACTTACAGCTCCTTTCCTTATAAAACTACACTAACTGTACTTTTTTTTTAAAAAAAAAGCAAAGGGTCGTCACACCAAATATTGAGTTTCTTTAATTTATTACTGTTTACTGCTCTTTATAGTATTTTCATTAATGTAGAAACATTTAATTTCATTATTTTGAAGGCATCTTTGCTCTACAGCATTTCTTTGCATGTGTCTAAGACTTTTGCACAGTACTGTATGTATGTAAAGAATTGTCATGTATTGGAAGTTCTACCATTCAATTATTTCCAATATTGCAGTATTTAATATTTCATGTAACACACTTTGAGTTTGATATTTCAGTATTACAACATGATAATTCCTTCATGCACACTGGCAAAAACATTCTAGACTATTTTCCCGAACAGTACATTTTGAAGTTGAAAGTCTTCCATCACTTCCCCAACTACCAGATCTAAACATCAGCAAATCAGCAGAGGAAAAACTCTGGAGGGCAAAGTGGCTTCTTCATTCCTCAGGGAACTGGAGCAATTTTCTTTGAGGAATGATCAGTTATCCCTGAGCCAAGGTTCAGAAGTGTCATGTTAACCTTCAGAAATATATTTCTGAAGTAATGTGTACACTGAATCCTACATGTTTCTGCATTTACGTCTAGTCCCTATAGTTGTATGGCTGACTTGTTGGTTGGGCTATGTAATTTAGAATTTACATGAAAGATGTTGATAAATTCTTGGTCTTTGCTGCCACCAGACCACACATTTTAAGAGCACTTCTTTGGTTTCTGAGGTATGGTATATGATGCTAGCATGTGCTGTGTGCGTGTCAGCATGCATGCTGGGTTAGGTTCACTACTCGGTAAAAGCGGCAGCACACGTCACATGCAGTTAGCAGCAGCTGGATGCAATTGTGTAACCACTGGCCATCAGGCAGCTTGGCCCACCCCAAACACTGAGGAGTAATTAGAGAGAGAAGAGAATATATTCACTGCTCATGAACATACATGTGCATGTTGAGGTTCTTTTCCTAAACCAAATTTATTATCAGATTGAAAACAGCTTTTCATAACCTTTTAAATCATAACTGTGAACCTTATATTTACAAGGTTCTACTGGGATGAATGAATGAAAGATAGAACTGTATAATAATAATAATAATAATAATAATAATAATAATTATAACACAATGGTTAGATAGAAGTTGTCTTTTAAGATTTGTTCTATATTTAAAACTATTTAACATAGAGGAATTCAGCAGTTTGTTTGAATCAAACAAATTAAAAGGGTGCAGTTCCACACATCTGTAAGATTAAATTAAAGGATTGTGGATTCAGAAGCACTTGAAGAGGGTCTCAGAAAGATCCCCCTGAGCTTGAACTCAGAATGAGCTGCTTTATCTGTTCTCTCTTCAAATGGCTTAAAGATGTGGACCGTGCCACGTGGTCTACTGATAAGTGCTCATCTTCAGAAGAGAGGAAAACCTGGCAGACAAATTGGCTTTCAGCCCATTCCATTACCCGAGCTTGTGAAGTGAGGAGAAGTCTGAGTTTTATCATAGACCATTTAGATAAGGAGACGGACATGACTGCCCTGGTCCCAGATCAGGAGTAAGGAGCAATCTCACATGAACAAAACAAAACAAAAAAAATCTCAAATACGATTTGAGACAAGGGTTCTGTGTAAACAGGATGGTGTGATTAATCAAACGCAAATCAAATCAGCAAAAATCTGAAACATCCCATAAAGGAAGACCATGGAATCTCATAAGGCATACACATGAATTAAATTATTTCTAGGAACATGCACATGCACGCACGCACACACGCACACACACACACACACACAAACAAAAGTGGTGAAAAGTGGAGAAAGTGAACTGTGCAAATGCTACAGGAACAACTGAACAGATCATACAGGAAAATAAAAGAAACCATGAGCACAGGCATGTGATTTTGCGCCAAGATTTACTACTGTGGATTGAGCCTCATGTGTGATATAAAACTTGGCAGTTAAATTTGGAGAGATTATGGAGAAATGTGGAGATCAAATTGATTCAAAATGCACATATTGTGTAAACATGGCTGATGAAGTCCAGATGTTGGCATAGTATGGGCTTCAGGCCTGTTTCTTTGAGATGTATGTGATTTTATATAGAGGAACTCGGTCCAACTCTGGGGGACAACTGGTGTAGAGTCCCAAAATGAAGTAAAACTTCACATGAACTAACAATTCACAAAAATGAAGTAAAACTGTGAAGGAAAAACAAACATTAATCAGACATCCGACTTCCTACTACTACTGATGATGATAATAATAATAATAATATGAAGAAAGAAAGAAAGAAAGAAAGAGAGAAAGAGAACTTAGGAAAAGAAACTACAATAAATACAACAGAAACTCATTAGGCCTATACATTTAATTGAATATAACACTAGGCTACATTAAGCTATATTCTCTTAGAAACAACATATAGAAAGACTATCCGCTGAGCCAATGTAAAAAGTGCATCGTTCCTGTCTTAAGCTACTAGGTGCCAAAAACTGCTAGTTCAGTGATGCAGATCTCCTTTTCACCACTAGGTGGCATTCTGGGCCTAATATAGACTCATTGTCAGCGCCATAACATTTCATTAAAAACACATGGCGTTAAGTATATTTTAAATATGTATATACTTATTTAAATCCCTTTACTAACTTAGACACGTGTCACGTGTTCAGTACAATATAATATTGATTTTAATTACATAATGTAGATTTTGCTATACTAATCACCTAGACTTTTCGCTCTCTCTCTCTTTTAGCACTGTAAGAACCTGTAGATGTGCACAGTCAGGTGCTGTCTGCTTCCAGTCTGGCCTTGAACAGCAGATCAGGTTGCAGTCCCCTGTCAGCTCTGGGGTGGTCTGTGTGATGTATCCTCCTTGAGTCAGTCTCTACCAACAGGAATTACGGCAAACAAACAAGCCAACAAACAAGCAAACACACAAAAAGCAAACGAGCTCAGGCAGCAGATTGATTTGGGATGGGTGAGAGCTATTTGCAGTGGCGCTGGATCTATTTCATGGAGAACCCCCACTAGAGCTGCCTACTGCCTCCTTTGATTGACTCTTGAGGCAGTTCCACTCCAGCTGGGCACCTTTAACACTTAAGTCTGAGTGAAATGCTCTACTGCAGACTCAGAAACTCTGAAAGAAGCCTGTTGTGCACTGGCTTCCTGGTGTAAAAGCTTCTTTTAATTGTTATTAATTAAAGGAAGAATATTATTTAGCTTCTATATCTCTGGTTCTTTTTGTTTCTTTTTTATCAGTTTGGCTTATTTTCATTTAATTATTTATTATTTACTTGAAATTATTGAATTATTCATGATATTTCTTTTTATTGGAGAAAAGCCACAGTGATTTTATCACAAAAATCCAGAAGTTCAATTTCATAAACACACTTTAAAGAGTTGATGAAGACAACACAGGTGCACAAATATACTTTCTAGAGCATAATTTCAGTGCCCTCCTGATTTATAAAATCTCATAAAAACTCTCACTTTTGATACACATCTCCACTAATGAAAGTAAACAGAGGTAGGCTGTCAGGATCCACCATTTATCTAATGTGAAATCATGTGAAACACAAGGTCAGTTTGTCTTCCAATTGTTTTCTCCACATTAAGGCCCAGGTGAGAGTTTAATGTCATGATGGGCTGTTGACACCCCTTGTAAATGCATATTGCAGACAATAGGGCTTCAAAAATAGCAAGTGCTTGACAAGATCAATTCTCCTTTACTAGCTGTCACAAGTAAAAGAAATAAAAACACAATCAGCCATGCTGTATCTGAAGGAATTTAAGAAGGTATAAGAGAATAGACACATACACATGGGGGACATTGTGTGGAGGAAGGGAAATCCTTGCCTGTACTACAAAGAGGCTGCTGTTTAAGACGCGGTGTGTGGTTGGACAGACTGAACAGCTCCAGCTGTGTTGAGAGGAGCTCCCATGTCCTCACACCTACTTCCTTTGAGTGACTGCAATACACAACATCTGAAAGGGGCAGGCACTGAACTCTCAAACAAGTGGCAATATTTGCTCACCTGAAATACACATGACTCTGCAATTGAGGCCTGGGACTGGAGCAGGGCTGGGTGCCTTTAGCAGCTGTGAGCCTAAGAGAAGGGGAAGGGCCAGGAAGTTTAGTATGGGGGAGCTGGACCCCTACTGAGGCGCTGTTCATCGCTGACTGTCCTATTGTATTTTATGGGTGGGAAGGCCATATTTGTCCGTAGCCACAGGAGGCTGATGAGGTGCTAATCTGTTGAGTGGCCAGCGTCACTGGAGCCTCCTTGTTAGCAGGCTAGCTCGTTAGCTGTCAGGGCTTGTAAAACTGAGCCTGAATTCATAGGCTCCCCTGCCAAGGGTTTTCACGAGTAAGTAAACACAGATTGGTCACTGATGGGATGTGCTGACTGGCTGAGAGGCCTTTGGGAATTACAGGCTGGGATGACAAGAGGAATGAGGATGTCTTGTGCTCCCCTGCTGCTTTTCAGTGAACTTAACAAACTGGACATCTACATATGGATGTGTCATCAGGAGAGGCAATGAGATTCCAGTCAGTGAGCTCTAGAATTTCAGTCAGTGACCTAGATGAAGTTTTTTTTTTAATAGAAAAAAGGGGACTCATTTAATCAGCACATGCAATATAATAAGCAGAACTGCTAAATAAAATGATATCTGGTTTTGCAAGGAAAGGGCATGTTTTAGGAGCTGCCAGATAGATGGTCTTGGTTGTGCCTGAGCGATGCAGATGCAGGTCAGCAGTCATGGTGACTGCAGTAATCCTAAACTTGCCATCACTCCATCAGGCTAGAGATAAGCCAGCTGAAGAACAAATATAAGGAACAATGGAAAATGGGGAACAGTGAAATGTCTTTTGACTGATGTAGAACTGAGATGTCAGCAGATTCTTAAGAAAACCTAGGAATCAGAGATAGGACTATTTGAAGATTTGAACAATATTTTAGTGTACTGGAAAGATTAGATTTTTTTTAGTTAAAACCTACAGTTGTTAGATTCTTAATAAATAAATACATGGCTAGAGAATAATAGTATACTTAACTATTGTTAAAAAAAATCCAGAAACATTGCTTGAGAGAAGAACCTTATCACATGACAAATCTAGTAATTCAAACAAGTGGCCAGATGTTGTTCTTATCATATAAATGGAAAAAAACCCCCTCTTAAATAGCTTTAACCTTCTTAACTTTTCATTTAAATTGTTCAGTTTGTAACCGTAAGACCATGTTGGAAAAAGAACTTTTCCAAACTAAACGTAAACCTGTCCAGATGTACAGTATCTCACAAAAGTGAGTACACCCCTTACATTTTTGTAAATATTTGATTATATCTTTTAATGTGACAACACTGAAGAAATGACACTTTGCTACAATGTAAAGTAGTGAGTGTACAGCTTGTGTAACAGTGTAAATTTGCTGTCCCCTCAAAATAACTCAACACACAGCCATTAATGTCTAAACTGCTGGCAACAAAAGTGGGTACACCCCTAAGTGAAAATGTCCAAATTGGGCCCAAAGTGTCAATATTTTGTGTGGCCACCATTATTTTCCAGCACTGCCTTAACCCTCTTGGGCATGGAGTTCACCAGAGCTTCACAGGTTGCCACTGGAGTTCTCTTCCACTCCTCCATGACGACATCACGGAGCTGGTAGATGTTAGAGACCTTGTGCTCCTCCACCTTCTGTTTGAGGATGCCTCACAGATGCTCAATAGGGTTTAGGTCTGGAGACATGCTTGGCCAGTCCATCACCTTCACCCTCAGCTTCTTTCGCAAGGCAGTGGTCGTCTTGGAGGTGTGTTTGGGGTCATTATCATGCTGGAATACTGCATACTTTGCTTCAGTATGTCACAGTACATGTTGGCATTCATTGTTCCCTCAATGAACTGTAGCTCCCCAGTGCCGGCAGCACTCATACAGCCCCAGACCATGACACTCCCACCACCATGCTTGACTGTAGGCTTGTCTTTGTATTCCTCACCTGGTTGCCGCCACACACGCTTGACACCATCTGAACCAAATAAGTTTATCTTGGTCTCATCAGACCACAGGACATGGTTCCAGTAATCCATGTCCTTAGTCTGCTTGTCTTCAGCAAACTGTTTGCGGGCTTTCTTGTGCATCATCTTTAGAAGAGGCTTCCTTCCGGGGTGACAGCCATGCAGACCAATTTGATGCAGTGTGCGGCATATGGTCTGAGCACTGGCAGGCTGACCCCCCACCCCTTCAACCTCCGCAGCAATGCTGGCAGCACTCATACGTCTATTTCCCAAAGACAACCTCTGGATATGACGCTGAGCACGTGCACTCAACTTCTTTGGTCGACCATGGCCTGTTCTGAGGGGAACCTGTCCTGTTAAACCGCTGTATGGTCTTGGCCACTGTGCTGCAGCTCAGTGTCAGGGTCTTGGCAATCTTCTTATAGCCTAGGCCATCTTTATGTAGAGCAACAATTCTTTTTTTCAGATCCTCAGAGAGTTCTTTGCCATGAGGTGCCATGTTGAACTTCCAGTGACCAGTATGAGGGAGTGTGAGAGCGATGACACCAAATTTAACACACCTGCTCCCCATTCACACCTGAGATCTTGTAACACTAACAAGTGACATGACACCGGGGAGGGAAAATGGCTAATTGGGCCCAATTTGGACATTTTCACTTAGGGGTGTACTCGCTTTTGCTGCCAGCGGTTTAGACATTAATGGCTGTGTGTTGAATTATTTTGAGGGGACAGCAAATTTACACTGTTACACAAGCTGTACACTCACTACTTTACATTGTAGCAAAGTGTAATTTCTTCAGTGTTGTCACATTAAAAGATATAATCAAATATTACAAAAATGTGAGGGGTGTACTCACTTTTGTGAGATACTGTATGTGAAAGTGCAAAAGATGCATCAGGTAACTGTCTGTAATGTTCTATTCCGAGGTCCAGCCATAGGGACAGAATGATTCTATATGATATATATATGAAATGTTTTGCTTATTCTTTTATTTTTGTCTAGTTTTATCTAGCACATGTTAAACAGGTCTGGCATGTAGCTGTTGTTAATCCTAATATGGACTTTGTTGCCATGATGTTTCTAGACTGAACCCAGACATGTTCTGTCACAGCACATTTCATTCAGCCATCAAATTTTTGTATTTAAAATCAGACAGATAATGATCATTTTGGTAATATGTGTCAAAATACTACATTTTAAACCAACTGATAAACATACTTGATATTAACTCATGTTTATCTGTAATTTAATTCCTTCAGGTCCTATTGCAATCGCTGTTTCAGTGATTTCATCCTTCTCCTATTAAAAAAGGAAAAGAGAGAGAAATAACTTTAACCTTCTGTTAACAGCAAGCTTAACTCCTGTCACCACAGTTAAATGACTTTCACTAATGAATTAATTTCACTCAGACCTGTGTTTTCTTTAGAGGTGACAGCTGAGAAGTGAAAATGTGTCAGCTGAGTGTGAATGATGGCAGCTCCTGCTTCTGGATCGGGATTGATGGTGGTAATATTTAAGAACTCTTCTTCCCAAGGGAGCACACGGCTTAATTAGCATACTGACGCTTGCCATCACATTTAATTGCTTTCAGTTTGTAATTAAACCGTGTGTTGACTTTGCGTTTCCCTCGTTGATGCATAACAATGAAGGGTTATATGATATTGCACTTTTGCTGTGGTGTACATTAAAATGCATGGATTAAAATAACGGATATAATCCAAACCATTTTGTGCCTGAGTGCTAATAGTTTGTCAAGCATGGTAGAGAATTAAACTGTATTAAACTTGAGTGTATTGCAAGTCTTCCTCTTTCTCCTGTGGCCCTTTTAATGTTGTTTTTCATCCAAACTTTCATCCATCAGGTTTAATCAAGCTCCAATTAAGAGCTGCTTGATTTTGTAACTTCAGCTCCACAATTCCTGGTCATGCTCTGTGGAATGGATGTGGATTGGCACCTTGTTTGTGGTATGCATGACTACGCTGAGGTCTTTTTAGCATGACAAGGGGAGTGTATTGCAGCCGCCCCTGGATACAGACCACATAGGACCCTAATGCAGGGCATTCCCCAGCGAATACTTCTCAATATCAAAAAGGTGCGTATTTGAGGAAATCCTTAGCCCATTTACGCCAGTGTTTGCACCCAGACCCAATGGGCCTCTGTGCAATAACTTCTGCACCACCCCTCTGGCTGTGAATGACACCTCAATGGCTGCCCTGAGCTTTTTTCCTCCCTCCATCCAGTCAGGGTTGTGTGCATTCCCCGTCACTCTACTTTTGAGATTCATTTCCAGGTAAACACGCTTTGGCCGGCCACAAACCTGCAGCCAACAGCCGTTGTCACAGCTGTGCTGGATAATAGCCAGGCCGAACTCCTGCACCGCTCCGGAATGTTTACTGTCACCACAGGGCCTGCACAGCAAACACTTCTCCATTACCTTCCAGAAGAAAGAGGGTGCAGTTATTAATTTTATTTTGACAAATCACAAGCTTAACCCATTGGCCCTTTGTTATTGTGGTGGAGAAACAGAGGAGTAAAAGCACTGATACAGAGCAAAGCAACCTTACAGCAGGAACTTGGTTCGAGGTTTGTTTAAGTTTTAAGGCACAGAAAGCTGTGCTTTGAAAGTGAAGACTCTAAGTAACACATTCCTGCAAATAACAGCAGGGAATTTGAACTGCGCCTCCCACCTAGCTTGTACAGAGACCCTGATATGCATAAAACGATGCAAGATTCCCAGGACAGTAAGAAGCCAGTGAGAAATACATTGAACCAGTGCAGATAATCTGTAGCATCACAGGTGTCAGAGGAATTCAGCTTTCAAGATTCCAGGTTGAATATAAACTATTACAAAAAAACTGAGTGACTTGACAAAACATTTCTACAATCACCCACCATCCTACAATCTGTAATATAAACTTAAACACACCAACAAAAAATGATGTATCATACCACATAGCTAAACTTCAAATAAAATAGTCATATATAATCGCTACTTAAATATAAATAGCCACTAATGCATTTCTGTTTTTGCTCTGAACATTGATCTCTGGACTGGTTTTGATACTGCTGGAGGTCCTCCAAAAAGCTGAGTTTGAACCTGCCCCCAACCTGTGCTGACTTTTGTTGCTTTGTTGAAAAATGTAACCTGCATTACATGAAAGGTCGTGCCAAACCTTTTTAGAAGCTTAAATATAACCTGACCTCTTTGCGATCTGAAACATGATTTTAGGTCTACAATAGGGAGAATGCAGGTCAGTGTTTAGAGATCCCAAGGCAATATTTGTTCAGAATACAGGCCCTAATGTATGAGTTTGAGTAGGATCACTTAGACATCACCCACTGTGATTGTGCATTGCAACACACAGAAAGCATTCAAATAGATGATGGATGAGCCGCAGTATATATATAAGAACAGAAGGGGAAAAAAAACACCCACCAATACCTTAAAGACAAAATAAACCAAATAAATGAAAGTGATTTTTTTTACATGCTTAAATAATTTGATTTGCTGAGATTCACTCTGCTGTCTTAATTCTCTTCCACATGCAGTCTCTAGTTAAGGCTGGAATCCCCTGCCATATGCTGCCTCTGGTTCAGAGAAATCAGGCACAAAGTATAGACCATAACTCCAACGTGTTCTGTTTGCTCAAAGATAGAGTCCTTTTCGTTTTCATCAAATACAAAAAAGTGACCTTCACTACTGAGTGTGCTCACAATCTGTACCACGTTCATGAATGATTAACTTTAAGCAAAATATTCCAAAAGTACTCTATACTACACACCCGGTCACTGACCATGAAGTAGTCACCATATTTATGTGAATGTTTTAAATGTTAATTCTGCAGATATGACTGAATTCTATGGTCATGTTAAACATGCCAGTATGACATTAATCAATCATTTACACTATATTAGTCTGTACATTGTGCTTTATTATTTCTGAATGTTTGAGTACAAAAGTAAAATATATATATTTAAAATAATAAGTAACAGAAACGTTACTAGTTGTGTATGTGATCCTAAAGTAGGCTATATGTAAAGTACCATTTCATATAATTTATGAAATACTTTCATGCTGTAGTGAGTACACTGGTACTAGTTAAAAATATTAATCCACAGGAAAAGGTTCATTCTAAAATGTGAATTAAGCCATTTATGCCCAAAGCCACATATACTAAACTGTAATATGGCAATCAAGTCTGTATGCTACCTAGCATATAGTTTGTTGTGTGGTTTGGGATATAGATATATTCATGTATGCACGTGCATCTCTAGGTATTTCTTAAGGTCTGTCCAATCCATGGACACAGAGTGAATTTTTTCTGGGCAATTGGACTGATTTTACTGCAGTGTTATGTTAGACGGATTACAAGGGAAGCGTTCATATATGTACATTAAATATAAAGTTAGATGCCAAGCACATTTCTGAAACAGTGGTAAATATGTTGCCCACGATATCAGTAGTCTCTGGCAGTCTATCAAACTACAAACAGGCTGGTAGGGTTTGACTTTTTGCGTTGTCTGAGTGTCCGTCACTCTCTGCGCCGTTTACACATTACACATAGGTCCAAATAAACTCTGAGATTATATTGACATTTGTGCGCCTGCGCTACGCAAATACGCAATCAAACAGATACGGAACGATAACACTGCTGCACAGGCACGTGCCAAACACCTTGGCATTAATGTTAATGCTCTCATGGACGCGTTATTCAGAAGCCATGCGGAAGTTATTCAAAAATGAGCCTACATTGCATCAGATGTAAGAGTAGAAACGTCTGTGTCCTCATGCTGCTTAGTTTTAGCAAACAATTCGGCAAAAAAACATTTTAGGTGACTTGATATTAAGCAGGTAACTAAATCCTGACACCAAAAGGGGGCGCCATCAAACTCTGTGGCATCACTTGTAAGTCTTTAGACACACATGATAGGCCAAGATCAGTCCTGAAACAGATTATAGACATTTCAAACATTAACAAATGAATATTCTGACATGTGGATCCCTTCCCTTTTGCTCACAAATATCATTAGCTCTGAGCAGATGTAAAATGTCTCATTTGGAATAGCTTTTGTTGTTCTTACTAATAAACGGGCTAAGTGAGACTGAATTTGTCAAACTCAAGGGTCTTCACAATTTGCCCTACCAACAAGAGCATCAGCATTCGCCTGTGTGATTCGCCTATTTTGTGGATAGTCAAACACTTTGGATAAATGTTAGGTTACTTTGTTTAGTGAAGGCAATCAAATCGCGCCACTGCGCGCTGCAGAATCAACACGGATGACCTGTGTGCTAAGAGTGAGCTCTTACATTAGCAAATCTCGTCCTGTTATTAGACTACCATACATTAGCGCGCGCGTAAACAAACCTATAATCCAACAACTGGGAACAGATTTGAACAGTTTCATTCACCTTGTCACATCTCACCAACTTAGCTTCCGGTTACTAAACTGTTATAAAAAACAAAAACAAAAACAAAATAACAATAGGTGTATTGCGTGTGTTTCTTTTTAAAAGTGCATTGCTTAACCGAATTTTCTGTGTAAAATAATACACTAGATATGGACTAAATTGCTACCAAAAATCTAATAAGAAACACCTACGAAGAAAAAACACCTATCAAGACGAATAAAAAACACCTATGAAGATAAATGTTATGTCTATGCAGGACAGTTTCTTCTGAAACAATTTTGATGATTTAAAAACATCGGATTGTGATTTAAACAATTGTTAAAACATGAATAAAGCCTGATTATAGGTTAGGTGTAACGTCAGTTTTTATCTGCGCGTGATAAAGTGGCTTTAACCACCCCCTCGCGGCCCCCCTTCTTTTTTCTTCTGTTGGAATACAATAAGATTAGCTTATAATGAATCTTTTCATATGGACGCTTGCTCTTTTGGAGTGGCGCAGGTGTACAATAGGGGGGCAACGCGGCGAAGTCTCGCGCCTAGGTGTGAGCAGATTATTCAAATAGGGCCGAGTGAAGAAGGGATTGGAGGCTCGCCCGGCGCACACGGCTATATCACAGCGCTAACACGCAGCAGCAGGCGTCATTTGAACTCCAGTCTTCAGCAGTCGCCTCTCAGCTTCCGTCAGCGCGCCTGCAGCTGACTCACACACACATACACACACATACACGCTCCCACTCACAAGTGTGCACACATGCGCCAGCCCTTGACAGGAGAGCGCGACTAGAACACGAGGATCCTTGTGGTTCCCAAACAGCCACCGGCGAGGACGCTGTTGTCTGGGGAAACCCTCTAAAATCTGAACGGAAACTTCAGGATGCTCGGGGCTGTCAAAATGGAAGGACACGAACACGCGGACTGGAGCACCTACTATGGAGAACCTGAGGTAGGTAGACTACCCTAAATATATATGTATATAGTTTTTTTTTCCTCATCGAAAGCCGATTTCGTTTTATACAACTCAATATTAGCCCTGAGATAATATTAACTTTGAGATCAAATATTGACTTGAGGCGCCTCCAAATCCTCCCCCATCTCGATGCGCTGCACTATCCTAACAAAACTTGGGCTTGACACGAAATACCAACTTCCTTCCAGTCATGGACCCTTATGTATACATATATATCTGTATACTGCAATAATATTTTAGCACAAATTCAGAAGAAATTTTTATTTAATTACAAACGAATGTTCAGATTCAGTTTAACTTCTAAGTGGTGGTCTAGCTTGGTGAATTGCAACAATTTTGCCCATATTTGATTTTTAGCATTAGCTTCAAAAGGTTACTTCTGTTGAGCTTCTAAGCTCAACATGAAATGAAATAAAACCCAATACAAAATATTTTAAAGCGTAAACGAGATTGAAATTAAATTATATTTTCAGGTTTGAAATGATATGCCCGTTTTCATAGCTCACTGCTATTTATAATAAGACCGACTTTAATAAAAACTTCTTTCTCCTTTTTTTTAGTGTTACACCTCGGTCGGCAACATGAACACGGGACTGGGAATGAACTCTATGAACACGTACATGAGCATGTCTGGAATGAGCACAGCCGCGAACATTACGGCCAACACCATGAACATGTCGTATGTGAACACGGGCATGAGCCCCTCCATGACTGGCATGTCTCCGGGCGCAGGTGCCATGGCGGGTATGGGCCCGGCCATGACGGGTATGAGCGCTGCACTCAGCCCGAGCATGAGCCCAATGACGGCTCAAGCGTCTTCCATGAACGCCCTGACATCCTATACGAACATGAATGCCATGAGCCCCATGTATAGCCAGTCAAATATCAACCGATCCCGCGACCCAAAAACGTACCGCAGGAGCTACACGCACGCCAAGCCGCCGTATTCATATATCTCCCTGATTACCATGGCCATCCAGCAGTCTCCGAGCAAGATGCTCACCCTAAGCGAGATCTACCAGTGGATCATGGACCTGTTCCCCTTTTACCGACAGAACCAGCAGCGCTGGCAGAACTCCATCCGCCACTCGCTCTCCTTCAATGACTGCTTCGTCAAAGTGCCTCGCTCCCCCGATAAACCCGGCAAGGGCTCGTTCTGGACCCTGCACCCCGACTCGGGCAACATGTTTGAAAACGGCTGCTACTTGCGGCGCCAGAAGCGCTTCAAGTGCGAAAAATCTTCAGGCAAGGAATCTGGCCGGAAGTCGTCCGAACCTGGTTCACACAGCAGCTCTGAAAGCTGCAACGGCAATGAATCTCCGCACTCTAACTCCTCCGTCAGCGAGCACAAAAGGACGCTTTCCGACCTGAAGTCGAACCCGGGAATGAGTCCAGAGCACAGCGCCACCTCACCAGTTTCCCAGCACCACCAACAGCAGCAGCAGCAGCAGCAGCAGCATCTAATGGCGCAGCACCACGCGGTTCTCGCGCACGACGCGCACTTGAAGCCAGATCATCACTACGCTTTCAACCACCCGTTCTCCATCAACAACCTTATGTCGTCCGAGCAGCAGCATCACCACAAAATGGACCTGAAAACGTACGAGCAGGTGATGCACTACGGCTACAGCTCGCCAATGGCCGGCGCGCTCTCAATGGGCTCCATGGCGGCGAAAGCGGGCTTCGACTCTTCGCCTTTAGGAGCGGACACGTCCTATTACCAAGGCGTGTACTCGAGACCCATCATGAACTCATCCTAGTCTAGTGGAACTTTTCACGTGTTTGTACATTTGTAAAAATGACTTTTTGTGTATACGTATTCTGGACTCATTTCTTTTGACGTTTTACGTTAATTTAGTGGTCACGTTTATTAGTAATTATTTTGTAAAAAAAAAAAAAAATGTGAAGAAACGAATGTGACGAACTCTGCTTGGTGGCTTTGAAAATGGACCAAAAATACAGCTGATCTGAATCTGGGAATCTCAACCAAATGAAACGGAGGAACTGTTCTTCATTCATTTGTGAAAACATTATTTATGGCTTGTAAATGTGTATTCTTGTAGACAATGATGAGAACAGAATATATATTAAAGTGTTATTTGAATTTTCAACAAGTTCTGTAAATGTGGTTCTTGCTCATCAAAATTATTCTCGCATGTCTTTATGATCGTCCTACAAAGTAACCACAATCTATTTATTCATTTAGATTTCAGGCCATTTTGCAAGGTAATTTCATTTTATGAATTAAACGCGTAACTGAACTAGTAAATACACACACACAAAAAAGATATAGCAAAAAACAAAAAATACAAAAACCCAACAACTTGAAAAATACGTAAATATAAGTACTGGAATTGCTACAGCCCATGTTTATAATATCGATTATCTCTAAATGTGTAGATAGACATATAGGCTAGAGTTAGTGTGGTGCATACCAGTCTCCTGGGATTTCTTTTTCCACAGCCAATTAGCCAGATTTCCGATAAATAAACTTTGGAGGACTGAAGAGATCTCAGAGGAGCTATAAAAGAAATTAGATAAGGAATTAAAATAGATGTTTCAACTAACAAATGGGATTTAAAAGGAAATTCAATTTCAGCAGGTTTTTTTTTTTGCACAAAAACAAAACATTACAACATTAATATATTATTATTATTATAACTATTATATTTTATTACATGATATTATTTTATATTATTTTCTTTTACATATGCTTAAAATCACATACATAAATACATACGTATAGGCCTACTCAAAATGTAATTTTTTTTACACATATTTGTTGGGGGGGGGGGGTGGAGGGTTTCATGTTGCCTGAGAAATGATGACAGTGGTGGTAACAACGACGAGACGACGACGATAATAATAATAATAATAATAATAATAATAATAATAATAATAAGTAGAAGTAAAAGTAGAAGAAGAAGACACTGTTGCTTGATAGTTACTGATGCTAAAAAGAGGTGGAGAGGAAACAGCCATCTGTAAAAGGTGACGTGAATTTTTTGTTGTTGTTGTAATTTTGACATTGTGACACGTTTTAAAAGACCTGCATGCTGCGTTTTAAATATGACTTTAAATATCGACATATATATGAGCCCATACTTTATTTGACACTTTTTGTTGCTGCGACTGTACACTGTGCTAGACATTGCACATATTCTAATGCGCTTTTTCCTGTTTACAGTCCATGAAGCACTCAACGAGTCAACTAAAACTCGTTTGAACATATTTCACAATTCACTGACATTATGTTGGTGCCTTACAGGAAAATAAAGTTCCTAACATATATTATTTGGCAGTTGCAATATGGTTATATTTTAGATCAGTTTCTGCGCTCAGAACAGGCCTACTGCTCATCTGCAAATAAACAATAGCTGGTAAACAATGAAAATATGGTGTTAATACATATATAGGATGTGTACATGGATCATCAAATTGCAAGACTGTAAACTTTCAATGGAGGCACGTCACTTCTGGGTAAATTTGCACAGATATTAAATTTCGGCCCCCTCATTTTAGATTTAGGCCTAATGCGTGGCTGAATTTTTATAGCGCGCAGATCGATATCGCTGTAAAAATAATCATTTTTTTAAACTAGCTGGGCAGCGAAATCTTTGCTTTGCGCTAAAGTCAACAGTGGCAGAGTTTGAGCTCAAATAAATGCCGCTGTGCCTGGAGCACTTTGCAGAAGGCATCGGGCGAGCAGCGGACTCTCACGCCTTTCCTTTACAGCAGCTTACAGGTAGGAGCAGATCATGCGCTCACAGCCCATTTCCACACACTTGGACGGCATGTTGAGGTTTATATTCGAAGGGTTGCATTTAACTCGGAAACGCGGGAGGTTTTTTCGCCCTCGAATTTAAGAGATACGGTTCGCGGATTGTAATAAGACTTGCTGGAGCCTTTTCTCTCGCGCGGCTTGCTGCTGACAGACTGCGACTTCAGCTGAAAGATGATGCGCTTCATTCACATTGCGGGAAAAATGCGCTCTCTCCAGCGTGCGAGTAAGAGCCAGCACTATCCACGGCGACCCCCTAGAGTTCTCATGTGTAGAATGATTGAGTGGTTGATATTTTCCATTGTTAAGTGATTTAAACGATAAGCAACGTTAGCGAAACTTAACGTGTAAGACAGTTTCTCGAAATAATTACCACGTGCGGTCACGGTATTGATGTTTTCGTCATTTGCAAGAGGTTGCGCAATGGTTTATATGCTACAATAACTAAAACTCGTGGCAAAGATAGTCAGGAGGAAAATGCGGCAATTACCTCTAATGTGTATTGCAATCATGTTTGCAGGCTGAATACACACCTAGTTTACTTCACCTACTTCAGGCAGAAATGGGAGCGAGCCACAGACCATCGACAAAAAGGCAAAAAAATATTTTGTATAGCCTGGTATCATTATAGTAGTCTAACGACTTCATGGTTTAGTTAGGCTACTGGAATTAGCCATACGCCTTTTGGAATTGGGAAGTCGGCCTAATAGAAATCAATAATAATAATAATAATAATAATAATAATAATAATAATAATAATAATAATAATAATAATAAATTCACTAAAACCTTTGTAAATATTACAGCTTCTAAGTATTATAAACAGCAGGCTGCACATGCTGAAAAAACAATTCACATGATTTTCAAATAATGCAAGTCGTTTTAATTGATCACTTATTTAGCCTATATTTTACATTTTATAAACGGCAACCAATAAAATAATGAAAACTATTCCACTTTATTACCATTACCACCAACTAATTATTCTTCTTCTTCTTCTTCTTCTTCTTCTTCTTCTTCTTCTTCTTATTATTATTATTATCCTATTACTAAATATTAAAAACCACCACCAACAACAGCAGAAACAACAACAACAACAACAATAATAATAATAATAATAATAATAATAATAATAATAATAATAACAATAATAATAAAAATAACAAAGTCAAGAACTCTTTACAGCTCCAGTAAATGGCGTGTGTTCACTGGAAATGTAATTTAACAAATGAATGTAGAAATGGGTATAAAATACCTGACGGCGGCTATTGTCTTTCTAAGCGCATAACAATCATGTCAATTAACATAACCTTTATCAAAGAGACCGCTAGGCTTAATTATCCTTACTGTGAAATCCATTTAATCGGGTTACACTTAATAAGAGCGCTTCAATTCTCGCGTTTATTTGCAGTATGAAAGTTTTCAAGTACTAAACATTTGAACAATATATCCCAAACCCCTCAAAGAACCGATGTCAGAAGTTGGGGTCATCATAAGTGGCCTGGTGTTTGCACCATATATTTTAACTGCGGCTAGTCGCCTATTTTCTTGGCCCAAGTATAGTGTAGTAAGCTACAGGCTATTTTCTTCATATTCAGCATTTCTATACTAAATAAGTTATAATATAAATCCAACTGGGCTTTCAAACCATGGAAATGGTATCAATATAACCGATAATACAACTTGTGATGAGTGACTTAGGACCAGCCAATAAAACCTTTGCGATGTTCAGTGTCTTACGTAACCCGTAGAGCCAATCTGGCGCGCGCTGTGCTAGCCTAAAGTTCAGAACACCCAAGTAGATCGTATCCAGGGAAACGGCGCGCGGCCATCTTACCGGCGTTAAAGCGGCTTTTAGGCCGCGGCTGCGACAGGAGCGACACAGCAGCCCGACTTAACTTCTCCCTTACACCAAATGCTCTTAATCCCCAAAGAACAGCAAAGTAAAGCTGCTGCCCCACAGTATATTAAAAGAACACAAAGTCAGTACGAGTTGGAAAAGGCAGTTTCTCTGACAGCGGCGATTCCCACACGGCTCCGAGACGCACGAAATGTATTTAATAACACAAGTATACACTGCGATGAACATGCATCTATTACTTTTCTTAGCTGTGTGTGCCAAATAAACAATAAAACATGACATCGGCTTATACCTTTGCTTCTGCTGTGCAGGCCTATATGCCGTCTTATATTAGTTTAGAAACATTCTGGTTATTTACATTCTTTTGACAAAATTATTAATTTTTTATTGTAATGTTATGATCTTCTATTTATGGCCTTTGTAGGCTAATAGTGACAGGCCTATAGATATACTACTACTACTTATAATACCAAGAATAATTCCTTATTATGAAAAAATGTAGAATTTATAAATAATATTAAGAGATTGAATTGTTATACTATAACTACAATAATACAAATATTATCCTTATTAACCTGCAGCCAGAAAACACATACATTACAATACTCTGCTTCTGATTTATCTCATTTTAACCGTCCATAGACAAACATCAAGAATTGTGTCTATTATCCGGGTAACTATGTATAGGCCTACTCCACTATAGCACTACTACAATTGTTATTTTTCTGACCAAAAACATGTATCTAATCTTACAAGTAAATGCATGATTAAATACAAGACTTTGGTGAAGGGAATACAGAATAGCCTATATGTAGTAATAACATCATATTGTGGAAATTAGTATGTTATCAAAAGGACAACAGAATCAGGGCCTTTAATATATTACAAATTTATATAAGATTTTGCAGATCAATGGAAATGTGCAGTGTGATGGTTAATATGGCATATAGGTTGAAGTGCCATGTACCATGAATCCATGAATCTGGCAACTTTTCGCATGGCACAAGCGTGTCAGGTATCAGCATGTGTGATGGAAACAGGCACGCAACTTTATCTGAGCATATTGGGGTGCTGGAAAGGCTGTAACCAGCAGATCAGGAAAGTGTAATGGTGCTTCATATACATCAAAACAGGTGTGTGCTGGACAGTGACTTGTTGCCTGACTATACTGTGATTCTAGATAGAAATTGAAAGAAAATAATGTTGGTATAAAAATAAACACTTTAGATGCATTTAGAGTATTCAATTGATGAATGTAGATGAACACAATCAAAATTTGCAAATAAATTTTAATTTGTTTTTTATATTTGTGCTTTTAAATTCTCAGGAAATCTTTTTCCCCCTCAAATGTATATGACACCCAGTTAACAAATTCACATCATTTTTTGTTTTCCTGCTGAGGCTGTATAGAGCCAGATGGAAGGTAGCGGAAATAGGCTAGGGATGCAACAGAGGTCAATAGTGTGTTCACAGTGCTCTAACAGAATGGTGTGAAATTCCTACTTGGTACTTTCTCTCACAGACAAGACTTGCCATACCACAGGCCAGGTCCTATACATATAATTACATTTCAGAAATTCATCAGTGTTTATACACAAACTACAAACTATTTATGTGCCTTTTTAGAGATGTCTTCAACATCCTATATGTCCTGTAATTCCTCAGTACATTACATATTTACATACAGCGATACATAAGGGTTTTCATTCATATTTGCCAAAATAGCTGGCTCATGTTTTTCCATTCCCCATGTGCAGACATACATATACATACATACACGTATAGTATAGATTCCAGTAGTTCTCACCCTCATCCAACATTTCCTCTGGTTAAAGTCTACAGTTCAAGACTAAGTCACTGGGAAGGACACTCAACTCATTAAATCTTAATGAAAGCAATAAACACAGGTGCCAGCAATTCATTCAGACGCCCAAACCAATCTCCATTTCCTGCTAAAGGCAAACAAGCCCAGATGCCCCAGTGTGATTCTCTGAATAACAAAAGCAAATCAAATTTTTGTCCTGCATGTGTTCCCAATGCAGAAATGTAGAGGCAATAGGTTATGCGGAGATAGAGCTTGTCCAATTTATTGTACGTGAGACGGGTGTGTCGCTGAGGTGATTCCAGCATTTTCTAGGACAGCAAAGAGCTTGTAGTTGAGAGGATGGCAGGAATATCTATGCAATATTCATTTGAACCTATTTCTTCAAGATAGAACTGGGCAGAAAATCAAGTCTAAAGCCCTTTCTTAGAATCAAACTCATATATATATATATATATATATATATATATATATATATATATATATATATATATATATATATATATATATATATATTGTGTGTGTGTATGTGTATATAAACAATTAATCTAGGTACTCTAGACTAGATACTTCTATGTCTAGATATTTAACTCAGCCCAAATTATATGCTGCTCTACTGATAATCTATTCTATATGTCTATAGTCTATATAGTTTGGAATTCATTATGTCTCCTTTATCCAAATCAAAATTAAATAACAGCATAATTGCTTTCAGAACTCCAAAATGTGCCCAAGTGCCCAATTTAAAGAGACCATGAGCTACTGTAATAAAATAGCCCTACCACCTACTCTATATTCCTTTACTCACATTACATGAACCCAAACACAATCCAATATAAAAGGTACAGATCATTCATCATGCCAAGATTAATGTGTGAATAAAGCACTGTTAAAAGCCCAGAGATGAGATTACTTGTAGATACTACAGGGTAGTGCTCCCCAGACACACACAATTTAACCCGCGTCTGCTTACCACTGACAGTGACATAGTGGCCAGACTAATTCAATTTTCTGTCAGATTAAGTGTAGGTAGTATTGTTGGGGAAGTAGATTTATCATCAGTGAAAAGAAAGACCTCCAGCGTGGACATACAACAGAATCTGTCAAGGACTGTGCTGTGTAAAAGGAGCAACGCATGTTTAACATGCCTCGATTACTATTATTTAGAGCATCAGCCACTGAAATATAATCTAAACATTACATAAACAGGCAAACTTTGTGGTAAGGCACAATCATGCAAAAAAAACAGAAAAGAAAAAATTTGCCAGAAAATAAAAAAGGCAAAGCATGTCTCAAAGCATTTGAGGTACTGTTCAGTTTAGGCTTACCAACCATTACCATAACTGTGTATCTGGGGCTTAAGCGGACCAACCCACTATTAAGGTCACTTATCCCAAAGACTGTTCTGTTACTATACCAATGCAAATAAGTCATCTGTACATGCAAAGCTGTGCATTATTAGAGACTAGTCCAACATGATGAATCCTTTTGAGCAGTGCGGATGATTTAGACTGGGAGAAAGATTAATCATTACATAAGGTTTGCTTATGAGAAGAGCATTTGCAAAGAGGTAGGCTTTTTAAATACCTGGCTTCCATGATGGTGTGGTTAAAATCCCCAATGTTTTTAAAATGCAAATGCTCTACTGCCAGTTGGAAGAGGTACAAATTTATATTTTATGAGAATCAAACATCAAGATGTATACCAGTGTATGAATGCAGTGGTACTTTATTTGACAAGAAATACTATATTAAGCTTGCAATCTAGTGATTTCTGAGGATTTATGTCACTAGCTATGTTGTGCAATATATCTGTTATATATCTATAAGTCAGATCAATTGACAATATTAAAGCTAGCCAATGATGGAGCAAACAAAGCACTGAACATATGCATGGGGTTTGTTTCATCCCCCATCAATGCACTACTGGGGGCTTCACTGAAAATAATCTTAATTGCAAAAAAACCCAAAAAAACTCTTGAACACTGTGTATCCAGTACAAGATGTCTGACAAGCAGAAAGCCAGCATCTAGAGGAGACATCTAACTGCTACAACGGATTTTAGTGAGCAGTTGGTGATAAACGCAGTTAGCCCCTCCTTGGTTTAAAGCAATTAATTCAGGCACCCTGACATCAACTCTCCAATCCTCTGACAGCTTGGAGCCCAAATCAAAATGCTAGTTCTCCTGGGAACAGGAGAAGATAGCCGGCTCTTTTCTGGACTGTTTGCTCACTGGGCCTGAGAGCAATCTTCCTTGCTGAATGAAATGCAAGGACACAAACAATGTGGCGGCAAGAGAATGGGAGACGGGGAATGAACAGTTTGGACTATTTGCTCAGCAGAAGGGCAGTCACAATGGCTGGCCCATGGCTTTCCCATGCATCAAGCCTCTTAGTCTTAGCACTCCTTTGTTGCTGGGTTTCGTTCAGATAAGAGCCCAGCTGCCCCATGCGTTTAATTCCCATTGTACACCATACTGTATAGCCATTTATCTGCTTTTAGGTGGCTTTTTGTCATTTTGTTATTCCATAAGTGTGCATCATATCACCCATGTATCTCCATGGTCTGGCTTCACCTTTGCATGTGCAGTCGCTTAGGAAGGATGGACCAAGAAAACAAGCAAGGTCAAGACTACAGAGAGATAATACCTCAAGTCTTCTCCTTTCACTTAAGCATATGTATATGTGTGTGTAGCTATCTCATTAAATCAGTTGCACCTTGAATCATTCTACGTAAGCAGTTACTGAAGAAAAATTACCCCGTGGAAAAAACAGGAGTAGAGTGAATGAAAAAAAATTGCCTACGCTTCGATTATTCTCAAAACAGGTGTTTTAAACAGAGAGCACCACCCAAAAAAAAAAAAAGATTTCAACATCAGCTTGGTTGTAAATCAAGCTGACAAGCCAAACTCTGCCATGTGCCATTTGCATTTAGGATTCCAAAGCCGTCTGTGACAAAAGTGCATGCTAGTCAAGTGGGTAAAACTCCATAACCACAAGGTCAGACAGGATCATTAAGAAATTATATTAAACATCAGAAACCTTAAGATTCTGATATCTCTGTGGTTCCACCCTTAAGAAAGCCTGTCAGACAGAGGAGCTTATTATGCTTAAGACAGCATTATCTATCACTTGCGTATTTATTGTGCATCTAATTTTGGCCTATTATTAATAATATGATAAACACTACAGCTACAGGCTATAATTAATGCTACCACAACTATTATTTCTACTTCTGCTGGAGCCATGCCACTACTAGTGCATGTGACATAATTACTAATTACTACATATTGCTTTTATTGCTGTTAATAAATGTACTTACGCCACTGCTGCAAACACTTTTTTTTTTCTTTTTAAACTTTTTATTCAATTTCCTTTTTAAGACCATTTTTGGAATGGAATGAAAATTACATTTCAATTTATTAATACACTACAGAATAAAATAATTAATTCATTCATTGATTCTTCTTAAAGTCCAAGATTATTAGGATGAATTCATATTTTGTTAAGAATATTATGAACCAGTCAGAATTAGTTAAAAGCATGTATTAGTGATTATTTTGTAAAATTGTAAAAATTATTTTGTAAAAACCTATTTAATAATATGGGTTTCCTTACATGAGTAAGCTGGGTACTCTTACTTATAAATCACTAAACTAACAGTTCTGAATACTGCTAAAGAGAATAACAGACCCTCAAAATAGAATAAGAATCATCAACCTCAAGAGGTCCACACTTGGTACTAAAGCAATTTTCCTCAAAAGGCAAAAAACCCCAAAAAACAACAACAACAATAACCTGCTAGGGTTTATGCAATGCAGTTAAGAAATGCATGGAGTTATTTGCAAAAATCCTGCTAATTCATTTACTCCAATCCATGTTCTCAATTCTAATTTCACAGCTTCATCAGGTCTATGAGGTGGAAAGTCAGAACACAGAGAGCCTAATACATGTAACATTAATGTAGTGGCAATGAGAAAGCTGGATTAGTGTTAGGAATTTACGTCACAGTGGGAGGACTGATTTCCACAGTATTATAATGGCCTATTATATTCTTATCATGTTTCAAAGAGGGAGTCTCATAGAAGGAGAACTATAGTTCTGTGGTGATAGTGAAAAAACAGAAAAAGGTAATGATGCAGAATCCAAAGCAACATGTCAAAACAAAGAGCAAATCAATCTTGTGTATAGTGCAGCATTCTATATGTTCATTTAAATGCAAGTACATTTGTACATGTGTAGGTGAGGGTGTGTGCATGAACATGCGTGTGGGATAGTTTTGCATAACACTTCACTGATACTAAAGTAAAGCTCTGTTCATGGCTTTTCAGCACTCCTTTAAGTTGCCACCACTGTGTAATTGATGAGTGCTGAGAAATGACACAAAGCTCTACTGCTCAGAAATGAAAGAGAATAACTGAGTCATATAAGAAGAAACACACAAAAGATGGGTGATTAGCAAGTACCGGAACAATGTTGATATTGCTCCGAGAACACACACGAATAAACACACACTTCACTGTACAGCGCTTTCACATGCTGCTCAAGCAATAAAAACAAACTCCTCATCGCTACAGTGATAAAATAAGCACTAAATTCACTATCATATTCAGTTAGCAACACTTATTCAAATAACCAATGGGCTGTATATTCAATTAGTCACTCATCTAAGTTAGACTTTTTCTTAATGCAATGCATAAAGATACATTGAAAGAACTGAGAGCTATGGAATGCCAAACAGTCCATCTTCCTATAAGACAAGCTCCAGGCAGAACTTATTTAGGGGTTGTTTCTGTAGGAGAAAACTTTCTAGTGTCAGGAAGAATCCTTTCATGAAGGTTTTGCAAAGAATGATGAGGGAATGATTCTCCTTGGCACTAAACAGTTTTCTAACTTTCATGTCATATCTTCCTTTCATTTTTGGGGATTAGTGGCTTATTCAAGGGTGCAATTACAAAGCTATACAGTGGAAGGGTGGGGAGAAATGAGCCTGCAGGTCTCTTCCATTTCATTTGACTTCATTATGCATTTGAACGAGGCACATTTCACTACTGCAGTCCATTAAACATTATTGTCATTGATGACAAAACCATTGTTAAAAACATCATCTCTCTCTCTCTTTCTCTCTCTTTCTTTTAAAGAATGGGGTGTATGAGAAATAGAAACATAACTGAAATATACTGTATGCAAATATATATAATTAAGAATATGCAGGTTGCTAAATATTTACAGATTTTAATTTTACTAATAGTACAGAAACTTAAATACTTTTTTTCCTTACATTGTCCCTTAAAAGACAAATAAGCAATATCTACAATTTGCAACAAATAATCACAAAAACATTTTCAACACCTTTATCTAGTTGTATCACATATCATGTTGCGTCAGCTCATGGTGAGTAATAGGATAGTAAGGATAGGCTGGTGCAGATCAAATCCTTAGAACACCATAGATTTCAAAACTGGAAAGAGTCCTGATTTTGCAGTACATGGAGTTAAAATGGTATGCATATTGAATAATTGCTTACCAACACAAAGTTTTATATGCAGTGCATGAGCCTAAGCTCATGTATGCAAATACAAGTGTATGTGTGAATGGTAACTAACTGAGCTAGTTTTAATAGGAAAAGTGGTTTCCTCATGCAAATTCCCACAAGGGAACTGGAGAAAGCCTTTGAATAACATGAATGAACTGAATGACAGTTATAATATGTTAGTGCATCAAAAATGCCAATAGATCACAATACTCAATACATTAAATGATATTTAAAACAACTCAAAGACAGATTTAGAGGCCTGAGAAAGGGTCAGTTTTGACCTAAATCTGCACTCATAGCATTTAAACCAATAACATTATTACCTAAAAGCAAAGTCTGTGGTTTGGTCTCAGGAGGAATTATATACACACACAGCCTCCGAGCTAATAAAGACAAGGCTTAATATTCTACTCTGACTCCCCAAAACACTATTGTTTTACCAATAGGATCCACTTGGCCAGGTTTTTTTTTTTATTTTTATTTTTTTTTTTTAGAGAGGACGGACCAAAGATAAGAGCTATGGGAGCATGTGACGGCCACACAATGTCCCCTCGGTTGGCCTCATTGACCGGCCCATGGCACCTTCCAGGTATGACTGCAATGTTTAACCAGTCATCCATCTTCTACCTGCTGCTGGCACCTTTGTCTAAGCCCCACCGTTGTTAGGGCCTGCTCTGACTCAGTGGATCAACCCCGTTTATTTCCCCATTGGCTGTGGCTCAGAATCTATGCTTTTCCTTTAATCCGCTTTTTATTTCTCTGACAGGAACTTTCAGTGTGTTAATGCATCTGTGAGATTGGGTGGTGAGATTGGGTGGTTCAGAGGAGAGGCTGTCTATTGCCAGGTTCAACTGGTGATTTGTGGCGAATTCCAAGCGCTTATCAGCAGAGTGCAGGGTTAATCTACAAACAAGCTCTATGTAGATCTGTTAATTTTTCTGGAGTGGATCTATATAAAATTTCCACATTCAGTAAAGTGGTGAAAAAGAACACTAATTTAATTTCAGGAAATTCTAAGTCTTTGTTTACGTTTATGCATGTGCATATAAAATGTCTGATGTTTATATATTTTTGTTAAAAACCTGAGAGATATTAGTCCTTGCCATATTTATCTGTATCTCAACTATGTCTTCTGATGTATCTTTAATTAAACAATGCTCAGCAGCACTTTCACTCTTCAGTTAAATTATGACTGATGATATATTAAATTAATAAACTTATGTGTGCAGTTAAAATGCATGTGTGAATGGTGGTGGCCTATTATGAAAAACCAATGGCAAGTTTGGACAGGGTGCGGCATGTGGACTGCCAATATCTTTTTTAAAAAAAAAATAAATAAAAAAAATAAAAAACCTCTGTGGAGCTCCAATGACTTAATAACCTTTTTAAATAAACATGGCCTCATTTTCACTTTGTCTGCAGCAGGCTGAACACCTTCACTTTGTTAACTGGGAGGAAGAATGCCCATATTAGGCATCTGATATTTAAATAACTACACAACAAAAAGAAAAGACTGGAAATTAGACAGGACATAATCTGGCTCTGGGACATAATGATATTGTGGTAATTCAAATGCAAATCTGCCATCATGCCATCAGTGTTACTTCCAACATAATTCCATGCATATAAAAATGAGACTGCATATAAAAATGAGAAGGTAATTTGGTAATTAATTTAATGTGAATACTTTTCTTTTCAGGTATGGATCAATTTGCAAAAGTTCATCAGTTGCAGCCCTAACCCTTCAAACCTTGATGGAAGTGCTTGCTTGCCAATCATCCTCACATCACCTTCACCTGCAGTCATGTCTGACCTGGCCACGTATGAGAGATAACATTTGTGTCTGCAGAGCTGAGAGAGGGGACAAAAGGAAGTTTGACGTTAATGATTAACGGCGCTAAAAGCCCCTGCTTTTGTATTCCCATGGTACCGAGGCTATCTGGTGGCCATGTGACCTGCGTGGAGGAGATTGGGGGTTAGCGGTAGAGCAAACACAGGTGCTGTGTTTGGGTTGGAGTCGCCTGCGCTGTCAGGGACAACCACAAACACACGCAGCTATGCCAAGCTCCACAAACAGCCGCCTACGCCAACAGATCAAGTCCAATGTGCTCCTCCCTGTCTTCCTATATGTTCCACATTGGAAAAAGTACCTGATTTATGTTTAGTGCATTCTAGCTGGGGCATCCTTAAGGATCATCCTTGATGTATAGTCTAAATAAAAACACAATTGCCTTTTACTTTTATAATAAAAAAAAAAACTATTAATACATGCTTTCATTTATGTACCTGTATATTCCACTGTGCTGAATGATCATGTTCTCATGCCACATGCAACTGCTAATCAATTTTGCTGAGGTTGCCTCACTGTAATTAATGAGCTGTTCTCAATCATTCTCAATCATGCTAAACACAATGTTAACAAGTCCTGAGGGAAAGGTGTTAAGAACCATTTAACCTAGGCATTTTCAATGTCAATCATGGCTACAGGTGCAGTGCACTAGTGGGAACTGGACCTTTTCTTGATAATGTAATCAGCTGATATGAAGGCCCTATCGCCAAAACCCTCTCTCACTGACACAGAAATGACGGAAGTGATAACAAGAACAAAAGCTACAATACACGCATCCCCTCTTGTAAAAACAAGGAAATGGAAAGACTCCATTATGGAAACACCTCATTCAGTTTCTAATTTTCTGTGTGGTGATCAGACAGACGGTTCTTTTATTGTTCTGATATTATTGTTTGTGCTCCGGCTGCCTTACAGTTAATTGCTAGCAATCAAGGAGGCAAGGTTTGATTATGAACGCAACAATGATAAAGCCTTTTGATGGCAAACACTTAATCAGAAGGGAATATTAAATTTTTTGAGGGAGAGAATCGGTGTGAAAGAGATAGGGAGAGTCCAGCCGAGGTAAATAAAATGTATACGATCTAAAACCTCAATCAAACAACAGATTTCATACCTGTGTGTATGTGTGTGTTTACATATCGCTGTCAATACTAGTGAACACACACACCTTTGTTAGCTTTACTCTAGAAACCAATGAAGGTGTGCTGGAGGATAGGTGTAAAACCTGAATGAAAACTCTGATGACACACTGCTTTAAGATTAAAAAGGAAAGCAGACACTGTCTGGAATTTATAGTTTTGAATATATTAATACAATAGGTGCACTTAATGCAGTTAACTCAATACGATGTGGTTTGGTCTATTTGTGAACACAGTTACTAGAGCTATCTTCACTAAAAATACAATATACTTCAACCTGATAAAATCAAAACACCTAAAAGCCTAGACATCTAAAAAAGTTCAGGAAACAAGGATTTTGTCCTTAGTTCATCTTCACACCTTTCATCTTCACCATAATGTACAAAGCTTAAACCAGAATTCACATGCAGGATAATTATAAGTGATCCATTGACGAATAGAAGGGCATACAGAGAAAAAAGAAAAGCTATAGATATCCATCACAGGATTAGTGCTGTAGGGTGTACTGTGGAGAAAAAAGCTTCACGGCAAACCGCTCCAAAAGGACTCGAGGCATCAGCTTTGTTGCTAGAGTATTGTGTTGCTCCATAAGTCTGGCTATTGTGAGTTGAAACTGAGCTAATCAAAGTGAGTTAGCAATGATAAGCTATGCTATGAAAAGACAGAAAAAAACATTTCTGTCTTCAATAGCTCTTTTTGAAGTGGTAGACAAAAAATGTTATGTAAAAAGCACAAGTGTTTTCTACGAAGGCAGACTTGGCATGAACCTTCATCTCTTTGTCTGCCTCTACACCTATAATGGATTATGCTGGAGGGAATAGTAAAACTCTCTACTGTATTAAAATGCTTCTATAATAATATATGCTCAAAATAGGGTTCTGTGATGGCTCCATACTATACACTTTATACAACCCCAATTCCGATAAAGTTGGGATGCTGTGTAAAATGTAAATAAAAACAGAATGCTATGATTTGCAAATCTCATAAACCCATTTTTATTTTGTTATTCACAATAGAACACATAAAACATATCAAATGCCTATTGTTGCCCCGTCCCAAATTTTTTGAGACATGTTGCGACCATCAAATTCAAAATTACCTTATTTTTCACTTAAAATGGTACATGTCCTCAGTTTGATATGTTTTCTATGTTCTACTGTGAATAACATATGAGTTTATGAGATTTGCAAATCATTGCATTCTGTTTTTATTTACATTTTACACAGCATCCCAACTGTTTTGGAATTGGGGTTGTATAAATATATGTAACGTGTATATTATACATAAATAAATTACATAAATAAATCTGTCAATCAAGTGTATCATGATCAAACTAAATAATAAATTTATATATATATATATATATATATATATATATATATATATATATATATATATATATATATATATATATATATATATATATATTATAATTATAATAAATAAACAAGTTAAAAAGAAAAGTAAAACTCAAATTTAAAGAACCAAGGAATGTCTATCTTCAGATATTCATCATAAAGACCCTTCATCCATCCATCTTTTGTAACCACCCAAAGCCTGAGAAGACTGGTATGAGGCAAGAATATACCTGGAAGGAATGCAAGTCATTCACAGGGCTACATGTACACACTCATTCACACATTCACATCTACGGACAATTTATCTTTTTAGTTGAACCTTATTTATAGGGCTACCTACTTGAGTTATTGATGTCTGGATTAAAACCAATTAATTCAAGTGACCAGTCAAATAAGCTCTATAATTATATGAATATTAATCACACAGGTAGATGTTGATCTGCTATGGCATTACTGCCTGTCGCACCTCCTCCAGTCGTCACAGGATTACCCTGCTCATTCTTGAGCTTTGCCAACATGCCTAGTGCAACCAAAACCATACAGGCCTCCCCAGTGACTAAGGCTGTAGCGAGCCCCACTGGCAACGTTAATGTATGCTCAGTGCCACTGGTTCCATATGGTTTCCTCCTGTTACACCTAATAACCATTTTAATAATGGTGAGTTATGATTTCCACAATTGTAACAAAATGCACCTCAATACAGTGCTTTGAAAATGTATTTTCCCCATCCTGATTTCTTCTGTTTTTGTGTATATCTCATACTAAATTGCTTCAGAAATTAAAACAAAATCTAAGATAAAACAAAGGCAACCTGAGTAAACACAAAATACAGTTTTTAAATGATAGTTATTTATTGAAGCAAACAAGTTCTCCAATACCATCTGGGCCTGTGTGAAAATGTATTTTCCCGCCATAGTTGCTAATTTCCCAAATATATGAAACTGCATTCATAATGGGGTTCAGCTGGACTAGACACAGCCAGGCCTGATTACTGCAAACCCTGTTCAATCAGAATCTACACTTAAATAGAACTTTATCGATAGCATGAAGTTGGTTAAAAGGTTTTACCCAGTAACACACTATGCCAAGAAATTCCAGAAATGACGAGGAAGAAGATGACTGAAATATATCAGTCACACTTCGATTAACCGATGGGAAAATGTCCTCACTGCCACATCCCTATAGTGAACCGTCCTAGAAGTTTGCCGACCTTCCATAATTCCTCCAAGTACACAGCAAGAACTCATCCAGGAAGTCACAGAAGACCCAAGGAGAACATCTAAGGACCTATAGGCCTCTCTTGCATCACTAAAAGTTCATGACTCCACTATCAGAAAGACACAAATGGCAAAAATGTCATCCATGGAAGTGTGGCGAGGTGAAAACCACTGCTAACCCAGAAGAACATTCAGGCTCATCTGAATTATACCAAAATACACCTTAATCCTTTTGGGAGAATGTTCTATGGATTGATGAGGTGAAAGATGGACTGTTTGGAAGACAGAAGTTCCGTTACATCTGCTGTACACCAAACACAGAATTCCACAAAAAGAACATCATGCCTACGTCAAGCATGGTGGTGGCAGTGTGATGGTGTGGGGATGCTTTGCTGCTTCAGGGCCTGGGCAATTTGCAATAATTGAGGGAAACATGAATTCTGCTCTCTACCAGAAAATTCTAAAGGAGAATGTCCGTTCTTCAGTCCGTAAGTTGAAACTCAAACGCAACTGGATTATGTAGCAAGACAACGATCCAAAGCATAGGAGTAAATCCTAGTCCTCGAAGTAAGTGAAAGACTGATTTACAGTTCTCAGAAGCATTTTGTTGCAGTTATTGCTGCTAAAGTTTGCACAACGTGATTCTAAGTTTAAGGGAGCAATTAGTTTTTCACATTGGTGATAGGTGTTGGATAACCTTTTTGCTTCGATAAAAAAAACTGTTTGCTCAGGTTGTCTTTATTTTATGTTTTATTTAGTTTGAGATCTAAAACTATGTAGTATGAGATATACAAAAAAACATAAGAAATCAAGGCAAATACTTTTTCACAGCACTGTATACTTCACAGGACCTACTTTGAGAATCATGGCTATAGGTCACAGTCCCATACATTTAAGGTGGGGAAAGTGATAAAAAAAAATGGGATGAAAAGTGGTAATGACTTGACGTGGCAACGACCAATCCCAGATTAAAAGCAGCTTTATTTTTCAGAGAAATGCTTAAGGAGCTGGACTATGATTTTCAGTCTACAGCGCACAGTTTTAAAATATTTAGGGATTATGGACAGACCTAGTTTAAATTTTGTTGTGAACAAGAATATTCAGTAGCTGTTAATCAGTCCTATTTAATCTGTTATAATAGTTGTTCTAATAAAAAATCAACATCAAATCAATAAAAAATTCTCTATAATGTAATAATTGTATAACAATTACAAGTATTATAACTCATTTCTGCTTAAACTAGGGACCATATACTGTGTTACACTGTCAAAACCTTGAATCCACTGTACTTCACACATGAAATATTATGATAAAATATTCTTTGTAAACCGTACAGGTCATTACAGGCAATAAAGTACCACATAAACAAGTATCAACACAGAAGACAAATAGTTCTGAGTCATGGTGGTGACTGCACTTGTATATAAAGCGGCATGTAAAAGAGCTAACTAAGGCTTGTGGGAGCAGGTGATAGTCTGGCCTTGTCCTCGCAGGCATCAACTCACGCACACTGTTTGATCTCATTTTATTCACTTGCAGCAAAGAGAGCAGTGAGGGGGAGGAGGGGAGCGGGGGTTGGTTGGTGACAGGTGTACCTGAGTGGTGTAGAAAAGCAGAAGCTCCTTCTTTCAACTCTGTCCTCCCTCTCTGCTTCCCTCTGTGCCAGCTGTACAGTACATGCCTGGGAGAGATAGATGCCATTCAGTTTGGGCAGAGAGTACAGACAAAGAGAGTATGGATGTATGAATGGGAGAAGGCAGGGTCATACAGGAGAGCAGGAAGAGCGAAGGACACAAGGTGAAGGCCATTAAAGGCCCCATAAATAACTGTGCATTATAAAGCTTGGCAAGACATTAAGATTGGAATATGATGAAATGGCATAAAGACAATTAGCTTAGATGAGATCTTGGGAATCACCTTGCGGTTGGATTGATAATCCATTGTATTTGTATCTTCTGTTCCAGTCAGATGTTACATATGTTGCCACTTTTTAAAGCTCTTTTTAAAATATGTATTTGTGGCTCATACTTTTTGAGTATTAAAATGAATTGCTGCACATTATTGTTCTTTTTTTTTAATCTACTAACAATTATTTTAAGTAAAGTAAAAACAGATGGAATATGATTAATAAAACACAACAAAATTGTAAGTGATAGAACACCACAGGTAAACTGGATTTGAGAAACAGTGTTAGTCATTTGTCATGGTAGATAACAGATGACATCATTCTTGCCAGTGATGTGGCGTTTCTATTTTAATCTACATTGATGTAATTGTTTTACAGAGAATATTACCATTCACAGAACATGACGTGGTTATTACTGAGCATCTGAACGTTGCTGATGAAGGTGGGACGGCTGCATGTGCGTGTGACCAGTAGCTTGATGGAGCGAGTGAGATAAAGAGAAAGAGACAGACAGCTGCTGTCAGCCAGAGACTGGTACAATGAGCCGAGCAGCTGAGGAGGTTTCACCTTTCACTAAGGCGAACATGACCAATCCCGTCCTTCAGCAGCCAATGAGCAGCAGAGGCTTTGAGCTCATTCAGAGCAAGAGACAGAGAACAAAAAGAACAAAAAGAAAAGTTTGGTGAGCTGTGTTATTGAGTGACACAGGAATAAGAAAGACCAACAGAGACTTTTACCTTAAGCTACAAACCGTACTTTCTACTTACAAAGACAAACCACAATGATCAGAGACATTCCCTATAGGGCAGAATATTCAGGTTTACCAGTAGTAATGTAGTGATCATCATTTTGGACAATCACTATTACTTTTCTACATGAATAATTTTTAAAAAAAAAAGTAAATTTACACAATCTGCTGTGTCTATTTTGATGGATATCATCAGAGTAGTACAAGAGGAGAGGAGTGACATTCAGTATGCCTTTCTCTCTCTCTCTGTGTGTGTGTGTGTGTGTGTGTTTGTGTGTGTGGAGAACACTGAGGCACAGAGGCAGGCAGGCTGAGCGATCAGCCGGGTGCCGGGGGTCGGGATAGAGCTGATAAAGAGATGACATGGCCGATAAGATAACCCAACTATATAGCAGACATTCAGATAGGGGGCGGGATGAGTGGCACACAGAATTGGAACCAGATAAAGCAAGAGGGGCCCCTGGAGAGTCGAGAACAATAGAAGGAGGCGGGGAGACAACGCAAGGACTAAAGGATTGCTTCCGGAAACATCCACGGAGAGCGGGCTTGAAAGAGTGGGCTGTGCCATTGGGATGATCCCCTTCCATTAACCCCAATAAGAGCACACACACTCTACAAATTCATTAACACACAGAGACAGAGCTCCATCCCACAGTGGCTTTGTGGATATTGCACTGACTCTCATAAAAAAAGAAAAAGAAAAAAGTAATGCCTCAATGAACCAAAGTGCAAAAGTACGCATCACAGCCTTCATCCACAGTTGTTAAACCCAGTAGTTTTACTGATTTCAATTCTCCACAAAGGTAAAAACCTAAACAGTCAATTCAGTTGCAGTAATCAAATTTAAGTAGCAAAAAAAAACTTGACTTCTAAACGAGAAAACAAGCAACAATATTATGATTCTGCCCTATTGTACACTCATCAATTTCATAGTGAATCATTGTTTATAGTACAGAAAAAAGAAACAGCCAAAATGATCTGCTTTCTTTATAGTGAGAACGTTCATCCCAGTGAGGCTGAAACTGACCAATTTCCTGAAACCAGACACAAACTGGAATGAAGTCAGTTCCTTGATTTGTGGAGCAGGAGGTACAACAGGACAGACTCTGAATTGAAGATGAACTCATTTTACGATTCTGACTCTGATGGTGCGACAAAAGGCAAGAGCGAGCTGGCACAATGAGCAGCACAAAGAGAAAACCAACTTTCATGGCCCTGAAAAGGGGGCGAATGTCTGGGCCAGCTGTTTTTAATGTCACCACCACTGATAGGAGGCAGGTCATTTTTAACAGTGTGCATCACCCTCATTCAGTCTCGCGCAGACACCCGGCTATTCATGGGTAACCTGTGGTGACCTGTATTCAAGGCCACGTCAGGGTCCCCTGCACAAAAGGTGCCAGCAAAAGGGGGGTGTGTGTGTGTGTGTGTGTGTGTGTGTGTGTGTGTGTGTGTGTGTGTGTGTGTGCGTGCGTGTGTGTGTGTGTGTGTTGGGGGTGAGTGGTTTTGCAACTAGGCTGTTCACAACCCTCCAACCCCCTTGGTTAAAAAAGACCTGACTTTTAGGAGTTTCAGTTAAAGCAAAACATACGGACAACAAATACAAGAAGAGGTAGGTACACACACACACACGAAGAATGTACAAACAAGCTGGAAAC
Source organism: Ictalurus furcatus (assembly GCF_023375685.1). Lineage (NCBI taxonomy): Eukaryota > Metazoa > Chordata > Actinopteri > Siluriformes > Ictaluridae > Ictalurus > Ictalurus furcatus. The sequence continues at coordinate 15,684,369 of NC_071263.1, forward strand.
AAAAGAGCTCTTGTAACAGAGGCGGGGATCTTGATGAAAAATTCAAACAATATTATATGGAGAATGTCAACAAGCGCCACACTTCTGCTGAGGGCCTTACAAACAGACAGAGCAACTCAGCACACACATTACGCCAGTGCGGCTCAACCTCTCAGCGTAATGATGATGGCTCTTCTTTTACTCCTGCTTGCCTTTTAAAACCAACACATACACTGCAAACAGAGCCGCAGGAGGGGGAGAAGTCTGAACCTGTTCCTTTTCTATGTACCTGCTTCAAGCGTGCACACACACACACACACACACACACACACACACACACACACACACACACACAACGTCACGGGTCACCTGTGACTTGGATTCCCTGACCACACGGGAAGGGATAGATTCTGAAAGACACAGATTAAGATATTCTTCACATTCCAACTGTCCACCATCACCATGCAACACTTTAATGCTTACTGACAGAAAAGCTCAGGCAGCATTACTTATTCTCTTATTGTCACGAAAGACAGTAAAGAAAACATACCACTCAATCGTGAGACCCTCCACATTTGCAGTCACTGTCAAACTTACAGAATTGTATTTGAGAGTCATACTTAATGAAAGAAACTGACCGTGTCAACTGACTTTCAAAACAAAGCTATGTGCTCTATACAGGTATGATGCTAGAGAAGTAAATTGTACTCTAGTCAAAGAGTTGTGTTCTGGCTCACTTGCTTGGCCTGCACTGTGGCACGTGGAGCTGTTGGAGGAGAGAATTGGCAAACTCGTGCACCTAATTGTTATTGCGGCAGTGTTTGGCCTGGAGCCAGTCGATAGGAATCAGGGATCAGCTCCTGAGCTGTTGCTCCCACTCCCAGTGTCTTAGTTGTAATGCATCCCTCTACTAACAGGGATCAAGGTATTAGGGATTCAGGTTATTTGTATTGATTTTATGTGCTGTCATGCCGCGTCCCAGCCAAGTCATATTTGTGGAAATTGCAAATTTCACCTAGAAATGTCACCAGCATTTAATCTTTTCCAGTGTGGTCAATACGGGAATCTCAGGCTGATCAAAGCAGCGTTATTGCACCGAGCTTCAGAGCTTCCACTGTTGCCATGGCATCAACCCAGTGCACAGGTTGGAGAGAATCGAGGAAAAAGCGAATCAGAACTGTAGAAAAGATCGATTGGATCCTACACTATTGACTACAATTAGATCCTTATAATACTATAGAGTATACAGTATATATATATATATATATACACATATACATAAAACAAAAGAAAAACACTTAAGTATGTAATTTCCCCATGGCAAATCCCTATGAATCCTATATGAGAGATTTTTAAAACAGGACAATCTGCTTCTTTTTCTTCTTCTACTATCTATTTTGCAAAGAGGACCATGTTTATTTAATGCCTTCACTAAAGATACTGTCTCCATCATTGCACCAGTCAATCTGAATAAATGTAATAAGTAAAAACAGAAACTTTTCTTAAGTGTTCATTTGAAGTGAGCACAAAGCATACCAGTAAAATCAAGCTGAATAACATGAAAGCTTTCACTGATTGCATTGTATAGATGTCCCTATTACCATCCAAGGCAACACAGACACAAAAAAGCCACAAAAGGATCAAGTAAGCTTAAAAATCTTGCAGGTGCACTACTTGCTTTACCCAAAGGCTATAATTCAAGCAAACACAGCCATGTAAAAATTCTGCGACATGCTGCGGCCCAGACTGCTGGCTTACACTTCGCACGCTGCAGATGTTTTCTTACACTCCAAATTTGCTCTGGAAACTAATCAAGGCCTGATAAAGCTCATGGCAAATATAGAAAAGATTGACATCCACATGTGGAAGTTTGCATAGCTTGGCCAAGTGTACATATAGGCCATTGAGAGCATGGCTTCAGCTGGGCCAGAGTGAGTTTAGATTTGGATACTTGGAAAGGAGATTACACAATGGGCAAGGTGATTCTTTAAAGCTGCAATTTAAAAGAAAGAAACACAAATGCTACCTGATACTTTTGATACCTTCAGAACACAATTAGCTCTCGGATCATCAGGATTTTCTTTTTACTAAAAAGGCCAATAAACAAAATAAACAAGAAACAAATTGAATATTTGTTCTCTTTTAGCCTTTACACTTAGTTTTCACTTACCATAGGATAATAAATAGGTAGGATGAATAAACTGTGTTCGCCCATTCGTCCTCAAACTGAAAAGGCCATTGAGAAGGTCTGGTCACCCTCCAACTGATGAGCCTCATGCTAATCAATGGATCAATTAAGGAAAGGCACACAGGGTCAAGCCACAGATATTGCACTGCCTATTAGTTCGTCTACCTGTCATTATTACACAGTCACATGTCCAAACAGAGAGTGAGGACTTGGCACGTATGGCAGCACTAGCCAAAGTAAACAGAGAAGCGATGAGGCTTGAACAAAATATTGATCTGACACAAATCTGCAGACGAGAGGTCTAAAAGCTGTGATTAAGGCTAGTGTGTGTCTCAGTGCATGTATGTGTTTCTAAAATTATATTTTAAAAAACCCTCAAAGTTTAATGTTTAAATATTGCTTCTTATATATGCTCAAGCATTTAGAATATTCAGCATTTCTGAATGTAGCAGCAATGAAGTAAAGAGATGAATCCCTTTATTAGATTATTGGTTAAAATGTTCCCTTTTTATTGAATCATGCAGAACTAAATGATGTTAAACGAGCAAGGATAGAAACCTTCTACTGATGTTTTGGTATATTAGACACCAAATACCACATACACAAAGTATTTTCAGTGTAAAATGTTCAGTAATAAAAACATTTAAATGATGATTGACACTGAAGCTGTGTTGTGTAGTTACAAAGCTTTCGATTTAGGATTTACACATCTATCTATATACTACCTTAAGGCAACATTTTTTATATGAATATTTTAATAAATATGAAAATAGGCAAACTAGTACTAAAGCAAATTACCAATCAGTGGCATCTTTGGACCCCATGGATACTATAAATGCAAACAGTTTGTGCATAAATTTATTGCAAAACCCTTTCTGGCCATTTAAATTTACCACAAAGAAAATAAAAATGTAAGAGTATGAGTGAAATAGAAACTGAATTCTATTTAAAATGAGATTAATAATTACAAGATGACTTGTCTTGCTGAGAGGGTGATCATATCTTTACAAACTGCTTTGCAAAGCTGGTAACGATGTTGGACCATCATGGCACTCTTTCAAAATAAAGAGTAGTCAGGAATAATTTCAGTTTTCGTCTCTGTAGGCAAGATTAAGATTATTGGGACTTGAATGAATGCTCTGAGGCTAAGCTTATGAGAGAAACAATACTGGTAAGTTGTACAAACAGCCCTAGCAGAGTAATCCAGAGTACTGAAATTCAAAAGCGGCATTGTGAAACTCAATGAAAACAGCAAGAGTCCATATTCAGGTCTGATAAAGTTTTCAAATTCTTTTGAGATTCTTCTTTTACTGCTCCTCCATACACGACAGGGGACCAAGATGTCCTGCTCAATAAGGACAAATGACCAAACAGAGTTCTCAATAGAAAATGATGCCATTGATGCACTGCCAAATGGTAAAGCTGTTCCAATGCCTCTGCCTTTATTACTCGACACCATTTCATTCACTTCAGATAGAGAGCTGGCATGGTTATATCCAAATTAGGAGTTGTGATCTGAGCAAACATGCTGGGATTTGGACCGACAACAATAGGCACACAAAAGCACGGTGGCCTAATGGGGACATCCAGCACAGCAGGGCAACCTCTCTTCTAGCTGATCTTCTGTGCCCTCCTGCAGATCGACAAGATAAAGTAGCCTGATTCGCATACAAAAGGACAATTTGGACAAATCTTGGATAGGCAGCTCAACCCAGTCCTCACAGGTTGCTATCGCAGCACATCAGTCAAACAGTTGCTAGATAATGACAGCACTTTGATAATGATTTCACTGGAGGTTGTTGTTATGCTCTAAGCTATTCAAAGGAATGCTGGAATTATGACACTAAAAGATCATGGCAATTTCAAAAACATTTGAATTGCAAGTAATTAATAAAAGATTAAGTCTTCGTTAAATCATTTGTTAAAGCAAAACATAATTAGAGTATAGATCTGAGCTCTTCAGGTTTAAGGGTCTTGCTCAAGCGCACAACACTGGTCCTGGGTTTTAGACCTGGATGGTCATGATGGTCACTAGAGCAGAAGTTTAAGTGCTGAGCCAGCTACAGTAGAAGTTAAAAGTTTGGACCAAGCCATTTTCTATTTACCACATCAGTCAATTAAAAAGATATCAAACCTCAGAAATAAAACATAAGGAATTACTGAGTTACACATCAGAGTTAAATCAAACAAAACTGTCTTGTAAGATTCTCTAAAGTAGTTTTAATTATATCTTCGCAAACTCTTCACATTATCTTAATCATTTTCAGAAAAGAGCCATCTGGGATTTTCCAGTGTACTTGAAGAATTAATATTTGACAAAACCTTAGATCAAAATAGATCATGAAAAACATACATTCAGTCAGGTGTTTCCAAACTATTGGCCAAAAATGTCTTAATATTAACTTGCAGGTTCTAAAATGTTACACAGCTCAGAATAAAACAAGCACACTGTAGATAATTAATACTACTTGTCATTGAACTGATATGAAGAGATGACAAGATGGAACAGATCTGCTCTGAAAATGTAGTACATTCTGTTGCTTTTTATATACATGAAAAATACATGGAAACTGCAAATGGATAATGAAGCTGAATCCCACTTTATTAAACATGACATCTTTAAATAACATATGAACATGCAAATCCATTCCCCTCCCCTTCAGCCCTTTATCCAATGTATTATGTGTCCTCTGTATGCTTTAAAAATCTGTAACTACAGAGCAGAATTAGTGGGTGTTTGACACAGCTCCTTGTAGTAAGCCCCCACAAACAGATCAGAATGCTATTGGAGAGTCACTGGACACCATTTAAGGCATAGCCTTTGTTCTCCCAATCCTAGTTTGATTCTTAAATCTCACTAATTTAAGCTCTCCCCACCTCTTAGGCCTAAGCAGGTCCTAAGCTTTCCCTCACAAACAGTGGCACACCGAGGTGGGCCTTTTTCTGGTGGTTATAGTATCAGTGTCACACTTTAGTGGACTCTCTCAGCATACAGAGAACCATTTGCTGTAATGAGATTACAATTAAGACTATTATTACAAGTCTGGGAAACTGAGCAAGAATGAATTGTCCTAGTAAACTTGGAAAAGACTATGTAAATTTAAAAACTCTCACTAATTTAAATAATTTAAGGCATCTAAAACCTCTAACACATAATCTGACAGATGATTTATGGAGAAAACAGATGATCTAGCATTTCTTTTCCTATACTGTAGAAATCGGATAAATTGCAATTATTTCTCTTTAGCACAAGTAAATCAAATGAACATAGAGATATTATAGACCACACAACACTTCTAATTACACAGCATTAATATATTTAATATTTATTCAATATATTTAACCTGTACAGACTAAATAAAACTAAGCTTTAAATAACTATATATTCGGTAAACAAGAATTGATTCCTAATTCACAATTAACAAGCACGTATATTACCTAAAACCCCCAAATCTTCTCTGACAATTGAAATCATCCTTATAAAAAAATAATACATTTGGCAGTAAAATGCTTATTTGTCAGAATACATAAATAACGTTGCTGCATTTCTGTATTAGTGCAAACAATTCCAAAATAAAAGTGAGGCATTTGCACCAACATGTAAAAGCACTGACAAAGCAAAAAGAAGCCCTTTATTAGTCATTTGTTAATTTTACACTTAAGTGGTGTTCAGTGCATATCCACCACAGGTAACTTTATAGAATGACACATTATTACAAATTTGAGACCACCAGGTGTGATGGGCCTTAGAAGTAAGTTTCATCCCATATGTTTTTTTTTCCCCAGCACAAAAGCCAGACTCTAATTTGCCATCATCAGTTGTCTTTGTTAACGTAGGGCTGGTATTTGGGTATAATCCTCTTCCCATACAATATTGCCCCAACAGGCATGGGCAGGACCAGGTCTCGAGCTCTTTCAGAGACGGCTCTTTGTGAGTTATACCACGTTCAAGGCTGAGTAAGTTCTGTCTTGAGTAATAGAAAGAGAGGTTGGACAGGAGGTAACTTGGGTTCAGTGTATTTACATGCTTCCTCTCATAGTCACTTTCTGGTGGTCCAATGATAGCTGCCAGATTGGTCAACAGATGTATCACCTTATATAAATCCTTTTATTTTCCTTGTATATGTAATTATTAAAATGATTTCTACTTCATGCTATGACACATTTTGCTGAGGCTTTTTACAAAAAAAGAAAATAAATAACAATAGTCTGAATAGCCTGATTGTGTAAAATCTTCTCATTGGACAAACTAATATTTAGTGCAACACAGTCAATGCTGAAAGCTTTCTAAATTTATCAAACTATAGTACAAATACATACTAAAACAACTATAGATCATTTGCCCTGACATGTATTAAACATAGAAATTATATATTTATCACCATTTTAAAAAACAAAACAAAACATTTTACATATATGTTAATGATTATTAGCTACTGTGCATTGTAAAAATACTCAAAAAAAAAAAAGAATTAATAAGAAACCACTCCCCATTTCCAGTATCTATTTCAATATAATCAACTTGTCAGGTCTAAAGGCTGTGACATATGGCCAAAGGTCCAAATAACATGGTAAATAGCAAGTTGCAAATGTTGATTGATTGTTTAGACGCTCCGGGTAATGGCATGCCACTTGAGATCTCTCCTGTTTACTCCTCAAATTTCATAAAATGTTGTAGGTGAATTATAACTGTGACTCATTGATGAACTATCTTGGTGTGCTCACACTGCAAAAAGTAATAAACAAACCTGTATTTAACATAAAACGTATGAACTATTCTTAAATTCAAGGTTGGTAATAAATGAGTCACAGTTACTTTTTTTTTTTTTAATTAAAATCACTTTCATTTAAACAAACAGGATATACAACTCTTGTCAACATTCATTGTGGAATAAGGGATTTATGTGCTGAGGTTGTACTGTGATGCAAACTAAACTACAGCAACAACAAGATTCTTATAAACAATTCAAATGCAATAATTACCACATTCAAAGATAACTCTTTGTTCCTGTGCTAAGCCAAAATATTTTGAGCACATTAAAGTCTGAAAAAAAAAAGCTTGTCACTTTCAACAAAGAAGGATAATAGATGTTAGCGTTGATGGTAAAGACGGACAAAAAGGAGCAGCCTATGGCTGCACACAAAATGCCCCACCGCAACTAAAAATGAATCCATTTACTTCAGTTTGTTTACTTTGTACTTTTGGCTGGCAACAAATAAAAGAGGAGCCAATTCAGGGGCAGGAGCTTCGCCTTGCGGTCTTTTTTTCATAGGCTACTTTTTTCCTCCCTTCCACTGCTTTAAAAACTAGCTTGGCAAATGCAAAGGCAGTCTGTTAAGGCGGGGAGGAGGAGAGCTGGAGAGAGGAAGAATGAAAGGAAAGCACAGTAACATCTGCAGCAACTTCCAGACAGACAGTTGGGATGTGAATAACTCAACACTCAGCTGCCATGACCTCTGAAGAACAAAAGAAGGGGATGTATGTGTAAGGAGCAGCAAGTCAGGGAGGAGAGCTCGATTTATTGTCTGGGCTTGGAGTGAAAACTGTGCCACTGGGGCACCGACCACTGCATGCCACCATGACTGTCATAGCTGCAGCACAAAGATCACATATTGCAATGCAGGAATGAACCATAAATTTCTAGTGTCCATGTGCAATTAACTCACAGTGTGAGGAATGCATAAATTGATCTTCGAGAAAACAATAAAAGCAATGTCACACAACGTGCAAAAAAAGTAGCAACTAAACATAATTCATCATCTCTTGTGAGCAACCAGTCGTCAGAATCAATACTTATTTTTCTCTCTAAATCAAAGCACAAAATGCCAATTCTATCAACTTGATATCAAAGCAAGAAGCAACAAAGCAAGTGTGTACTTCACGACTTAAATCTTACAAGTTCCTAATCCTTCTGAAGTCTGTGCGGGACCTTTCGTCTCCATGGAAACACAGGGGCATTCAACCAAGTGATTGCCTCCAATGAATTTCAGATAAGACGAAATGGAAGTGAATTGATGTGATTTTAATGCAGAAGAGCGCGGCAGAGGGGAGGTCCACTCGGTTCATATTTGAATAAAGCAAACACAAGAGACAAAAGCCTGACAGCCGTAAATGACATTGTCACTACAAAAATTATCAGCCAGTTTACAATCTGTTTGCTCATGTAGAACAAACAGAATGTGTGTGGCATCCCCTGGCTTTGTGAATGGCAGGGCCGCCAGCAGCCAACGAGAGAGAAAAGCTGATATCCGCTCCCCCAACCACCTCTGCTACAATTAGATAGCAATTTGATGGGCTGCCAGAAAAAGAAATGTAAAGATATATTTACAAAAAAAGGTAACAATTAGTTGTTTTCACCCTGAGTGTGGGACGTATCATAAGCCAATGTACAGAACTAAGATAAATTGCTGAAATTCTCTGGGGTGCTTTCACAGGGAGAACCACAGATCTAATAGAAGGCACATTCCACACCACAAAACCTCAGTCACCTAGCAAAGGCCCACACCACAGTTCACTTTTTGCCTCTGACTCCATGCAGGGGGAGATAGGGAACACTGGGATGCTCCTTAAACACAGTGCCTCTAAAGGCTGTGTTCGATCTCCCAGCCCCCTCCCTTTTGTGGCTTTTTGTCACTTGTTTTGTTTTGAGCTTGTTAACTTCTCAATGGCTGCACTAACCCAAGCAGCTGCCCAGCTCGCGAGGACCTGCGAAGCATCAATATTCAGCCCAGGAATGAGGCGTGAAAAGCACCCACATTCCCTACAGACCTTCTAGCTGAAGCTGGAGTTCCAACAATTTGAGCGCATCATCCTACAGCATTGCATTTGGAAATATATGTATCACCACAGCTCAACTCCCTGTAGACAGGTAGGGCAGATGGACAGGTTAATGCTCTGAAAATATAATAACAGTAATCACAATACTTATCAGGGTAAGTCAGTGAATAAAATAAGCATTAAAATTGTCCATAAACGTATATGTAGAAATTGTTCCATCAATATTATGCATGTGAAAATGCATAATGTGAGACATATATATATATATATATATATATATATATATAAAATATATAAACATTACTGTACATTAATGGTAAACTTTTTTGATGCATGTGTTTGCATGCATTTTATGTCTTCATTGATATTCATCCCTGCATTCCCAGTGTTCCACAGCCAGAGTGGCGAATCTATCCACAGGCCACGAAGCTGCTGTTCAGTCTTATTAAAAAGTTGTTTGATTAGCGGGGGCCGGAATGGAGCCCATGGAAAGGTCTGCAAGTGGTAGATAAAAGGCAAACAACAAATAGGCAAAAAAGGCAGCCGATCACCAGTCAGCCACTAGAGCATCAGAACACAACCGTTTTGCTGGAAACCTGATCCAATTATTGTCAGCCAGTGGGTGATAGCTAGGATGTTTTTCTCAGTTCATTCAAAATCTAAATTGCTCTTTCCTTTTTCCCTGATATGGCAATCGGTCATAAAGGGGCAGCCATCATTAAAGTTGTTTGAATTGGAGCCCTATAGTGTTTGGTTAAGAGGGCAAATGCAAATTTGATGAAAGAATAAGGCTAAATTTACATATCTGTCTCAGCTCACACAGGGAGAGTAAACATTCTGTTTATCTCGAGTGTCACTTTATGATTTCAGTAAAATATAAAACTGACCTTGGCCTCAGCCATATCAAAAGACATCAGTGAAATACTGTTGTATAAATACAATTTGTGGAGGAAGAGCTTGTCAACAAATCCTCAATAACTTAGCAAATAGGGGTGGAGCACAATTTGTTAGAATGAAAATGAACCGCAATTCCTCTGTATTTTACTGTTATGATTTTCTGTATTCAAATATGATCCATCTCATGCTATTTGTTACCAAGAAGAAAAACTATGATGTTACCAGACAAACATGGGAAGTACAGATCTAATTTATGGAATAACGTATTTAGTACTTAAGAAAGAAGTATTTTTACTACTAAAAGTTTAATTTAATACTAAATTTAAGCACAATCTGACTATTAAAAAATACAACAGTAAAGTGAATGTGTTAAAGACAGGAAGCATGTTTACAGAAACATTCTTCGCAGGAGATTATAAATGTTACTGTTATAATACTGTTAAGGCTACAGTGAAGGTTAAATCATTTTGCTGTGGTTAACTTGTGTTTTCACTTTCAGAATATCTGTAGTAAACTGTATAGGCCTATATTTAACCTAAAATTAGATAATAGTAGCAGGGGTATTTCAGTACTAGATTATATAAATATGAATAATGCTTAGGAAGTATTTTATCCTATCAACCTGTCTTGACTTGTTTATGAATGTTTATGAATGTTTATGAATTTATGAATGATCTTGAGATCTGAGATATTTTGAAGTGTGCCTTTGCCAAACTAGCAGTAAGCCTTTAATATACTTTAATATACAAAAAAAAAAAAAAAATTAAACACTTATTAATATATAATAGAATGGACATGATAAATAATACATCAATACAGTCAAGGAAAGATACTACAATAGACAGGAAATATTATATGGGTGAATGGAGACAAGATTGGAAAGCACCCATGTCATGGTTATGTTGAAACTAAAGCAAAATACTGCCATCTATGGCCACATACAGAGCAATGCTGGGTTGTTTTTCCCCCGGATTGGACGTCTATGCCGCTAATCTATAGCCAAATTACTTCAATCTCATTAAATAGATTTCCAAATTCCCTACACCAATGCCAAGTACCATCATATTAATATCATGCTGAAACTCCCTGTTTAAAATGATAAAAAACAACCACGATTAAAATGTAGGCTATAAGCTCTATTTCTGGGAAAATAACTATGGTAAGTCTACTATACAACATTTAAAAATAAGATTCACTTAATCAAAAATACCATAGTCAAAAAGACATGGCGTTAAGCGCATATGTCTGTGTGTAATGTTCAGAGGGCAGGATCGGAGGGTTACACATGTATTGTTAGACTTTGAAATAACATGACTAACACAAACGGACCACCCCAGGAACAAGTGAGCTCACTGTAATTCTACCCCATCAATCATGTGAGTCAAAGCAACTTTTGTTTTCATTTACTATTTGAGTCATCTTGTTATAATGTTTCTACAGTGGTAAGATTAAAGTAGTGCAACATAGTATGAGCAAAATGTGTAGCAAGTTTTCCCTCTTACCTTGGAGGTTGTTTAAAGCTGAAGAAATTCTTATTTTGCTTGCACTGACCTAATTACACTTGGTGAAAATCAACATTTTTAATAAAAGTTTGTGCCATAATGAGGTCTTTAAAAGCCCCCCTTTTTCTTTAAACAGAGCTGGATAAAAAGTTAACTTTCCATCCAAATGACCATCTGGTTGCCTTATCCTTTAAATAATAAAATTCACAAAGCAATTAAGCAAGGGGATTCTGCTGCAGCTTTCTAAACCACCTGCCGTACCATCATAAATTTAGATCTTATTCAGTCACCCAGCATGACTTACATCAGTCAAGAATGTGCAAAGTGTGCAATGTACATTTTTATTTTTGCCTCCATATGTAACAAACTTTTGTTTACACAAAATCTATATTTGTCCTAAAATATACATTCATTCTATATATATATAGAGAGAGAGAGAGAGAGAGAGAGCGAGCAAAATTTCAGTTCACTATTCACATGACTATTTCGGACTAAAGCAGAAAGAATGTCCATCTCATCCTGACAGCCTACAGCAAGCATCACAGGACTGTCAAAAAGAAATGAGAAAGCGTCAGCCTTAAGTATAAGACTCATCCAGGCCGATCAGCATATCAAAATCTTGCGTCCCTCTGGATTCCCTGGCTTTAGATGCCATGTGCTATGATCTGTCCCGTCTGTCATTCTGTCTGTTAGCTCCACACTCCCTTGCTGGGTCTGACAGAGTCGCAAAGTCACAATTAATCCACATCTCTGGGGTTATGGCTGGCACACTCCTGTGCCTGCTGCTGTCAGGATGCAGTAGTTAACAGGAAGTAGCAGATGTCCTCAAAGCATAATTTAAAATTCTGTAATTATTTAAAAATCATTATTCTCCACAGTAGAATAAAGCTTTCCCCATCTAACTACCTTCCACTTTGCTGCACAGTCAATTTAACACTGGTTAACTGGAGGCACTTACTAGGGTAACCTGTAACCATACAGGTTGCCAAGGAACAATTATATTTTTACTTAACTAGGCTTTCATTTTCAAACAGTAATATTCCATAATTTGCCAGAATTTAAAAAGTCAGTTAAATGGTCAAATCAGAAATGAACTGAAGGGAATGTGAAACTTACACAACGGACCTGTCACAGCGGTCATCAGACACACCCTAAAATTCAAAAGTAGGCTACCTATACTCAAAGAAAAACATCTCAAACAACAAATCAGCTCAGGGGTGTATAAAGACAAAGACAAAAAAGAGAGATGAAGTCAAGCTTCTAAAAAAACCTCACTAGTTATGTCTACCTTTAAATTATCAGATGTTCTTATTCAACACTTTGTACACAGACACAGTTAAAACTGTCATCTAATTTTAAAAGTCAGTACAGACAGACATAGTACATGCATGGTGAAGATTTATATTCAAACACTGGATTGAATTCAGATTAAAAGGCCTGATTTATGTTGTCAATTATACATGGCATTGAGTAAAGCGCAGCAGACAAAACCCAGCGGCTCCGTGCTGCTTGGAATAAAGCGCCATAGCGTTTACTGTGGTGATGATTTCATAAAGTCAACATGCACAGTATACAAGTTACCCTATTATGTTTACAAACAAGATGCATTAAGATCTTATTTAATTAATTTAAACATCCTCTAAGGTATAAGCAAATAACAAATGCTTTGAGATTATTTACTCTGCAAACACACCATACAATAGCTTAAGTCTGACAATATGCCAAAGTTATCAAAGAAAACTAGTGTGGTGACTGACATGTTTGCGTGATGTGATTTTCTCCCCTTAACCTGCACTTTACAGATTTGTCTATTGTGAGGCTTTCAGTAACCTGTCAAGGTGCTGTGAGGAGGGAACTCTTAGTTTTTCTCTTAAAGAAACATCATTTTCACCTGAGAAAGTCAGCCACCCTAATACAGGGTCACTGCAAAAAATGTGACTTGAAGGGCTAACACATGGGAGTTCACTTAAATATCCATTAATCAGCTGTGACAAGCATAGCCACATATGTTTCCCAGCAAACTTTGTGTAATTAAACATGTTAAAAACAGTTTACCATGGCAGGGAAGTTTTTGCAACAAAGATACAAATTGCAATTAGTTTGTTTTACTTAAACATTAAACAATCTGAAACTATCTAATGAGATTTTTTTGATTAACGTTGATGATAACTTTGCATGATCGTATCATTCTCAGGTTTAGTTCCAGTAAGTAGCCCTTAAGGGCTAAGCACTCATTATAGAGGAATATAGTGGAAGTTCTAGTTTTAACTGCACACTGAAAGTAAAACTTTATGCTTTTCCCTTCTGAAAGCAAGCTGGCCAATTTACCATCCAACTACTGCACTATTACTAAGTTAAACTGATTAGCATAAGTTTCTTGGTCATTTTTAAGGTGGCTAATGTTCATTCATTCAACTTTAGTAACCGCTTTATCCAGTTCAGGGTCGCAGTGGCTCTGTAGCCTCATTAACATAGCAGATGCCTGGATTAGATGGCAAGATTATAGTGCTGTGAAAAACTATTTCTTCTGTTTTTGTGTATATCTCATATTAAATAGTTTTAGATCTTCAAATGAAATACAACATAAAACAAAGGCAACCTGAGTAAACACACAATACAGTTTTTAATTAGTTGTTTTTTGTTTTTTTTTAATTGAAGAAAAGGTATCCAACACCTGTCACCAATGTGAAAAGCTAATTGAACATAAACTTAAAATCTGTTTGTGCCTGTTTGTGTTTTGTCTTTCACTTACATCTAGGACTAGGATTTACTAGTATACTTTGGATCATTGTCTTACTGCATAATCCAGTTGCACTTGAGTTTCAATTTACAGATTGAAGACCAGACATTCTCCTTTAGGATTTTCTGGTAGAGAGCAGAATTCATGTTTTCCTCAATTACTGCAAGTTGCTCAGGCCCTTAAGCAGTAAAGCATCCCCACACCATCACAATTCCACCACCATGCTTGACTGTAGTTATGATGATCTTTTTGTGGAATTCTGTGTTTAGTTTATGCCAGATGTAACGGGACTCCTGTCTTCCACACAGTTCCACTTTCAACTCATCACTCCACAGAACATTCTCCCAAAAGGTTTGAGAATCATCAAGGTGTGTTTTCGCAAAATTCAGACGAGCCTTAATGTTCTTCTGGGTTAGCAGTGGTTTTTGCCTCACCACTCTTCCATGGATGCCATTTTTGCCCAGTGTCTTTCTGATAGTGGAGTCATGAACAGTGACCTTTATTGATGTGAGAGAGGCCTGTAGGTCCTTTAATGTTGTCCTGGGGTCTTTTGTGACTTGCTGGATGAGTTGTTGCTGTGCTCTTGGAGGAATTTTGAAGGTCGGCCACTTCTTGGAAGATTCACTAAAGGGATGTGAAGGTGAGGAAATTTTCCCATTGGTTAATCAGCGTGTGACAACACTGGTAATACCAGTATCACTGCTGGGGCAGGGCCAGGGTTGGGGGGGGCTGTTTCACCCTTGCTTATGAATGCCCGCTTTTGAATTAGTGGCAATTCGGGGGTGGCAATTGCTTGAATGGTAGGTTCATTATTATTATCATTATTATTAATGAAAAACACAACAACTACAAAGCAGTACAATGTCAAACTTGCTTATATTAAACATAGAACTTTTGGAACCAAATCTTCCACCATCATGTTGTTAGTCAACTTGCCTCACTCTCATTCATGCTAAATTACATCTGTCTCCTGCTTATCTGTGCTGCGACTTTGACTCATTCAGCTCATGCTGAACTAAGCAGAAGCGATCAGTTTTTAATTGTAGCGTCCGTTCTCTAACTGAATGAAATGATTTTTATCACTATAAAAATTCAAAATGACGGTGGGTGGTGGTGCCATGGTGGGCAAGTGATGTAATCAGTGTGCAGTCCCAACACCGGGAACACCGGCTATCACAGCAAGCCTAGTTCACTACTGTGCCCAGTTTTTTCAATTGGAGATAATGGCACTTTGGAGTTTTAGAGTCTTTGAAATAGCTTTGTAACCCTTCCCAGACTGATGTATTTCAATCACCTTCTTCCTCATCAGGAATTTCTTAAAATTTTGGCATAATGTGTTACTGGGTAAGAACTTTTAACCAACCATGCTGTTGAAAAAGATCTATTTAAGTGTAGATTTGATTGAGCAGGGTTTGGAGTATTCAGGCCTGTTTGTGTCTAGTCCAGCTGAACTCCATTATGAATGCAGTTTCATAGATTTGGGAAATTAGTAACTATGGGGGCAAATACATTCTCACACAGGCCAACTTGGTATTGGATAACTTTCTTGCTTCAATAAATAGCATTATCAATCAAAAACTGTATTTTGTGTTTACTCAGATTGCCTTTGTTTTATCTTAGATTTTGTTTTAATTTCCGAAACAATTTAATATGAGATATACACAAAAACAGAAGAAATCAGGGCAAATACTTTTTCACAGCACTATAGATCACAAGGCACAATGCACAAACACATTAAATGCTATGGACGATATAGCACCAGCCTCCTACAGGCATATTTTTGGACGTTGGGAGGAAAATGAAGAGGAAACCCACACAGACCCAAGAAGGACAACCGAAAATCCACATAGACAAGAACCTGAGCTCAGGATTGAACTGCGGACCCAGGAGCTGTAATGCATGTAATGCGCGATCTACTGCACCAACATGCCACAGATGACAAACAGCAGCCAAGAATATAAACCAAGACATCAGTCACATGACCATTTAACAAAAGATGCCTTTCATTGGACAAGTTTAAATGAATGCTGGATGTTCTAATTGGATGCCTTTTGCTACTATTTTCCAAGAAAGTTGTTGACTAAAGTTGTTAAACCAAATGGACAAGAGTTATGGTGATGTAGCAACATGACCATTCAGACAGTTAAGGAGTTAAAGAGTTACAGGACAACAACCATCTTTTTGCACATTTTTCCTGTTTCTTTCCACTCTCAAAAACAAAAATTCAGAGTTCACACTGAGGGCAAAGTTATTGACACAGTACATGCTCTAAAACCTGTACCTCATACTTAGGAATGTGGTCTTTTATTGCACCTCGTCTATTATGGCGCATTCCTATCTATGCTGTAAAGGCAAAGTTTTAGGCACCTATAAGCTTATGTAGCTCAGAGTAGAACTTATACAATGTCTTTATGTGGCAAATCTATTTTGCAATTGCAAGGACTTTTAAGTGTTTTTGTATTTTTTGTAAATCTTACAGGTATTTGATACATATAGAAGGCTTTAGAATACTTTCATATATTTCATATAATGCCATAAAGTGTTCTGTCCTACTAGACAAAAGTAGGATTTTGTAAAATACTAAATTTTTATGTGATTCAAATCATGCAAGAAATGTGAAAAGACTCAACTCTGGCAACCCATGCACATTCTATAAAACAATCTCACCCCTTCTATGCTACATTAAGGAGAACAGCACAGCAATCAACTGCAATAGCATACCTTTGATATAAGTGTGACCCAAATATATCATTACTAAAATGCCTAATTGATCAGTGAGCTGAAGAGCAGACAGGTGAAGCAAATCTTTTAAGCTACAGTCCACGAAAGCCAATCAGTCAAGGGAATGTCCTGAAATAAAGGTTCCCTTCTTCAGTTAAGCAGGCACCAGTGAGTGCTCCAGTCACACATGGTTGAAAACATTAGCAAGGTTGGGAATAGTCTGGTGTGACATAGGTGACAGTACAAATGAGGCCTGCCCATTCCTTCAAAACCACATAATCTCCTGAATGGTTTAGGTAGTATTAGTATACAAAAACTATTAAAATTAAGTTTCTAAGGCTTAGTCATTCTCATTTAGGACACACTTGTCCTGCAATTCAGACCTTCTCTTTCTCATACACGTTACTTAGTGAAGAATTTAGTAACGGAAAAAGTAAAAAGCATTGCAGAAGCAACAATATTAGCTTAGCTCATTCAGCAACCACTCTGCACTAAACATTTATTAGGACCAAGTTTTATGAACAGTTAAGACTGAAGAATTTAATTAGTCATAGCTTTTATATGACTTATTTCATATTAAATTCAACAAATCACTTTTGCTCGTTAGAATTATTTTGCATGAGGTTGGGTTGCATATGCCTGTAGGCTATTGAAAGTACTATATAGAAAACTTCTAAACTGCTCATTTACATAACATTTTCTACTTTCACAACTGCAAATAAGCACTTGCACCCATCGCTGTGCTTTTCTGCCAATAACACAAGCAGTTTTAAATTATTACACTTTGTACAATACATAAAAGTACAGGACATGGAGCTTCTACATTATTGTCCTGATCTTGATAAAAGTCTATCATTGAAAATAAATACAATTCTTCAGATGCACATAAAATGAAGAAACAAATCTATATTTTTTACTCATTTGTAGAACCCTTTATTAACCATTTAAGGGGCATGGGCCAGTGCAATGCTATTCTGTCAGTTATACACATTCACATTCTAGCAGTCTTTAAGCAAATTTTGTTTGGGACTTCAGCAGGAAGAGAGCGCTGGCACATTTTCCCATGCACACAATGCAGATTAGATACTGTGTTCTCACATTGACATTTAACAAGGTTTTTAAGAGTCGTCTCCATAAGAAAACCACTACCAACGGCCTCTTCCTGTGGCACCATCTGCAAAGGCTTAAACTTGTATTATTAGTGGCATCCAATATGGAAATGGATATTGATTTTATGAATACTATTTTCCTATTCTGTCACAATGGTAACAATTATGGGAGATCCTTTCTAAAAGAAGATATTTAAATTAATACATTTACATCTGAGGCCATGTCTTTACTTGATCGTTTTCTACAGTGTTTTTACATTAACGTATCATGGAGACGTTACAGCTTATTTGACTGCTAATTTGTTTGACCGATGGTAAGAGATGAATGTAAACGGCCATTTCGATTTGTTTTTCAGCAAACTTAGCCAAGCCAATTTGAGTAGCATTCACTAAACACGACTAGCTTAGAAATGGCTTGTTTCCGGCTCAACCAACACTGAGTGTGTAAGCACTGACAACAGCACACAAAGATTACAATATATGATAAATATGTATATAAATAGATTAATACTTTAAACTACTTTATTCTTTTTGCCTTTTAATCTATTGTAATCTATTCTAGGCCCAAAAGTTCAACTGTAAAGGCATCCTTTGTGCCATGTTATTGTTTTCCATTGCACCCGATTGAAGAGGCTAATAAAATATTCATATTCATATAAATTATTATTTTTAAACAGGATACTAACCTTGTGATTACTGAATAGCTTTTTCATGGCACTGATATGGTAATAGAGCATAGAACTATAGACCGCCATTTATACTAAAATGAGCATGAGCCATAGGTGGCATCCATTAGTATGTAATTCTATACATCTGCTTGGTATTAAGTCATTTCAAACTAAATTCTCACATGCTGTTCTCAGTTAATGGGATATTAAACCAACTAAAACAATCCATGACAGTGAAGTCTAAACAAAACAGAAAAACAGTTTCTGTAAAATTAAAAAAAAAGTAAGGCTGCTTGAAAACATCAATAACGTAGACCACAGTGGACATCTCTAATCTTCTACATCAAGAATTGATAAATGGGCTTGCTTTCAATAGTTTGCCAAATGTCATTTTGTCCATAATTTACAGCCACAAACCTTCATATCAGCTTAGCTATGTTGCTGCCCAAGCAAACTGAAAGAAACCTGTCCTGCAAATGGAAAAAAAAGAAAAAAGAAAACAAATATATATTTAATGAAATTTTTACTTCTAAGTAAAAGTAAACTAACCCCAAATCTAAATCTGTGGAAAATAACCAATTAGCCCTGCCTGTATTTATACAATATCACTTGTCCTATATACTATTTCATTGCTTCACTTGAAAAAGCAGGTACGAATATATTTAGGATGGCAGAAACTTCAAAATATAGATCATCAAAATGTCAGAGAAAGCAGAAAGATATTATTTGGAGATGGCAGCTGGTAGGTGGCATAGCCGCTCAAGCTCAGTGAGAAAACAGCTAGAAAAGCATGCGCCAAAGGTGCTGAGAAGTGCTGCTGCAAAGCCTGGCACCTCCCTCTCTGTAAACACAATGCTATTGCTTAATGCTTCAAGTGTCAAGTACTGAAAAGAACCCATCCATTGATTAATGAGTACGTTCTGGGAACTCTCTGAAAACAGGGCATCGCTAAGCTTATTCACAGTTTCAGTTCAAAGCCCTGTACAACACATGATAAGTGAGCAATGTGGATTCCAAACAGCCTACACAGAAGCAAAAAGTGAGAAAAGTAGCATCGTCCTCTCTTAAACCTGGTCAAGTTCATGAAAACTAAAAAAGTGCTTAATCTGAGCACTTGGTGTAAACGTCAGTGTCAAAACATTAGAATGGTTTCAATCTTTTGTTTGGCGCTCTGACTTCTCAAACATGATTTAACATTTTTTTTTAAATCAGCACAAATTTGAATTAATTATACAATACAAATGAAGTCAATTACAACCCCAATTCCAAAAATGTTGGGACACCGGGTCAAATGTAAATAAAAACAGAATGCAATGATTTGCAAATCTCATAAACCCATATGTTATTCACAATAGAATACAGAAAACTTATCAAATGTTAAACTGAGGAAATGCACCATTTTAAGAAAAAAAATGGAATTTTGAAATTCATGGCCATAACACAAACCTAAAAAAGTTGGGACAGTGGAAACAAAAGGCTGGAAAAGTAAGTGTTACTAAAAAGAAACAGCTAGAGGTTAAATGGCAACAGGTCAATAAAGTGATTGGGTATAAAAAGAGTATCTTAGAGAGGCAGAGTCTTTCAGAAGTAAAGATGGGCAGAGGTTCACCAATCTGCAAAAAACTGTGTCTACAATTTCAGAATAATGTTCCTCAACGTAAAATTGTGAAGACTATGAATCTCTCATCATCTACAGTACATAATATCACCAAAAGATACAGAGAATCTGGAGAAATCTCTGTGTGCAAATCAATATTGCATGCCCATGATCTTCGGGCCCTCAGGCGGCACTGCATTAAAAACAGGCATGATTCTGTAATGAAAATCACTGCATGGACTCAGAAACAACTCCAGAACTCACTGTCTGTGAACACAGTTCAACGTGCCATCCATAAATGCTGGTTAAAGCCCTATCATTCAAAGAAGAAGTCATATGTGAACATGATCCAGAAATGCCGTCGTCTTCTCTGGGCCAAAGCTCATTTTAAATGGAATGAGGCCAAGTGGAAAACTGTTTTGTGGTCAGATGAATCGAAATTTTAAATTCTTTTTGGAAACCATGAACGCTGTCCTCCAAACTAAATAGGAGAGGGACCATCCGGCTTTTTATCAGCACTCAGTTCAAAAGCCTGCATCTCTAATGGTATGGGGGTGCATTAGTGCCTATGGATTGGGCAGATTGCTCATGTTGAAAGGCACCATCAATGCTCAAAGGTATATACAGGTTTTAGAGCAACATATGCTTCCATCCAGATTCCATCCCATCTTTACTTCTGAGAGACTCTGCCTCTCTAAGATACACTTTTTATACCCAATCATGGTACTGAACTGTTGCCAATTAACCTAATTTGTTGCAAAATGTTCCTCCAGCTGTTTCTTTTTAGTAACACTTACTTTTCCAGCTTTTTGTTGCCCTGTCCGAACTTTTTTGAGATGTGTTATGGCAATCAAATTCAAAATTACCATATTTTTTCCTTAAAATGGTACATTTCCTCAGTTTAAACATTTGATATGTTTTCTATGTTATATTATGAATAACATATGGGTTTATGAGATTTGCAAATTATTGCATTCTGGTTTTATTTACATTTGACCCAGTGTCCCAACTTTTTTGGAATTGGGGTTGTAGAAAAGATACAAACTGCACACAAGATGGGTTGTACGAATTGTTTAAGAATTAGCACAAGTGAGACCATGTTGGTTTTCTCACAACCTCCATCCCTCCATTTTAAAGCCCTATAAGCCAAACATTGATGAACAAAAAAATAAGTAAATATGCTAGTAGAGAGTAATTGTAATAACAAGCCATAGGAACCAAATAAAATAATGTCAGTGAACAACCTGACCACAAACAGTTTATCTGAATATTTTAATAAGTGATGGAAGATTTGATTTTGGGTTTCATTCAAATGAAGTCATTACAAGAACTGTGCACACTAAGCCTGCCCACAGCCAAATGTACAGTCCTCTGAAAGCATTGGAATGGTAAGGCCAATTATTTTGTTTTTGCTCAACACTAAAGACATTTGGGTTTGAGATCAATATCAGCTTTCATTTCCTGATATTTAAATCTAGATGTGTTAAACAACTAACATGGCACCTTTGGTGGCATACCACCCAATTTTTAGGTAGGCAAAAGTATAGGATTAGATAGTCTTAAAGTTAACTAAAGTAAATAACATTAATATTAATAAATTAATTATTAAAATGTCTATGAAAATTAATATTTGGTTGCATATACCTTGCTTGCTACAACTGCAAATTGTCCGTGACCCACTGACATCACCAAAATGTTGCATTCTTCTTTTGTGCTGCTTTTCCAGGCTTGTACTGCAGCTTTTTTCAGTTGTTTTTTTCAGAGGGTTTCTCCCTTCAGTCTCTTCTTCAGGAGGTGAAATGCATGCTCAATTGGGTTAAGGTCTGGTGATTGACTTGGCCAGTCTAAAACATTCCACTTTTCCCCCCTGATTTGTTCTTTGTTGTGTTGGCAGTGTGTTTTGGGTCATTGTCTTGCTGCATGAAGTTCCACCCAATTAGACTGGATGCATTTCACTGTAAATTGGCAGACAAAATGTTCCTGTAAACCTCTGAATTAATTCTGCTGCTACCATCACGAGTTACATCATAAATAAAGATTAATGAGCCTGTTTCAGAATCAGCAATGCAAGCCTAAGCCATGACACTACCTCCACCATGTTTCACAGATGAGCTTGTAAGTTTTGGATCATGAGAAGATTTTTTTTTCTTTCTCCACACTTTGGCCTTTACATCACTTTGATAATCTTGGTTAATCTTGGTTCCAGCCCTGCAATGGACTGGCACCCTGTCCAGGGTGTACCCCGCCTTGTGCCCAATGCTCCCTGGGATAGGCTCCAGGCTCCCCCGCGACCCTGAAAAGGAGTAAGCGGTTGAAGATGGATGGATGAATCTTGGTTCCAAAACTTTTGTGACTGATTTCTGTATTTCTTTGCGAATTCCAATCTGGCTTTCTGATTCTTACTGATGATGTGTGGTTTGCGTCTTTTGATATGGCCTCTATATTTCTGCTTCCAAAGTTTTTTTCAAATGGTGGATTGTGATACCTTCACCCCTGCCCTGTGGAGATTGTTGGTGACGTCACTGACTAAAGTTTCTGTTTTTTTCTTCACGGCTCTTCACAATATTTCTGTCATCAACTGCTGTTGTTTTCCTTGGCTGACCTATTTGATGTCTGGTTGTTAGTATACCAGTGGTTTCTTTCTTTTTAAAGACATTCCAAATTGTTGAAAAACAAAAACATCCAATGAGCAGCATGTCTGTAGACATAAACACCTAGTTGATAAGATAAGCCACAGGAAAATGGCCAGACTGGTTTGAGCTGACAGAAAGTCTACAATAACTCAAATACGAATGCACAAGACAACAAACTTAGAGGTGGATAGGCTACAACAGCAGAAGACCACATCAGGTTCCACTCATGTCAGTTAAGAACAAGAATCTGAGGCCAGATTCAGCATGCTCAAGTTCAAGTTCACTGAAACTGGAGAGCCAAAGATAGGAAAAATATTGCATGGTCTTTTTCAACTCTCATCGACACTCACTATTCATCCCGAAACAGATCTTTTTTCGTCTTTTTAATCATTGACAGCTTACTTCAGTGGTTCATGGTGTTGCCCAGATGTTTGGACTGGATGGGTTCCCTTCTGAGCTTGATGTTTTCTTTGTTATTTCAACTCAGAAAGGTCACCATTGTTGCCTCAGACTTTCTTAATAGAGATAAGTGAGACTGATTTATCGAACTGCTTCAACCTCTATTATATTTATTTGAATAAATGATTCCAAAATGGACATAACACCAGGACTAATATCCTTCCTTTGATATGCTACGTTCTGATGGTTTAGATGATTAGTTAATCGCATTTAATACAATTTAAACATGGTTGGGATTTATGACATTATGTTAGTTGAACCTGATACCCACATGTCAACACTGAACATAAACACTTTTGCTGACTGTTGGAGTTGAGAGCAAACAGCGGAAGTCTTCAAAGTGAGTGAGTACCCATAGTGTCTGATTAGACTGAGGACTGAAAGACCTGAAGCCACTGGCTTGGGTGGATATCATAAAAACAATGTTTGTAGAAGGATTTGTTTTAATGCATAGACCAAGCAAAGAGAAGAGCACTTGTTTGCATGTTTGACTGTAAAGCTAAGCATTTCAATGTTCAATCATTGTTTCACAAGACAAGACAGTAACCAATCATTTGTGTTAGTATAAAGTCCTCTGACTAACAATTTGGTATTTGGCAAAAATTCCATAAAGCTTTGATCAACTTTATGATCCATTACACTTTTTCCTAATAATGTTGTTGCTAAGCATACAGACGCTAGTGTTATTCAGGACAAACAGGAGAGGATTGTGATGTAAAAGCAGCTTAATAAAGAGCAAATGATAAATGATTATACCTGGCATTTTTTTTTAAATGGAAGGGACATTATTGCTTTTGGAGAGCTGATATGCAAGTCTACTGCCCTATTACACGCCATATGAAAAGAACATGCAATTTTATGCAAAAAAATGGGATATATTGACATTTGTCTGCCATACACAGAGACACCCCAGGCCTCAATTGTATTTTCATGAAAGCTATCTAACATTTCAGGGCTATTTGCTTGAGTTTGTTCTTGTACGGTCCATATCTCATCTTTTATGACTAGTGATAAGGCAGGTGGCCTGGTCTGTGGGCTGTGGTGACGATACCAACTACAATAAAGCCATAACTCAGCGTTCCCATTAGAGCTACATTGCCCACCAGTCATCACACCTGCTGCTCTCCTCTTTTACATCAGCTGCGCTGTGCACTTTATGGCCCTCGCTCTGTCACTCCAGTGAAAGATGATGAGGGGGTTAACACTCTGTGACGGTGTGTTCTGTAGGCCAGTGTTGACACACTGCTCTATGGCAATTATCTATAAGAGCTACAGTGGGGGAAATAAGTATTGGACGCGTCAAAATTTTGTTCAGTAAATATATTTCCAATGAGGCTATTCACATGAAATTTTCACCAGGCATCAGTATTAACTCAAGAAATCCGGAAATATAAAGAATTCACAATAGTAAAGTCCATCAATAAAGTTGTGTAATAAAGTGGAATGACACAGGAAAAAAGTATCAAACATGCTAACTGAAATTTATTTAATAAATAGTGCAGAAGCCTTTGTTGGTAATGACAGCTTCAATGCGCTTCCTTTATGAAGAAATTAACTGGCCGCAGTATTCAGGTGTGATTTTGGCCTATCCTTCTAAACATATTGTTTTTAAATCTTGTTCAAATGGATTCAAGTCAGGTGACTGGGCCATTCTAAGACCTTGATTTTTTTTTCTCTGAAACCAATTGAGAGTTTCCTTTGCTGCATGCTTTGGATCGTTGTCCTGCTGGAAGGTCCACCCACAACTCATCTTCATCATACTGGTGGATGGCAGCAGATTCTTCTCAATAATCTCCTGGTAACGGGCTCCATTTATTGTTCCTTCAATTATATGACGTCTGCCAGTACCATGTGATGAAAAACAGCCCCACACCATGATGCTTCCACCTCCAAACTTTTGGTATAGTGTTTTAAGGGTGATGTGCAGTGCCATTTCTTCTCCAAACATGGTGTGTAGTATGACAGCCAAAACGTTCAATTTTGCTTTTGTCTGACCAGACTACATTCAGACTACTACACAGTATTTCATAGGCTTGTCCAAATGAATTGTACAGTAGCAAACTTTAAACAAGCTTCAACATACCTTTTCTTTAGTAATGGAGTCTTGCAGGGTGAGCGTGAGCAGTGGAGTGCATTGCCTATTGTTTTCTCTGTGACGATGGCACCTGCTGCCTCCAAGTGTTTCTGGTGCTCTTTCCGAGGGGTCATTGGCGCTTTGGCTACTCTTCTGACTATTCTTCTGACTTCCTGGTCAGAAATCTTGTGAGGAGCTTCTGTACGTGGCTGGTTGATGACGGAATGATGTTGCTTCAACTTATGGCCCCAATGGTGTTTACTGAAGGATTCAGAAGTTTTGAAATACATAACAAAAAGCCTTTTATAGACCATCAATTTACTAACCTAGCTGATATTAATTTGCACACATAGGAGGTATTATTACTTACAGATTTCAGCTGGTTCCTTGCCTTACCTGGCCTTGGAGAACTGCTTTTTCTTAGCATGTTCAGTACTTTTTTCCTGTGTCATTCCACTTTATTACACATAACTTTATTTAAGGACTTTAATGTTGTGAATTCTTTATATTTCCAGATTTCTTGAGTTAATACTGCTGTCTGGTGAACATTTCATGTAAATAACCTCATTGGAAATATATTTACTGAAAAAAATGTTGATGCGTTCAATACTTATTGCCCCCACTGTATATTTGTTTAGCTAATGAACACCTACTTAGGCTCATATTTATAAGTACAAAGTCAAATCAGCCTACAACGCGTGTCTTTGGACGGGGTTAAGAAACCAGAGTACCTGGAGGAAACCCAGGGTTCGGAAGACCCGGCGGGATTCGAAACCTGGAGGTGTGAGGTAAACATGCATACCACTAAGCCACTGTGCCCCCCATTTTTAAAGACATGTTACATTCAATTCCAGATACATACTAAAAGGTATGAGGGTGCCATCAGACATAATAAACTTAAGAGAGCTGGTTAAGTTCACAGACTGCACACTGGTGATGGAGATTGTGGTGGAGGGGAGAGTACTCGACAAGCTCTCAACCATCATGAGTAACTACTCTTTCCAGATGCTTTCTCCCTGCATCAGACTACACAACACCATCATTAGTTCACCCTCCTGACATTAATACTCAGACTAATCTACTTCCTTAAACTGAACTTTTCTGATTTTTTCAATACTTTGCAAATGTTTTTATTAACAATATTCATATACATTATCATAGTTGCACCATCACCGTTTTCACTAGTTACTCAGTTATTACTGTCAATAAGTACATATGTAAATGTTATCAAATTATTTATTTATTTATTTATTTTTCACATTTACTGTCTAGTATTTGTATGCCACTGTAAAACGTAAGTTTTGCCCTTGGATTAATACAATCTTATCTTTTTCCAGCAACAAGCCATATTACAGTTTAGTATCTTTTCTTTGTACCAGACAGATGTCTTTAGTGTTCTAAATTTATTCTTTCATTCTCAGAGTGCACAGCATTACACTGTTTAATATTTACATGCTTATTTAAATACATTTCCTCCATCAGTTCTATTATCAGCATCACTGACAATGTCTGCGGAACTTTGCACATCATACATCAACATCTGGTTGCTTTTCAGTTTCCAGACTCATAAGCAAATTTCAAAGGGTCAGGATTTCCCATGGGGGGGGAGAAAAAAATCACAGTTTTACCAAACTGACATTCATAGAAATTTGAATTAGCACAATGGATGTAGATCACTTTAGGAAAAAAGGTACTGAACTGTTCCTTGTGCCCTCATAGGTACATTGTATATTTATAACTTTTAGTTTGTATCATACCTGAGAATTGTGTATGCTGCCTTCAAAGATGATTTAAAGTACACAATTAGCTAATAATGACTGTACATCTAATGAGCTTTTAAAATAAAGCTTTATAGTGACACTACATGCTAAAAAATCACTATGCTGCAAAAAATCTAGCTTGTTTGACCAGCTACTATGTACAAAAACACATGGCGAACTGGTAAATCATCTTTCTCCAGCTGGTACTGAAAACCGCTACATTGAAGACCAGTGACTATTAAGAAAATACCAAAACGGTAAGCCAATTATGAATTCTTAAACATTTATTGATCAATTTATTCAAGTAATACGGAAGCTGGAAAATAATTTACCAGCTGGTAAAGTCTACCAGCTTGACCAGCTCAGCCTGTGGTCAGAGTAAGCTGGATTTCTCAGCAGGGAGATGTAATTTGAGGGCACCACCCAGTGACAAAGATAGGTACAGTTTAGTACCTTTTGTATGAAAATTTATTTCCATTTTATATAAATTAAATTGTTAGAAAAATCACAAGCCTCAATGTCTCCTCTAACCTTAACCATCTTTCCATAATCGTGTGAATTACTATAAATTTGCAAGTGTGAGACCTTGTTAAGTTCCAATACCACAATTTTGTACGAACACACCATGCTATTTCGGATTGCCCGACTAAAGCGCACAATATGGAGTTTGTTGTATTCTGCTGCCCCCTTGTGATAACAAGACCTTTATTGACGGATGAATATGGGCTGCTGTTTTTAGATGAATTTCACAACAAAATAAAAAGCAGTGTGTAATATTTTGAAACGACTTAAAGTCGAAAAACTTACAGTAGTACAGTGAATAAACACATTAACGCAACTCTAACAACACTGGGTGTACACAATTTAACATTTTGCGATGAAAGAGCATCAATTGGTAAATGCTAGTTCTGCTGCTACTGTTTTGTTTAAAACTATGTAATCCCTGGAGATTATGGCAAACCTCCTGTTCCCCAAACACCCAGCTAACTAACTACTTCTGAAAAGTGAATTTTAAATGGATTGCACTCTTCTAATTTGCCTCATTTCCACAATGTACCAAGCTTAACATCACCGTTTTAGCCCGATGTCATTTGCTCAAGCATGCTAAATGCATTAGGAGAACCACAAATGTGGAAAAAATCACTTCATGTGAGCGGACAGGAGAACACAGAAATGTAAAGAACAGTAACACTTACCGTTTCATCATTACATGTGCTTTCAGAACACCGGGACAAACAGAAAAGATAGTCTCTTATCCATGATAAACACAAACAAATGACAGTTTTCCCTCACAACAATAGTTTAATCGGAGCTAGATAAACTAGCTTTAAAAACTTTGGGCTGTATCAGGATTGTACTCTCATTTATTAACAAAAATAATAATAATTTAAAAAAAAAATCAATAATAAATAGCATTCTTAGCTTCCTGAAAGGGTTTCACTTGAAACCCCTTCTGAAATGTTGTAGGGTCAGTAAGACTATCCAAGAATCATTAAGGGTTCTCTATATTTTCTAAGAGTGTACATTCAAATGACGAGTCATTTATTATATTATATATATGTGTATATATATATATATATATATATATATATATATATATATATATATATATATATATATTGTTGATATATTAATTGGGCAATGTTTCATTTGCCCAACAATGCTCATCTTATGTTTATTAAAAATCAAAATAGAAAATGAGAAAATTCCCTGGGAGGAATTCAACTGTAAATAGCAAGCAAGTATTCTTTGTATTATTTATAATTTTTCTTTGTATCCACCCCATTGTCACCCTGTTATCAATACCCACCCTGTATAACTGGTTTACACTGTACGATTTTGGCCACGATTTGGTCGTCTGAGACAAATTTTGAGAATATTAAAAGATTCCTATAATCCTAGGCCAAAATCTGTAGTCTTTGATCGCTAGTTTGACATGTTCCCCGACAGCCGATTAATGGCTGTTGCGAGCAAATTTTTCCTCCGATTAAATTCTGGCAGTGTCAGAAGATTTGAGGCACAGTCAAATCAATTCTATTTTTGAATGAATCATTCAGACTGGTTTTATCAACGGGGTTCACCAATTCATTTAAATTAACCGACTTAAACAAATGATTCACTCATGAATCGGACATCATTACGACACTTCTCTCATAAACTCACTCCGGACAATTAAAGCAGATTTATATGATTACACTACAGTTCGATCGATTCCTCACAGAAAGATGCTGCAAGGCTTCGGAAAGCGTGAATATATACATCACTGGACTAGTTTTACTGTCGCTTGGTGCTTTTCTGTCTTTTTTGAACGCCCTTTTTTCTATTTTTTTTGTTAATTATAACAGTTTCATACGGGCTAGCTTCAGAATAATAGCACAAAACAAGGAAGATAAAAATCACCTTTTTTTTTTTTGGAAAAATTGGGTGACTTGCTGTCTTTGTCGTCGTGCTTTCTCCACTTTTTCATGTATTTCTGTCCTCTTTTGGTATCCCGATGTTATCTGCGCCATCTCTTGCCATCTACCGGATGCATGTAACGATTCACAACTGTGAAGTGCCGCGTTTCTGAATAAACCGCAAATGTCTTAAGGGGACACACACATTCACTTGGAACAGTCTGAGGACATTCATTATACCGTGCTTCTTAATATATTATTGTGCAAAGAGGTCATTTAATTACCAAAATCATACAGGAAAGTATGGGGTTCTGCTGGGCCCCCTGACCTTAGAGTCGTCCTATCTTCCCCCGGTTACGCCCCCTGTCGACAAGAAATGGGAAGTGTAAATTCACTCAGTGCTTACCTAGGATACGTGTGGAGAGTTGTGATTGGATGTGCAAAAATAGGAAACGTGTGATTAGTTAAAGTTGGATAAGAGGAACATGCATGAAATGTATATAAAGAGATTGTAAGCCACTGGTACTTTGGTGCAAGTTACATCCTCATGTGGTGAACACTCCTGGTACCAGTTTGTTTGCTGTCTTGCTTGACTGCTAATAAACCTACTTAATCTGAATCCAGTCTTCATGAGTTTGACTTTTTTAAAATTTTATTATTATTATTATTATTATTATTATTATTATACATTTTGAGTGTAAGATAGATCTTGTAATTAGTTTATAGTTTGAATCTGAACTAGCAGGGTCAATGTAGGTTGGAGAAGTAAAATATCCTGCACCTCTTGGTTGTTTCTTTGAATAATTAGCTGTCACTCACTTTTTATGGCTGGCCTCCTCTAGTTGATAATTGAGGTAATGTTGCTCCATAGTATCATAAGATCTTTTTAAAAACCTTTTATACTTTTCCAGACCTTTGTTCCAGAGTTGTTTTGATGCATGGTCTTCATGATGCTGTTTGCGTCAGTATGTTCTCTAACAAACTGTAGGATCTTCCAGGAACAGGTATTTATATTGAGATTACATGACACTTAAAATGGACACCAGTGAACTCCACTTAACTAATTAATTGACTTATGATGCAACAGTTAGTTCTGTTGTAACAGAACTAGTTTACAGGCTCACAGTAACAGGGGTAAATAATTATGTGATCACAGCTTTTATGTTATTTTTTAAATATATAATATATAGATTTTTACCCCACTTCAATATTATGGGCTATTTTGTGTAAATTTGTGACAGATGCCAGTCAGCCATATCATTAAAACCACCTGCCTTATATTGTTTAGGTCCCCCTTTTGCCACCAAAACAACTCTGATCCATTGAGGCATGGACTCCCCAAGACCTCTGAAGGTGTGGTATGGTATCTGGTACCAAGAAGTTAGCAGCAGATCCTCTAATTCCTGTAAGTTTTGAGCCTCCATGGATCGGGCTTCCATTTATTGGACCTCCATGGATCTGACCCAGCACATCCCACAGATGCTCAGTCGGATTGAGATCTGTGTAATTTTGGAGGCCAAATCAACACCTTGAACTCCTTGTCTCGTTACTCAAACAATTCCTGCACACTTTTTGCAGTGTGGCGCATTATCCTGCTGAAAGACCAGTTCTGATTCTCATGTGCCCATTGTAGGGATCAGCATGGGCGCTCTGTTCGGCCTGTGGCTACACAGCCCCATATGCAGCAAGATGCATTACACTATGTGTTCAGACACCTTTCTATCATATCCAGCATGAACTTTTTCAGTTTGCTTTTTTTCTCAGTATCCTTAGAAGCTCTTCTGTGGGATTGGACCAGACAAGCTAGCCTTCGCTACCCACATGCAACAGTGAGACTTGGGTGCCCATGACCCTGTCATTGGTTCACTGGTTGTCCTTCTTTGGGCCACTTTTGGT
Organism: Ictalurus furcatus; assembly: GCF_023375685.1. NCBI lineage: Eukaryota > Metazoa > Chordata > Actinopteri > Siluriformes > Ictaluridae > Ictalurus > Ictalurus furcatus. Next base: position 15,715,766 of record NC_071263.1, read on the forward strand.
AGGTACTAACTACTGCATACCTGGAACACCCCACAAGACCAGCTTTTTTTGGAGATGCTCTGACCCAGTTGTCTAGCCATCACAATTTGGCTCTTGTCAAAATCGCTCAAATCCTTATGCTTGCCCATATTATCTGCTTCCAACGACAACTGACTGTTCACTTGTTGCCAAATATGTCTCATCCACTGACAGGTGTTATTGTAACAAGATAATCAATGTTATTAATTTCATCTGTCAGTGGTTTTAATGTTATGGCTGATTGATGTGTAATCCCAATTAAGTCCATTTTATTTCCAAGACATTTCAGGATGAGAGATCAGGGAATATACAGTGGGTATATCAGTATAATTATTGGAATGGGTTTAAAATGTGTGCTTAAACAGCCTCTTCCAAATACTAAATATGCTCAAATATGAGCTTGGTTGTAGTACCAGTGCTTAACAGTTGCTGGTTACAAATATAGTTTGAACAAAAGGTTCTGAGCATACCCAGTGCACCTTTCCAGTGTTTTTAAAAGAGAAAAATAAAACTGTAAATCTGGATGTGCATATGTCTTGGACATCAATTGACCACCAGTTCTTGTATCCTTACTGAAAAATCACCTATATTTCCCATATGCGTATGTGAGTATTATGTGATCAGTTGTGAAAAACATGTGAAGGTGCATTTCACCATGCTATGAGCTGTAAACATATGGGAATATGTAATTGCATGAAACATTTTACACATCAAAATAAATTAATTATGTGAAATCACATGTGGAAAGAAATAAAACCACAAGGACTGTATGTGAAAAGTCCACATGTTAAAAAATGTGTTAAACATAACATATTACGCAAGTGTCTATACACCACGTGTGAAATTTACATGTGGATCATGTTTTTTTTTTTTTTTATCGAAATTTTTTTGCAGTGCTTTCTGAACAACTTCACGGACTCACTGTTTCACAAGGAAAGGTTCTACATGACAAAAACTTTGGCAGACAAGGTCATCTAGATTTTCCTCTTCATTTCACAGATGAATTCTTGTGCTCCAAAAGTCAAATGATCTCTACTGCATTCAGGATACTTCACGTTTCTGAAAGCCTAAAAAAAGAATAAAAAATATAATAATTACTTTTTACTGTATTGCTCCGGTGTTGCAACGTTAAAATGATTTAACAATCTTGGTAAGAGATTCTCAGTCTCTAAGAACTACTGTTAGAATATAGAAATTGTGGCTGTGAAATTACCATAAATAATTACAACCCCAATTCTGAAAAAGTTGGGACAGTATGGAAAATGCAAAAACAAACAAACAAAGTCATTTGAAAATTCAATTCACCCTGTACTATATTGAAAACACATCAATAACACATTATTTGATGTTTTATTTTGTGAATTTAATTTATTTTTGAAAATATACACTCATTTAAAATCTGACTGCAACCCACTCCAAAAAAAGTTGGGACAGTTGACTGTTTCCCACTGTGTAACATCACCTTTTCTTTTAATAACACTTATTAAGCATTTCAGTTTGGACACTGAAGCACCAGTTGGTTAAGTAATTTCCCCCATTAATCATAATTTCCCCCATTCATCCATTATACATTTTTTCAGCTGCGCAGCTGTACGGGGCCTTATTTTGTGTGTCATAATGCACCACACATTTTCAATCGAAGACAGGTCAGGACTGCAGATAGGCCATGCTAGCACCCGCACTCTCTGCTTACGCAACCATGCGCTTGTAATCCAGGCAGAATGTGGTTTGGCAAGTGGTTTGGGGAGCCTGGAGCCTATCCCAGGAGACACAAGGCAGGGGACACCCTGGACGTGGTGCCAACCCATTGCAAGCAACAATTGTACACACATTTAGACATTGCCCCCCCCCCCCCCCCCCCCAAATTCTTATAAAATTGACTGTTAAAATGTTTTAATTTGAGATTATTTTTTTTAAATGTAATTTTGCAAGTGATTTACTGTGATTACAAGTAATAGACTGGTATAAAATAAAATAATCTCTCGCTTATTGTAATTGAATCCTTCCTTCCTGATAGCAGTACATTGTTGCTAAGTTTGCTACGAATGATTAGTGAAATGAACTGCACAAATAGTGACAGTAGTCTAAAAGAATGTCAGTATGTAGATGCCAGAATGCCACTGTAATGATTGCTTTCTGCCTGTTTTGACTGACAGCTGCAGATGAATTTTTTTTTTAATGTAGCCCAGTTTAAATATCTGACTGCAGTGCAGAAGGTGGGTCTACATTCTGTGTTTAATATGCAGCAGACAATTAAAGGGCTTTGCCATTTCTCTCCTTTATGCACAAGGAAACTCAGCTCATCTAATGGTTTCTGATCATAGTTAATCCTTAACGCAAATGACTTCTAATCCTAGAATCCAACATGCAGTTACCTGTGGGAAATGCTACCCAGCTTCTTCATGTTCTTCCACTCTTCTCACAGATTAGACCAATATATATTAATCCCTTCATTTATCTTTGTCACTGAAGGACAAGAATCATTTAAAAGAGAGTAAATAATAGACAGAGAAGGGGAGAGTTAGGGAAGCTTTATTAAAGACAGCAGAAGGCAGGTGCTCGCCACCTCTGTGCTGCTGGCCCTTATACCCAGAGACTTTCTAATAAGATGCTCTGCATTTTAAATAACACCTCTCTCATCCACCTCATTAACTTTGCATGTCCAGTGAGATTGCCTTGACAAGTAAACAAAATGTTTAAAAAAAATTGGTAAGAATTAAAAAAAAATAAATAAAAGTCTCTTCAGGTGTTGGATGAAACCACATTTGCATAGTGAAATAAATCTATATTAATATATTCAGCAAAACATAGTATTGTTATCTTAACTGTTTGTTTTCCTAGCAAAGGGAAAATATATTTCCTAACTCAAATCATTTTAATTTTAGACTACTGAAATATTTTCAGTATTGCTTTTTGGAAATGTTGCATCAAGAATGCATAATAATTAAATATGTAAGACTGGACATATAAAAACTGTGAAAATATGGCTGACATGCAAAGCACAGATGCGTGTATGGGGAAGCCTCACAGGTGTGGGTGAAAGGTTTGGGGAGGCATAGTTTCCTTGGGCCTGTGTATTTATTTTAAATCCAAGATTTATAAGCTGCCATCTGCTGTCGGGTGTTCTCGCCTTGATTATTTACCCAGAGAAAATATGGCGGTGAAAAATTCATGTGTGTGCGTGTTACACTGCATTCGTCTGACCCCAAGGTCCCTGGCAGGATGGAAAAACAGGGTCAGAACCACTCAGAGATGAGGTCAGCTGAGCCAAAGCAGAGAGGTGGCCAGTGACACTGCTTCACCACATCCATTTGCCCCCAGAGCACAGCTGAAAAGCGACTGCAGTGATTGAACAGACACACACATTCACTTTCTACATGGCCGCTGAGAAAAATGGGCTTGTGACTCCGGCATGGTGTATGTGTTTCATATATCACACTGTGACTTGCTGAGGATAAGGTTAATGTGATTATCAATGAACATGTTACACTGTCAGCAGGTGGCCCTTTAGTATATTATGGCAACAATTACCGACCCTTAATTTCAGATATGTAGATTATGTGTATGGTTCTCTACAACAGAAAAGGTACTAAAGTATATGGCTCTAGATAATTTGATACAGATTAGTTTACATGCGATTTAAAATGGGTCCTTTTTCTACCATTTAAATGTTCATAAACAATCATTTTTTATTTTGTTCTTGTATTCCACAGGAATGAAGAGCAACCTCCACAATGCCTACTCAATACCTACAATAACAATCAAAGACAAAAACCATGTTATTGGCACAGGAAATATGATTCTCTGAATATCAGGCAAAGCATTTGATTGGCTGCATTACATTGCTTTATGGTCCTCAAAATGCTATCTAACAACAACAGTGAAGTACTTTTTGGCAGCAGCATGGCAACAGAGCTGATGTCAATAAACTATACAACTGATTCAGCATCCATTCTGGCCTGCCAAAAAATTCAGTGCTTATCTGATGTTTTCAGTGGGATTCATATGAAAGAAGATTTTCCATATCCTCCAGCTTATGTTAGATACTTGTCAAAATAAATCAGCAATGAATTCCAACTTGTATTTGGACAGACTTGAGAAAAGATGTGTCTTACTGACTGTGAGACAATAAGACACAGCTTAATCTTTCTGTTATGTTATTACAGTATGTCTGATACTATGTTTTCATAAATTTTTCAGGAAAAGTATAGGAATAAGGAATAGGAATAAATGAAAATGACAACTTACAGACACAGACTGAAATTAGTCATATTCAGTATTCACATCAAAACCCTTCAGATTTTGAATTGGAAAATTGAAAATGACAAAGAAAGAAAGAAACATCCCCCCCCCCCCCCACCGTTTTCCCACACGAGCAGGAGAGTGGTAATAGGTTACATACTAACCCACAGCTGGGATGGGATTGGCATTTCCTCTTTCTTTTGATCTGTACATAACACACCTGACTCATACAGGAAGGTAAAGAAGTACAAATACAAGCAATAGTCAAAAATGCATGGACCTACATGGACTGGGAGACGTGATGTGGGGTAGTGAGGAGGAGGAGAAAGAGAAAGAGGATGAGGGAGAGGCAATTTTTTCATACCACCCAATAATGGAGGTTTGGAAAATTCATCATCAGCAGTTAGTCCAGGGCCCCAGTCAAACATGGGTGGCCACCAACACAAAGTCTCAAAACAAATGGCTTTACATGATGTGATTATTATCTGTAGTAGAGCAACAAAAGTAGGGATGAAGCAAGCAGTGTAGCTGCCACTTTCCTGTCGAAAGACAAAATTATGGGTGACAAAACAGAATGGTGTTTGATGATGGCCAGAAAAAACATAGATGAACAAAGCCATGTTTGTACGAACTTTGGGCTGGCTGGCTGGCTCACTGGATGAAGGCTGGATGCTCAGGACATATTTGGACAGGAAAAATAAAACCGTGAAACCCACAAGCAGACTTGTCATGTTCTTTTTGGCTACCCTTTTGCCTTCTTTTGCTGAATCAGCAGTTGTCAGTTTATGCAAATAGAAGTACAATAAATATACATTAGACAGTATGTAATGGTACAGGCATATCTGAGCACAAGGACTTACAACATGACCAATATTTTTATTTAAGAATGGCTAATTGTCAGGTATAGTAGACATTGTTCACACAGACATGGCACCTTATAATTGTTTACCAGGTGCTGAATTGTGTCTTAAGTCAGTGATAACATTTAATGTACTGGCATTGGTGTACTAAATAATTATGCACTGTAAAAACTGTACAACAGTAAAAAACAAAACAAAAAACAAAAACAAAGAAACAAAACAAAATAAACCAAAACAAAAAAACATCTTATATCTTTGGATATTTCATAAGGATCACTGCCAATGCATTTCATTATGAGACCAATAGAGGTCAGTAACACCATTTAATAGAAAACAATATGGGTAATATAAGTTAATGAGCCTTCTGATACATTTACATCAGTTGGGTAATAGATATTTCATGGTCCTACAAAGAAAAGAGGGATTTGGAGGTTGGTGGCGGTCATACAAATAATATTATTTGCAGGCATTAGCTAGCAGGTTAATGCTGTGGGAGATCTTTAAGCAATTGCTAGTAAATGTTTATAAAATATATAGTTATCAAGAATGGCACCTCTGATGTCACAAGTTCCTATATACTAATTATGTCCATAATTAGTATACTAATTATGGCCAGCCTATGGAGGGCTGCTCCAAAAGGTCATTACATGTATACTGTTATGTTAAATTACTGCACAAATGCTATGCAGAAGAAAGGAGGGAAAATTACAAAAGCTTTCACATCTGAAATATGGGAAAATAAACAATTTGGGAATAATTTGAAACAGTTAAAGTAAACCTAAAATATGGGCTGTCTGGTTACCATAGTTATCAACTCTCTTTTTTTTGGTTAATCAATAATTACTTGTTATTAAATGTCAGTACCCAGTATCTTTAGCCCGCAAAAACGATCCTGCGTTCTCAAATAAAATTGCAATAACATCATTTAGTCAATACTGAAAGAAATACCCTGAAACATGGCACTGAATTGGAGCATCCAATTCCTAAAAAACTAATTAAAAGTCAGAGCAAGTCCATTTTTGGACACATCATACCTCAGAAATGCAAAACTCAAAGAGTGTAATGGAGAGCCTCAGGTTCACAGGGATTTGTGTTTTCCATCCTCTACCATGCCAAATTCAGCCTATGAAGTCCTTAGTGTTGATCTGATAAGCCGAATCAGGTGTTAAATCAAAATGCTTTGGTTTGGCCTGTGGCCCTAGATATCTAGCACTGAAGCTTGATATCCTTCACATCTATACTTGCATAATAAATTGAAAGCTACAAGAAAGTTCAGGTACTATCAGTGACAATGTTGAAAAGTCAGCATAGAACCAGATTATTTGGTGGATTATTAGGTGGATACCTGAAAACATCAACCTATATTATTTTTTTTTCAGTGCCACTGGTGGTCAGGCACCCTCATATAGGCTGCAAAAAAATCTAAAACTAGTTCTAGAAATATAGAGCTTTTTCCTTGATGAACACGTAAGATATTTTAGGTGTTTGTTTCACTGTCGTCAGCATGCTAACTAAGGTAGTGTGCTAAAATTATGCATTTGCCTGTTTGGCTGGCCTAACTTATGTCTGCCAGGCAGGAGTTGATCACAGACCCTAGTCACTTATGGCATATGTATTCAGGCTGCTCTCAGCCCTTTGTTCACACCTGGCTGCCCTGACCTCTGGAGCTACTGTGTAACTGCACTTGCTTGGGGCATTCATCTAGTTAGCTCTGTAGCTGGTGGTGCTGCAGGTGTATCATTTAGGTGAGAGGAAAAGTGACTCCATTTTGGGGTGGATCAGTGTGTGACTGAATGGATTGCCATGTTGTCACAAATGTCTGCAGTGGTTTGCCTGTTTCCATTAAACATCCAGTTTTGTGTGGCCCAGTTTTTGCTTTGTGTTATAGCAGTCTAAGATTTTGATTGTAATTTAATATTGTGTTTATAGTGTTATCCAAACTGTTGCATTTGAATTTGAATAAAAATAGAACTAATTTCTAAACTATTACATATAATTACATATAGATGTATGAGCTGTCTATGACTACGTTTACATGCACATCAAATTCCGTTTAAGGTCTGTATTTGGGTTGCAGCCATATTCCGATTTATATGCGTACAGGTATCAGAATATTCCTGTATACATGGTTGTTGTAAATATTCCTTAGTTGCCATTCCTAAATACCTAGCCTACAACTAAGCATCTGTTAGCATGCACAATTTCTTGCAAACTGAGTATGCGCATATATTTCCTTTCAGTGGATTTTCTTAATAAGGTGTTTACATGCAACAGATTTCCCATTAAAACAAGCATATTCCAGGGGTGGGATTCAGGATTTGGGGAATCAGAATATTGTCTTCATCTGAATCAGGCAATCGGATTGCGGCATTTACATGACTCAATACTAATTAGAATATTGCCAAATTCCGATTAATATCGGAATATTGATGTGCATGTAAACGTAGTTTATGTGAGTTATCCTATTAGATCTCAAATACAGATATTGCAAGAACAAACCTCAGAAGAACTGTGCAGGTCTTCATCTCACTTGCTCTAAAACAACAGCAGTAAGTCTCAGTGGTTTGAAGAGCAGCGATTCCCACATATGTTTTTTTCTAATAGCTGTAACATGTCTACTAAGTCCTATAGAGACAGTTCGACATTGTCAGCTTTCGTGATGAGTTTGTACTCATCTCTTATACATCTGTTTCTTTTTCCTATAAATAAGTAAAAATAAATCTATCACCATATAGTATGATGATTATAGGAATATATTTGGAAGACATACTGTAAGCCCAAAACAAAAACCTTTATGCAGTACTTGGGGATTTTCCTTATGGAAACACTCACTCACTCACTCACTCACTCAGTTTCAGTAACCCCTTTATCCTGGTCAAAATCCTGGTAGATCTGGGAGTGAGACAGGAATACACCCTAGATGGAAAGCCAGTCATCACAGGGCACAATGCACACACATTAAACACTTTATTCACTCTTAGGAGCAATTTATCATAACCAGTACACCTACTGGCATGTTTTTAAGGGGTGTAACAGAACCGGAGAACCCAGATGAAACCCACACAGAACATGCAAAATGATACACAGGTAGTAAACTGTACTGTGAAGTGGCAATGCCACCCATTCTGCCACTGTGCAGCTCCCTTGTGGAAACAATAATGACAAAATGCTTCATGATTCAAGTTTGTTTTTCTTAATTTTGGTTACATCAGATGGCAGTAGTTGGTTAACAGGAAAGTTTTTTCAGGAACAGCAAATGAGCGTTGACATCATGTTCACTGAGCAGGATACATACAAACATAGCAAAAACAGAACATGGACATAATGCACAAACACATGCACAGACACACAAACATACATCCATTCTTATTTTTGGAGCCATTGCTATAGAAGGCATTACTCCTGCTTTATGCTGCTTGGCTCCCAATCAAACTGGCTTTATAACATTTAAAGCTTCTCCAGAGCCCACACAGTCAAGAGTAAAAGGAGGAAAAGCACAAGTGTCAGCCAACCACACACACTCACTAAGCTCATCCCACCAAGCTGCAATAAATCATTAGGAACGCAGAAGTCTGTGTGGAAGACACAATCATCTAAGGCTAATAAACTGCACATTTTCTCCAAATGGTCCACTCACATATAACTGTCAGTAACTGTCAGTGTGCTGGCTAGTGATTGCTCTTACTTTTCTTATTGTTTCATAACTATTCCAATTAGCACATAGGGCCACTTCTTGATTTTTGGACTCATTTTGTTTGATTGTTTGAAAAGAACATGTCATATATATGGAAAACAGACACAGGGATATTATCTGGTTCATTTTGTAGTAAGCTGTCTTGAAGCAAATGCAGTGCATGGTAATAATCAGTATCACTGACTGAGAAATATAAACATTGTTTTGGGGTGAATCCAATAGAGATTAAATTATGGATTTGAAAGCTTTGGCAGTGCCTTATTCCATTCTCCATGCTGGAAGGTTTATCATGATTGTCAGGTCATATTGCCAAACCAATTATATGGGGAACTTTACTTATGACCTATATTCATAGGAAATATCACTGCAATTGACTTCTGTTCAGACCGATTATTTTTTTTCTGAAAAAAAAAAAAAAAGAGTATTTAGGTAAAGTCTAGAGTTCAGTAAGTCATTAATAGTCACAAGAAGAACAAAAAGTTCAGCTAATTTGTAGACATGCTTTAAAACACAGCCCATTTATTTAAGAATAAAATTGGACCCATGACATAAACAGGTCATGAAATACTGAAACCTGTGGGCACCAAAAAAGAAAGTGATAAGTGAAAAATAAATTCCATATATATATTTTGTATTTGAACATAATAATTTATTGTCTGAGCTCTGTTTTGTACTGTGTACTCAACTGGTAATCATTTAAAATGTCTTAAGCATATACGACACTGACATGGTTTCACTGCTCTATTTATTGGTTCAGAAATAACCAGTTCTAACCTAAGTTCATATAAATATACTAAAAGAGCAGTATGCCAGCTGAGCTGGCTTTAAGTACTGTTTGGCTGTTTGGGTGACTGAGAGGAGTTTACAGTAATGTGGACCAGTATGTTAGGTTAACTTTCCACCAGGCCTTCAGCTCTGGAGTTATTTCAGGGCAAGAGAAAGCAGACTAGAGAGAGAAGTGTGTAGAAGTACTGGTCTTGGGCCAGTGACCTTGCCTGTCTGTGGTGGTATTGGCTTCAGAGGGCCTGATGGTACCGCGGTTTGGCTAAGGTGGGAAGCATCAGGCTTGCTATGTCACTCCCCAGACATTGTAATCTATTAGCTGCCTACTGCTAAGGGAAGGTGCTAAATAACATCATGCAGTATTGGTTGATGGTGAGAGGACTGCAGTGATTTTACCACACACAGAGAACAGCACACACAGAGATGGCTGAACATCAGTATCCCAGCATCTATAGTTATACTAGCGATACAATACTAGCTAGGACTTTGTATCCTTTTACATGGCAGATAATTGGGACTTTGTAGTCCTTATGGCTTTAATCTGTTATAATCTGTATCTGTTATAATTTAAGATGGAAAATAAAAATATTTTGTTTCTATCACTGTGCATTGGGTGTAAGCACAATTAACGAACAAGACTACAATTACAAAGATTACAATTGGTCTAATTATTGGCCCCTGATTTTTCTTACAAGAAATAGTCTCTGAGAGACTAATTATAACCACATAAACCATTGCCTATCACAGAGAGAATCACACAGAGGATAGAGACATCAGCAGCATATGGATGTCATTTGTGAGCAGCACTGAGAATCTATAGTCCAGTCTGCCCTTTGCTATCTCTCTATCCATCTGTTTTCACATTACTTCCAAATTATAGTGTCCTCCAGACCCAAATGAGCATAAATCATCACCACAAACGTGCAGAAGTTTTCCTTGCTGTCATAAAACAATGATTTAGAGCGGAGCTTGTGAAAATACGCCGCTGTGAATTCGCCCCCACGTCCCAGCAGTAGGAACACAAAGCACCATCTCATAGGAATAATTTATGGCCTCCTTGGGAGATGTGGATGATTAGAGCCCAGGCCACCAACAGGCAGAAAAACAGTAGGCGCTCCAATAAGACCCACTGGAAAAACTTGGGTCAAATTTATCAAACAATTCAACAAAATCTATTTCTGTTTGAGATAAGTGAGCAACAGGAAATATATGGTGTGTTTAGTATACTGGTACATCTTTGGAACATTCGGTCATCGGGCATTTGTGAGTTTTGGAGTTTCTAGATTAAATAGTCATAGCTAAAGACATGGACACCATGGAATACCCTGGCAGCCAAACAAAATATACAATAGGAGGTTCCAGGATTCTAAACTAGATATTTGGGTAAATGATGTCATTTTGAAATTATTTAGTTTTTTGTGACTGGTGTTGAGGAGCAAATCATTCTGAAAACACACACACACACACACACACACACACACACACACACACACACACACACACACACATACAAACACACATACACACACACACACACACACACACACACACACAAACCCAATGTCTGTAGAAACGCTCTGAATTGATGTTACCTCTGGGGAAGCGGGTGCATTTACAAGCTAGCTTATTGGGTTAGTGTAGAGCTACAGAGGGTCTGCAGAGGTGGTTTCCTGGCCCTGGCTTTATATATTGTGATTAGCCACATGCTTCTTCTGGAGAGAGGAAATGCAGGGCCTGAAAACTACTTGCAATAGCAACCAGCTACATTTACTGAAACTTAGGACTAGGTATGTGTCCAGTGTGTGTCCTCATTGACAAAACCCATGTGTATTCTCTCTAATTTAAAAATGGGCACTGTAGCTAAAAACTGGTTTGGTGAGGACCCTCCCTGTTTGGTACAGTAACTGCCAAGTGATAGGGTAGAGCTAACTAGTGGAATGGAACTTGCAATTGACCAAATTATGAGAAAATCGGTTTAAAAAATCAAAAAAATAAATAAATAAATAAAATAACTAGTGATGGAAATTCATAGCATGGTAAAATGATACTATATTTCATAGCACTGACTGGAAGGTGTATGAAAAGCAATAGATTTAAACAGCAATATATTAAATTTAGGGTATACCTGAACAATGTTATGTGTCATTTGACATCTATGTTACAATCTTCTTCAAAAAAAGATTCTCCAAGGGTTCTTTGGTGAAGGGAATTGTTTAATACAGAAAAATGGTTCTTTATGTGTGTCATTCAAATGATGACACAGTTGACTCCAGTTAGACTATTATATTCTCTCTTAATATATCTCTTAATTATTCTTGCATCTACATAAAAGTCATTAATCATCTTACTGAAAAAGTGCAAATAAATTTTGGCAAAATTTGTTAATTTTAGACCAAATAAATGGTGAGTAATTAAACTTGTAGCCTAAAAAGCAAAAATATGTCACAACCTCAAGTGTAATTGTACATTTGCGGGGTCCCTGAGAATCTGGAACCTATCACAGGAACACTAGGCAAGTGGCAGGAATACAACCTTGATGGGATGACAGTTTATCACAGGGCACCAAGGTCAAAAAGGTGACCCTGGAACTGTGAGGCAGCAATGTTACCTGCTGTGCCACCATGCCACCCTGGTTGTTCACTATATGAAGACTTTTTTTTATATAATGAATAAGCAACCTCCGAATGTTTCTTCAAAAAAGTTGTCTCTCTTTTTGTTTTACCCACTGACAATTTTTTGTTCAGCTTACTTGAAATAATAAGGAAGCAGATTTTTAATTTTTTTTTTTTTACCTTTTCTTGGGTAATGTGAATGCGTAGATTTGTGAATATATATTTCAATTTTATATACCATGTGCTTAGTATAACTTACACGTTTAAGTATACTGAACTGATATTTTAGCAATCAACCTATTACTGATTTTGAGTTAACCACACTAAGGTTTCCTGACATGACACAAGTTGCTATTAAACAGTGCAATTTTTTTTTTTACAACTTTGTTATATGCGGCAATCAGTTATCTGATTTGTTCAAAGTAAAGTCAATGTCAAAGTCAAGATAAAGGCATTATTATTATTATTATTATTATTATTATTATTATTATTATTGTTGTTGTTGTTGTTGTTGTTGTTATTTTATATTTACAGTGTATTGTCATTAATATTAATAGTATTATATAAAATATCATAATGAATGTGATTTTAAAAAATCCATTTAGAACAAGCAATGTGGAGCAATGTGGAAAAAAAATTTGCTGAACAGGTAAGGCATTTATTTGTTCTCTAATTTGGTGGAAGATTATAGTGAATAAAAGATAATCATCTGATAGTTTTCTTAACCTCTGCGGTGGGTTTTAGCTAGTGTGATAACACTATCAGCTTCTTGCCAAACTTTTTTTTTTGAGAGAGGCTGGAGAACAAAATACACAGATTAGATAACGAATTCTCACAGAGAACACTGATTCGATTTTTTTTTTTAATCTTGAAAGCAACCAGGAATTTTGTTCTCTACACTACATTTAACTATCCAAATACAGTGTTAGCAGGTTAGCTGTGTGGAACAGCCACACAATTGCAGGATGAACACAGTTATACTGCAGCAAGTTGACGATACATGAGCAGTGCTGCTTGATAAGAGAGTCACAGTGAGAGCTGACTCAGACAAGCTCTTGAAAGGTTTGGCTTTTTTATTTGGTACTCATTTAATGTGACAGTCACGTTGATGTACACATGAAAGTTATTTTATGCTCATAATATTTTTGTAATACTGAACAATCATGAGTCATGAATATGTGGGCTGTGTCCCAACCTGCATACTACCACACGATGTCATTACTAAATACTGTAGGTATACTACTTAGTGTGCATTGTACAGTTTGGTACGCAGACTTGAATTCTCTCTAAACATGTGCTCTCATGGATGTGAGATTAATGCACACAGAATGTCACATTTTCTCAAGGAACTTGGTTCTATATTTAAAAAAACGTTCTATATGGCACCAAAAACGGTTCTGATATTGCTAAAAGCCAATAAACCTTTTTTTTTTTGTTCATTAAGAGTGTTTATTAAATAATTATAATAGTTCAATCTATGTTGTATAGAATAATATGCTATAGATTGAGTAACTGAATAATAAACAGGGAATTTAAGTGGTTAACACTTGTTCATTACTCAGCCATTTTATCGACCTTTTTAAATGTATTAATAAATAACTAATGAAACTGATATTCCTCTCAGTATCTAATATTTAGGGAAATATATACACAAAAGGCAGTTACATACTTAGTGATCCTTTATATGGGAGGTGTGTGTGCATATGAGTGGAAATAACAGATGAGGACATATGACAGAAATCTTTGCAATATTAATATGCTTTTAAAAAATACTTCATAAAAAAACGAGTCAAGCATACAATGTTGAAAAAAGCCTTTGACACAAATAAGTAAGATGTACTTGATGCTAGACAATATTCTAAAAAAAATGTTTTTGTTCAGTTTCCAGTTTCCTGACAGATTCAGATTCCTATATAAGGATGTGTGCAGCAAACCTCAATGACAGTTTAACAACTGTAAAGCAACACAAAACTGACTGTCACTCATCATCTTATACATCAGCCCAAATTCAAGTATTTAGTTCTCACATCAGGACAGAGTCTATCCTCGTGGTTAAAGCAGAGTTGCTAGGTGGGCTTGGCAGATGCTCGAGCCACCCAAGCAGACAAGACCATGGCAATAATCTCATGCATGTTGGCAAAAGTCACAAAACTCAACTTTGACAATGCAAATGAATAGATTATTAGATTAGATTTATGCCTAAAATGATAAAAAAAAAAAATGATGATGATGATGATGATGATAGTATATTATTACAGTAAAATTATGAAATGCTTTTTGGTTTCTGAATATTAACATTACTATTATGACAAAGCTGAACTTAGAAGTAGAGTTTTCTAACTAGTGACTGTAAATTTGATCTGATATTGTGATTTCAATCTTGCATACACTGCATGCATGACCAGAAAGAAAATACGTGTAAAAAATAAATATCCTAAAATACTGACCGGGAATGTAAAATCTGTACAGATTATTAGAGTAATTTTTATCTCCTGGAAATAACATCAGATCATTCAATTCCAGCACACCTTTTTTTATTCTATTTGTCTGCACTTTTAAGTAATGTATTTTTTTCTGTAATTTCAAGATGCAATCTCAAGGTATGAGAACATATTCCATGCCTGTAATAAACGTAAAAACACAGAAATGAAAAAAAAAAAAAAAGATTGTTTCTTGAGGTGCTTTTTTTTTTTGGATAGGAAATTAATCATTTTTGCTCAGCATGCTTAGTAAGTAAGCAATGTTAATTAAACAAATGTAATGTTTAAAAATGCTCCTTTGTTCAGAATCTTTGTCGGTTTATATTATATTTTAAATCCTACAGCAGTTACTGTAATCTACAGAGCAGGTGAATTCTCTCCAGCAGATGGCACTATTGCTGCTGGATTTTGTGTGTCTGGGCAGCAGGTCACAGGTTGGCATTTAGATTTTTTTGTGTGTGTTTATATGTTTACAGGTTTGTAGGTAGTCATGTGTGATTCTGCGTAGGTGTGCATGAATAGGTTTATGCATTTGCATTTATGTGTGGAGAAACCAGCACCAGTATCTCTCTCTCTCTCTCTCTCTCTCTCTCTCTCTGTGTGTGTGTGTGTGTGTGTGTGTGTGTGTGTGTGTGTGTGTGAGAGAGAGAGAGAGAGAGAGAGAGAGAGAGAAAGAGTATTATTCTTTCTTTCTTAGGTTTTATACAGACTTTAGAGTAGGTTTCATTTAAGTTAAACTTGAACTTTAGATTTAACTTTGGGAAAAGTAACAAATTTGAGAAAAGAAATGTAAGAAAATTCACTTTCTTACTTAACATGTTTGATCATTGTATCTCAATGTCTTTTATTGGCTGACTTATAAACTATAATTCTCCTAATATTTAGATATCAAAGTTTTTAAAGATAATTTACAGAAACCAATGTTTTATAAGTTTACGTTCTTTTCTTTCATGTCATTATCTTAATTGCTCTCATAAAAGCCTCTGAAGTATAACTGGAAACAATTAATTGATTTAAATGGTTCATTTGCAGCTAAATAAACAAAACATCAACCCAGAGACAGAACACAGAAGGCGCCATCCTGTACAGAAAACAATTCAGCCTAATGTAGAAAATTAGAGGAAAAATACTATTCTACCACTGATGAGAGGAGAGTAGTCTACAGAATTACGCAAATAGAAATGACCAGCTTCATATCAGATCTACATTACATACAGTATAACAACATTTGGGAAGGGTTTTTTTTTTCATTCATGAGCTGTGTGGTAACGTAGGAGTGAAAGCAAACCACGTCCAGCACATCTGAGCTCTGCATGCTCTTTCAGCAAGTGGAGTCACACTCACTGAGACTCAGCAGGATGCATAATTCTGACCCAGTGTTACCCACAGTTCCTCTCTCTGGGAACATTTACATATTTTTGTGGGTAACCAGAGGCCAGCAGCACATGCACATACACTCACATAATCTCCTACTGCAAGACACAATGCAAGTATGCAAACCCACACATATCCATAAACCCATGTATATTTTTATTTTTATCACTTTTTATGTAGATATTCCATGTGCAACAGTGTACAGATATTTATGCACAGACACTGCACAAAAATGATTCAAGTCTGATAATTAATACTATTATGTTAGTATTAAGTTTGTATAAATACTCTGTATCTGAGTCACTAGAATTATTATGCAAATTTTAAGCACAGAATAGAAAGATTCATATAACACACATTTGCAATGTTAAATATTGTTATATTTAACAAGCACGGTACATGCAAGAAAAATCTAAACACGTGAAATATTAGAGAAGTATATATTTTCAGTTAAATGTTGAATTTACCAGGAGGTACAGTAGACTTACATTAAGGGATTTATATCGAGTTTATAAGTCATTCATGTATCAGTGTGATGTTTCTGCCTTCAACCAAAAAAAAAAAAAGTTCTAAATCCTGCTTGTGTTTATCTGCACGTGCCTTTGAGGTCGAGCAGACCAGACACTGGTGTAAAGTTACCCAGGTAAAAGGAGGCGCCAGGGAGTTTGACACAGTCTCACCTCCTCTAACTACTGTTAGTGTGAGGAAATGTTCCTATAGAGAAGCGGCCATGCGTTCAAATGAGCTACATTAGCTATTCTGCCTTTGTGTTCGTGCAGGCAGTTCTCAGCTTGCTCTGCTGGGAAGACAGCGTGCACTGAATTTAGCACTGATAGCTCAGACTCAGAAATTAGGCTGTTTCTTGCTTGATCATGTAATGATTAGTCATCCAATGTTTTGGTATATCAAATCATTTGCTTGTCAAATGTAGACAATATGGTGGAATTCATGCAGTTCATTATGTGTTGTGATTTTGGCTGTTGTAGTTGCCCAGAACATTCACAGCCAAGCTCTATTATTATTATTATTATTATTATTATTATTATTATTATTATTATTATTATCTCCATTCTCCTTTCACATTTTTACTTGCATTCTTTGTAAACAAGCTACTATAATATATTATTAAAGGGACTTAGCATGAGTTGTAGGTTTGTCAAAATGAAAATCAGAATGCCGAGTGTTATTCATTGTGGCTTGCCAACAGATTGCCTAAAGCTATGAGATAATTTGCTAGAGTGTGTGGTGTGGTGGAGTGGCCATCTCTCATGTCATCTGTCACTTACTATTTGTCAGCCATTTGTAAGTCACACTTGGACTTTGAATAAGGCAAGGCTTTGACTAGGGAGGCATTCCCATGCAGGGCGGAATCTTTCAGAAGAACCCTATGATTACATCCACATTAATGGCTCTGTGAGACTACAGAGATGTTCCCTAGGATGGATCTATCTTGCTTATTACAAGGAGAAGGGTAATCTGAAACTGATCAAAGGCCAAAACATGAGTTTCTTTTCTTTTTTTCTTTCTTTCTTTTTTTTTTTTTAAACTTACTCCATGCCTTTGGTCTTCTCAGACAGTTCCTTGTGCCAAATACAATATATTAACAGTCTAAATCAAAACAGAATGTTTCATTTTTACCCAAATACTTCCTAATGTCTAGGCAAGAGTACCTTCTGTGCAATTAAGCTTAACCATGTAGATATTTCATAGATATTAAAGCTTGTATTGGTGCATGTGACTGAACTGCAATATTTTATTTAATATATATTTTATTTAATATACATTTATATATATATATATAAAACAAGGGGATGTGATTATAGCTCACCCAATTTTAGCAGACTTTGTGGACATCTTGATTCTCACTAGCTGTTAAGTTGTATCCTGGTGGATGCCTGCCTGCAAATATGATGAGGCACAACTCATTTCATCTCTGTTCTGATTTTAGACATTCAGAGGCTGTTTTGTGTTTGGTGAATTTTGTGTTTGGTGATCAGTGTTTGTTGATATAATGCTAGCACTTTATTATGACTGAATGAATGCTCTTTTCCTCAGTCTATACGTTACACTGTAGCTTTCTGGGTCAAAATTGAATAAGCTTTAATCTGCTGATTAAACAAAAATCAGCAGGAATCTAACCCATACTCCTCACTATAAATATCACTGAATTTTAAAAAGTCAGAAAGAGAGAGTTTGGGTTTGTGGGCTTCTTCCAAGCTATGCAGTGTCATTTCCAATTTATATACAACTCATTTTACAAGTGAGGCACTACTGCTGGGTATCCACACAGGCTACAATAACAACAGGACGTTTGCCTGTTTCTCTTCCTTTATAGAAAGCATTAAAATCTAAACCTTCTCCCATTACTGATGTTTCCTTTGTAGTTGATCAAATAAATGAGAGAAGCAGCAGGACATGGAGAGGTGCATCTCCTGCTGTGCTCCTTACGAGATATTTGCTCTTAATAAATCAGTTGTATATCTAAGTCTTCCAATCTATTATTTTTTCTGTTAGTAATGACTGATATTAGAAACTGAAGCCCTAAAGATACTAATCATTACACCCAGATGTGGTGTTTCAGTATTACTGAGGTGTTAATTTAACCCTTACATGGAGCATTAGAACACAGATTCAGTCAGGTGGTTTCAAAGAACATTATAGATCAAGACAGACAACACCTCCATTTTCACACTGCTACTTTCACAAGACAAGGAAGCAGCTTTTCTTGTTTTTCCCCTTATCCATGAGCCCCTAGAGACAGACAAGGTCAAAAGGTGCCAGGCAGGAATATAGGAACAAGGTTTCCAATAAAACAAGCCAACTCTGACCGGCGTGTGCACTGGGAAAATGAAAACCAGGCTGCCTGCTCGGATCATGTTCAAAATGATCAAAATCAATGCCAGATCAAGTGGCGATACAGTCAGTGAAGTTTAGACCCTCTAAATTGCAACTAAATTTAGCAGTGCTGCACCATGTTAGTGTTAAAGACGGCTACAGAGATAGCTGAGAGTGAGAGGGAGTTTCAGAAGGCTTCCTTATACTTAACTCCTATTGGCTGTTGAAGCTCACACCAGTTGCAACTTTCACAAAACCTCAAAAATGGATTGACTTTCTGAAAACTCCATTGAAGAATCTTTTTTCCCCTTAATGTAATTTATCATGCTATGCCTTTGGCCTTTATTTTTGTGAATGGGTATCCATTGTTCCAGTCGAGGAAATGTGATTTGAATAAGGAGAGGTGAACTGTTTAAGTGGTCATGCATTAACCATGAAATATGCCCTTGTTAAGGATGAAGGATTAGGTTACATTTTGCCATAAAAGCTTAAATTGGAGTCCAAGCTAGTTTTAAAGTTTCTAGTTTTGAAGCACAGAAACAATAGAAAATTAGTTTTTGGGCAATAGAGGAGGCAACCTATAAATAGCTTTGACAACTATGTCTACTGTATATGTCAACACACTTTTAAACACAGGTAAACCCATTTTGCTTTTGACACTGCGGTATACTTTAGATCTTTAAATCGCTTCATCTTTTTTCATGATGCATCGCTTAATTTGTGCATAAAATATGGTTGTTAAATCAGCATTACTTCCCAGCCGGTTATGTGATCTGTACATTCATTGTGTCAGGTTGACTTGTAAAAAAGGTGAAGAAATGTGTCATCATCAAGATGATGGCAATGCTGTGTTGTCATGAGGGTGACTGATAGTTGTGAACAGTGCAGCCTCTTCATGGTTCACTGCTAGACTACCCTGATAGCAGAGCACAGGTCTGGTCCTGCTCTTTTCAAATATGCCTTACTCATATGTTCTCCTGTCTTTCCAGTTCCAGTATCAGAATTCCAATGTGGGTCACTCCAGTTTCTCTCCCTTTATATATAAGTTATATAGGAGATTCTGTTTATTCCAGGCCACTGCCAACTCATCTGACCTCAGTTTCTTATCTGAAAGGTTTTACATTTCTCAAAGCTAAGTACATTAGAAATTAGCAAATAATATAATACCACTTACCAACTTTAAAAGGGCATCAGTAAAGGGCAAAGGAGCAAATTATTATGTTTGTTGTGTGTGTCTGCATGGGTGTGTGTTTATGTGTGTGACTGACTGGGTGTTCATTGTGTCCTACGTTGTGAACTTTGTGAACCTAGAACTTTGTGTCCTACAGGAGGTAAAAAGTGCCCTACAGCAAGGCGCTAAAAGAACAATTAGATTATGCTCTGGTGACATCATCAGCCAAACAGGTTGTCACGCATATCATCCAGCGAAGCAGTGCAGGTTATTTGAACTGAGCACATGAAAGACTCCAAACAGCACATTCTCATTTCAGGTAACATAACCTAAACTTGTGGCCCTCTTACTCGCCTATTGGCTTCACAAATATCTGTTGTGAGAGCTCCGGCATGGTCTGTTTGTTGTTAAGCAGGCCATGTGGGCCTTCCAGGCAATTGCATATAGTTCTTTCACACTTCTGCCATAGTTCATAATTAGGTTATGTGCTACATAGATTTTGAAGAGCTAAATCACACTCAGTGGGGAGAAGGGAGTTTATTTTAATTTAACCAGTGACAGCATATACTTGCCCTGGCTATATAGTATACCGAAGTATTTATAATTTTCGTTTAATTCACATTTTATTCATGTTTGCCATTGATAATTTAACTGCAAGTCAAGAAATATTGAAGCACATTTAGCATTTTTTAAAAATCAATTCATAAATCTGCAGTTGTCTGTGGCATGGTTTAGAACTGGCCAGTGAACAATTTAAAGTGTTTGATATGGCTTCAGTAAACACAAACACAGGTTTTAAATAACTCAATTACACAATTACGTGGACGGCATTATTAAACCACTGTGAACCACATGTTGCCACTAAAGTAAGCCACCCGAGTAACTGGTCAGTTTGTGTAAACACAGAGGAAATACCTCTGAAGCTCGCTCTAAAGTAGCAAAGGCAAATCCCAAAGAGTCTGACCCTATGATTAAAGCTGTTCAACCTTTGGATAAATAAACCTCATCCACCACTTTGTCTAATCAGGCAAACATCCAGTTCCACAGACTGTACAGTCATCTTCTACATCTTTCCAAAACTAATCCTTTGCTACTTTGGTCTCAGAATGCAATAGTATATGCCTGTATAGTACCCTGATGCAATACCATTCATCAGTGATATTGAATTGTCTGATTGGTTATTTAATAAAAAACCTTACTAATATTTTATTAAACCAGTCTATACATCTCTATATTTACTAATCTGCCATGCTTTGATTTGAATACATGCTTCAAAAAATACTGGTATTTCCTGCATCTGCTTACTATCAAAGCCTAATTAGAATCACAGTAAATAATGAGATGGATTATATTATGTGTGTTACTAATTTGAGATGGGAAAATTATACGTTTATTTGCTTCTGTAATTTCCACCAACTGTAGTAATATTTGTGGCTGGAGAATGGTTAATAGAGAATATTTAGTATAGCATGCATTAGTACAATACGACTGAAGAAACAGCTATAGCATAGTGTTACTAATTAATATGTGTCTGTTGTACAAATTCTGCTGATTAATTGAGCAGTGCTAAAAATGTTGCAAATTGAATCTCTTTATTTTTAGTGTTTTCTTAGTTTTTCATTTTACACTTGCTAGTTCAACCAATAATAAGACAATTTATAGATTTTACACCAATACCTAATCTAATATGTTCTCAATCTAAAAAAAAAAATTACATACAAAAAAAGGAAATGGGTAAGGTGTTTCCTCTAGATGCTGTAAATTCACAGTTAAAATAAACTAGTATATTGCTTTAATACTACAATAACTTATTATATAATTATTTTGCAGTAGTATCAATTCAGTTATTATTTTAAATTCAGTTTTCCTTTCTGTAAGTATCTTTAAAGTAGTAATGCAATCAATCAAAATATAAAAAACATACACACTCAAGCCAACAATATAATTGTGTAAAATTAATGCAGCATTTTACAGCATATAAACAAAAACCCAGGGGCAAAATCACTGCAGTTGTTTACAGTGTTGCACCTTTCTTACAACATTATTCTCATGAAATGTAACAATTTTTTCCCTCACTTGGTACGGTTTCTAAGAATATTATGTGTGATTAGGTAGACAAATTAGTAGACAAATTAGAATAGTCTGTCCTTTGTTACCTAGCAGATAGTAATCACATTTTCCAGTGCAGAAGATAATTCTGATATGGAAAGCTGATGTGTTACATTTACAGTTTATTATTATGGTGGGAACACAAAGATTATGTGTTCAATCTGCCAAGAGTATGTTGGTGGCATGAGGATATGACCACATTGGTCGAAGTCTCGGCGGTCTGGCGCCTACCAGGTCGGTCTAAAACACCATTTCTGGCCTGAGATGTATTGTTGGGATTTTGTGCAACAACAACATCAAACATTAGCTTTGATTGTTTCTAATTGTAGGATTATTTAATGCTTCACTCTCTTTTGTTGAGGTGGGGGAGTTATAATCTTGCAACCACACTTATTTAATTGTAGCAATTGAGGCTGTACTGAGAGGAGGTTTAGGCTTTCATCTGTAATGGTGATGATCATGAGATAGGAAAGATTGACCTACAACACAGATTTTCACTAGTACAAGAATGAGGAGAATACCGTGTTTTCTTCTTGTGTAATATGCAATATATATGTATATATGTATATATATATATATATATATATATATATATATATATATATATATATAATATACACACACACACACCACACACACACACACACACAAATTCTTCACACAATATTTAAACACTAAATCAGTCTGGCAATGTCAGTTTTGTAGGATTTTATCATGCTGGTTTAAGCAATTAAACACGAAGTTGATTTCTGCAAGCTCGACCTGACTGTATCGTCTTAATTAGCATCCACGCAAGGCTTATCGTCAAAGCCTTTCTGCTGGCTGATAAAGCAGACTTATCGCAGTCATTACGTGCTTAACTGTCTGGCTACGTAAAGAAAACAACTCTGTGTTTAAGTTTGTGAATGTTTTGACATAGCACAAGTTCTCTTTCATGTGTACATAAACACTTCATTTTAACGAGCCCTAATTTTTTACAGCACTGCTTGGTACAATTTTAATATTCATAAGATAGATCCTGTAATTCACAACATTATTACTACTACTACTACTACTACTACTAATAATAATAATAAGAAGAAGAAGAAGAAGAAGAAGAATCATCCTCATCATCATCATCATATAAATACAAATAATATCTTAACAAAAAAACAAACAAACAAACAAATAAATACATTTGGTAATAAATAAAATTAATTTCAGAATAGTAATTTTATGACTATTGGGACTCCAACAGGCTCCCTTATAAAAAATACATGGCTTAAATAGAATGCATAACACACAAGATATTTGGATGAATGAAATGCTTTATTATTACTGATCAACAGTGACAGCTGTACTACATTTGTCTTGCCAGGAATTGTTGAGTGGCAAAATATAACTCTCATGAGTAATGGATTTCTTATGAAGTCTCCATTTTGTGCTCTTTTGGAAAAGGTCTTAGGATATCTACCAAATCAAACAAAAATGTATGCTCTGGCTGTTCTCCCTCTTTTGCTGTAGGATTCTGCTCCTGGTTCACCGTTTCCCAATCAGGCATGGGCCTACGGCAACATAGGCAGTGAATGGCTCACGGATATTCAATGTATGTAAATAAATCCTCTGCTGCAAGTCGACCACATCCAGGTAGTGATTTGATCAAACGTGACATAGAATCCCAGGGAGAGACATGAGACTATCTCGACTTGGCCCTTGCAAGCAGAGAGCTGTTATGACATGGTTTATCATCCTCATCAGCAAGTAATTTATATCAGCCCTCAGCTTCTCTAGGCCACTATCTCTCTGCAGAACTTAGCTTACAAATGCGAGGTGAATGCTGGTAGGTGTTTCTCACACCTAGGTGTACAGGGGGAGGTGAAAAGAGGGCACACTATCACAGAGCCCACATTGCGGGTAGCTGCTTGATAATTCCCTATGCCTTCTGTATCTGCACACCAGGGCAACACCTCTTTTCCTCACAACTCACTGCTAACATCAGACACATAACATGTATAAAGAATATTTTAATAGGATATTTTTACTAGAACATTAGTGGTCAGTATAATAATGGGAGAGTTTAATACTATTATAATAATACAGAAAAAGTATTGGGGTAAGCCATGTGCTAACAGTATACAAATTTAATCAGTAACAGTGTTTGGAGGCTTTATAGTATACTTTCTTGTTTACAGTGACACGTCACACGGGCACCTGCATTGTTTATTACAAATCTGATATGTAGAGTCAAACAGTGTCATCATTAAAGTGATTAGTGCTCAGATCTTGCAGAATATGAAACAGATAAAATTGAGAAATAGTATCCAAGCTCATCCGGGCAATAGTTAAATATTTATCAAAAGTGAGTTTTCTAAAATCCACAAACTGGTAAAAAGGAACAAACATAAAACTCGGTTTAATTTAGTGAGTTCAGGCCTCACACATGGACAAAGACTGATCTTACAAAGGATTAAAGGCCATCATGGGGACCGCTCTTTTTTTAAACTAATCCTGGACATAATCAGACTCTAATTTTTTTAGTAAGAACGGCAAGTATCTGCACGATCAGACCCACAGAGCCAGTCATAGTTCCACTGAATTTAAGCACAGTGGTGCCAAGTGGAATCAAAAATGTTTTCATTGCTCAGTGCTATCAGAACTACATCTAAAAGCCAGACTCCACCTCTGGCTCCTATTTCTATCGAAGCCAGAACACTAATAGACAGGTAGTGAAAATTGCAGTGTGGCGCCATGGGTACTTCTCGGCAGTAGACCTTTATTTAAGAACAGAGCAGGACCATACTTTTAGCATGTGTCCCAAGAAAATTCACATTGGAAATTCACATTTGTTTCTTAAAAGCAGGCTTAAAAGAAATATACACAAGATTATATATATAGACAGAATCATTGCTTCTGACACACTGGCCTTTTACAGTACATACATCTGCAAGATCTGTTGCACTTTGGTATATTCAGGATACATTCAAGTAATTTTCAGAGATATGTTTTAGTTTTTGATATAACAGATAGAAAAATAAGTTTTAACCTATTCTTAAAAAATAGAAAAAATATATGTCTTGACATTTAACAGTTTGTTTGCTTTTGTGGCTTGGCCAAATATTGCCCTGAAGTTATAATGTAAAATAAAAACCCACAGTCTGTTAAATTTAATGGTTGTCTAATAGAGTGATTCATTTTGATGGCATACTGGAGAACACACAAGTTATATACACAATTATTATCAAATAAAGAAAGTAGAAGACAACCAAGAAAACCAATGAATAATATTCTGTCTTTGTTTTTTTTAGTCATCCAGCCATAGACTGCATTTGTTTGGCATGAATAAAATGGAAAATACCAAGAAATGCGTTGCACAAAAGGGCAATAATAAACCATTAATTCATTTTCAGTGAGTACTTTATCTTGGTCAGGGTTCTGGTGGATCTGGAACCTATCCGGAGAATACTTGGTGTGAGGAAGGATAACATGCATGCACACACATTCATTTACTCATTCACACCTAGGGGCAATTTAGGCCAATCCACCTACTGGCATGTTTTTAGGAGTGGGAGGAAACCAGAGAACCAGAGAAATATATATGCAGTATCAACTCTCTCAACTCTCTCGTGAAGGCCTACGTTCCCTCTCGCAACCTGCGATCAATTAGCGACCGACGTTTAGCAGTTCCAACTCAGCGTGGCGCAAGGTCCCTTTCCAGAACCTTCACACTAACTGTTCCTCAGTGGTGGAATGCACTTCCAATCTCAATCCGGACCGCAGAATCTCTCACCATCTTCAAAAAACAGCTAAAGACCCACCTCTTCCATGAACACCTAACCAACTCATAATAAAAAAAAAATAAAATAAAAAAAAAATTGCACTTACACCTCTACTCTGCACTTTGCTTCTTCTGGAATTCAATTAATAGATCTTGTATGGTAGCACTTCTTGTATTGTTCTCTGCTTGATATATCGCTTTGCTTGTATCTTTCTCATTTGTAAGTCGCTTTGGATAAAAGCGTCTGCTAAGTGAATAAATGTAAATGTAAATGCAGTATACACAGTATGTTCCCTATTATGATACATGAAAATCATTACTACATATGAGTAGAGATCTTTAACTAATGGAATCAGCAAGCTCCACTAACAAGAGATATACTATGGTAAATCCTCCATATGATTTATTTTACATTGAATCTGTGGATGTTACATATTTAAACATTTTGTGGATTTCCTGATTATTTCAGGCAATTGTTTGGATTTTACATTCAGCTGAGTTTAACCTCTCTAATATCATTTTAATATTTCATTGCCTTGCTTTCTGGGATTTAATTTATCAAGTACAAAAATCTTACCCACTTGAAGAGAGGCCAACGATTGGATTCCCAACATTGCCACAGGCTGGGGCACTATGAGGAATTATTGGTATTTCTAAGGGAAGGTATAGAAAATAGGACAGTTAAAACTTTCCTCCAGAGACATTGCATGAGCAGCAGTAACCCAAGGATGTGGTTGTCCTAAGAAGCATAAACTTTTCTTCCATTTATTTGCAATGAACTGTGCCTTGATGAATGATACACACATTTACAATGTGCTTCAATAACAGTAGGGGAAAAATACATTTAGGGATGTTTCCCAGCCCCATTTATTTTACAGCATGGGAGCCTAAGCGTTAACCAGTATTAGTAATGCATGCTTAATTATGGTCATACGATGTACTGTGAATATTTTTTTATGAATAATTTGTAGGCAGCTTGTTCTGAGTTTGCCATTGTGTTTCCGTCACAGAAACTCAACGGTGACGTCAAGAACTCTTTTTCACTGAAGCATATGACTGCACCTGTATTGAGGTACTGGGTGGCACACCAGCGGCATCTTTCATTCCAGTTACTGTTCGACTCTAGAGTTTTCTGTGCTATGCAAACATTCTGTCACTATCAGTGCAAAAATCTCATAAATACTGCAGATGATTGCTATTCATCACGCCCCCAGACAAAACATGTACAGGAGCTGTCTACTTGACATTTAATGCCTTAAGTCCTGTCCAAATACCTTTAAAGAACACTTTTAATTTTTAGCAACTGAGTTATAGAACTGTATATCTGTTCTAGGAACAGTCATACAAAAAAACAAACAAACAAACAAACAAACAAAAAACACCCAAGCTAAACTGCAAAATTATTATTGACTTATTTTTAATCTACAGATATCCTTTAGTGAAAGTGTCACTGAAAGCATTTAGACAGCCCTGTTTGCTGTTGCTATGGATTGAAAGTATTTACATGTAAGATATTTTGGAATATCTTGACAAGCTGTCTCGTTCCAGTGAGGCCCTCTCTCTGGGCTGCAATAAGTCACTGCATGTCTGGGCAGGCAAGAGATTTATGAGCTTTGGAGCTGACCACTTGTTCGAGTCCAGCCCAAGACACACTGCAGCTCCACACGGTACTGGAACAGTCAGAGCAGGACTAGTGACCAACATAAACTCACACACATGTACTGAGTTAACAATGAGGCATTTATTTTACTCTCACTGTACAGCTAAAGGAGCTGAACAGATAAAGAGAAATACGGAGGGAGTGTGATAGTATTTGGTGCATGAGAATCCCTGGTAAACCAACAGGGCATCATCCAGTATAATGTAAACAGCAAATTCATGTCAGAACATTCATACCCTTGATAAAAATGTATTCATAAAAATTAATGTGACAGATATACTAATGAACTACAAACTATAACATTATATGTGCAATACAGTACAAAAAACCCCACCATAAACACACACACACACACACACACACACACACACACACCCACGCACACACATACACACACACCACACACACACACACACACACACACACACTTTTCCTGTTGGTGGCTCCCAGGGGCATAGTTCTGTAGAACACATTAATGTCAAATCTGCCTTCCTTAGATACTGTAATATAAATGGCACCCATACAATAGGATAATTACAGAACATACACATACACCCCACTGCCACCACCACACACACAGCACAGAAATAATCACAACAGAAAGTAGTGGTGGATTAACAGAAATATTATCAATCACTGTTAGTCTGGGACTGCTGGATGACTTCCAACTGCTCTACAGTTCACAGCTCTTGAGTGACCTGAGGAAACACTTTAATGACCGCTGCTGACTGTGTTTCAACACGGCATGACTGGGTGGTCTGGCCCAGCTTGTCAGAGCACTTATCATGTGCAGTATGTAGTGTACACTGTGCATTGATGCTACAAGTGAGCAGTAAATAGTAACCAGCAAAGCAGTAAATGGAAATGCTGAGGTCATAGGCATATGTATGCTTTCGTTTTCAATGGTGAACTCTTACAAATTATTAAGTACAAGCAATGACATTTTTTCTGCACAAATGTATTATTATTCATATTATTATTCATATTCATATTCATATTCATATTATTATTATTATTATTATTATTATTATAACTTTTTTTTCTTGTCCCTGACCTGAAGTGGTGAAATGCTGTGATACCTTTAACTGGCGGAGTCTACACAAAGGTGAACAGTTTTATAGGAGCCATGGCGCCAAAGCATAAGAGCTCACCTTCCATCTCTCTAAAGCGCTCCAGTGCAACCTTGCATCTAAGTGCCCTACTCCCTTGTCTCATCTGTGATTAATCAACCGTCAAGTTTAGTGCCCATTTGGTAGAGTTTACTCTTGCACTCTCATTCTCATTCCTACTGTGCCTGCCAGGTTTAAAGTGTCTCGTGTGTCGAGTGCAGACTTGCGAGAATCTCAGCAAGGGGTTCAAGCTGGATTTTGCAACTGCCTTTCAAACAAGGCCTTTTCTGATTTATTTGTACAATACAAATGGAATAATTATTTCTCTAATTACAGTAAAAGCTCAGCTGCTTTTTCATGTGGAATCACTCATGTTTGATGCCAGTAGCGATAAGGCACTTTTGAAGTTACCCTGTATATGCTAAAAATTATTTATTTTGAGTTCAGACAAGAACCAAAATGACTTCTTTTCCACAACTGGGAATTAAGAATGGGTACTTCAGCTTTTCAGGCCTGAGCCAAGTCTCCCTAAACATCTTTTCCTGAGACTAAAATTAGCCACATAATGAGACTGGGTTACTTCCTTTTCTCTAAACAAATCTTCTGGCCCGCTGGTAATATACAGTAATGTGTTGGGTTTCTGTGAAAAACTGACATAGACATTAAATGGGCCTTTGGGTTCCAGAAGGTTTCTCTTCAATATTTTGTAATGTACATAAATCATTATAGAAATAAACATTTAATCATTGTATATATTTATAGAATAACTCATAGTAAATACATCTCATTTAACCCATATCTGAGATACTTCCCAAGTTCCTCTCCTGTAGGAACATGTCAAGTTTTTTGTATGTTTAGAATGGAGTGAATGCAGTGAATAGACAAACATGTCTGTGTCTTTGTGTCCTCTGAACCAATGGCTCACATTTAATTGCACCTGCATTAATCGGTTTTATTTCTCCTAATGAGTGCTGCATTAAATTTAACGGTAGGTGAGGAATTTTAAAGAGCCTTGGCTATCTTTTGATCAGGCAGTGAAGTTCTTCGGGGGCTGGGTAGACAGACGGGCTTTACAGTGTACAGTAGAGTGTCCGGTTACTCCACGGTTTGATTTTCTCCTCTCATTAGACATTCTCCATGGCAGGTTAAGAGTCAAACGATCCACTTGAGCCAAGGCCCGAGGTATGCTTGTGAGACACAGAAAGGGCCAAATGAAAACCAAATGAAAATTATTGTGGTTGATGTAGTCTTGTAGTCTGTAGTGTTGTAGGATGTAGTCTCTCAGCATTACTGCCTACTTCCTCTCCAAAGAAACCCTTAAATATTTTCTGGTACAATGATCTAACCCATAGTTTCTCACACATTTCTACCTCACTTAGAATATGATATATTCATAAAATTGGTCTAATAGGCTACTGTCTGCCTATTATAGTTTATATTAATATTTAAATAAGCATATTGTTATTTTGTAAGAATTTATTTGATGGTTCAACATCTGTGAGAAGTTATGAATGTATATTGGGATAGCTCATCTATTGGACTTCATATAAAATTACAGCTTTTCAACTGTATGTAGTGTACTCAAGTTGAAAAGTCATAGTTCAAGCATTTGCTAGTAATTAGTGTGGAGGGCTGTGTAGAGATAATATAGAGATGTAAAGATAATGCATAATAGTCCATCGTCCCTCGTGTTGTTTTTCACACACACATTACAGTTAATTTCCAGATAGTTGCATCTGAAGTGTCTGCTAAACAGACAGGCATTACTGCAGTCTACACTCAGAATCATGTCCATTTTAAAAACAAACAGGCCAGTCCTGGGATAGCCATGCATGCAGCAGTCGTTCCTGACAGCTGCTTCCTGGTTCCTAAATACACCCAGCTGCTCTGTTCCAGGAGAGGGCATTGCTGTAGGGGCCATCACCAGGGGTCAAGGGGAAGAAAAATAATGCTGGTTTAATAGTGTCCAAAAATGAGACCACCAAGGTGTATAAAGCGAATCATCAAGGATATATTTAAGGATTGACCTGGCAAAATGACTTTGTCCTTCTTGACAATGACCTTGATAGCCTACACTTCTGCATGTTTCTCTGTGTGGCTAGGTTAAAAGTTTTGCAAACTTGTGCTATGTTAAGGCATTATTCTGGTTTATAGTACAATGGTTTGTTTCATTAAAAAAATTCTCTCAACATAGGAGTAGGCCTGAGTATGGCATTTCAAGCAAGAACAGGAGGAATATGCTGTAATTTGGAGTTCAAATTAATTTGCTAGTTAAAGTTCTGGGAAATAGACTGCCTATTTGGCTGCATTTCCTCTGTAAATATTGGTTTTGATTGTTTTAGCTTTCCCAACAAAATAAACTCTATCCATACTGAGTAGATTACACTCCTATCTGACCTGGATATTGTTTAATAGCATGTGAACAGGTCTTTACCCTGCTTCACTGGGTGATCTAAGAAGACCACCATTAAAACTAAAAGGAGTGGATGGACTTCCATTGGCTCCATTTGTTTGTGTCTTTTATAAATGTGCCATTCATGATCGCTATCAGAATTTTTTAGTTCATCAAAGCGCCACCCTCTGAGAGACTTGACCTCACAGTTGGCTCCACTTTTCTTTTTTCGTTCCTTGCAGTGCTGGGACACTTATGACCTATAACATAATTTCTACCATTTGTTATGTGCTAAAAATAGATATTTTTGCTTTTTATTGCACATTCATCATACTTACTTCTACACATACTTCTGTCACTTAAAAATGAATAAGGTGAGAGTCAATAAGAGGATTTACTGCAACATTAAGTTTGTCATTTCCAGCTGCAGTGGCTGTGGAAAATGCAAGTGAGGTAATTGCATGATAAAGTAGATCATGCACACATCCAGCTTCAGATGTTTGCAGAGATTAGAATAGGGAGTTGAGAGGTCATTCCATGTGAGCAGACCTTGTAACGCAAGACAGGTTGTAACAGCCTGCATAACCCTCCTGCGGGAGCCTGTAGTCTGTTGCTCTACCCAATTAGACTTTAATATATTGCTGTTGCTGAAAGGCCTCTGGCTTTGGAGTACACAGGGAGAAAGTTTTACACCTCCTTATTGTAAAGCTCGCAGTTTGATCAGGTGTTGAGTGTCCCAGCCCTTCACAGCCTGGTGTCCAGAGCCTAGCCACACTGGAGGGGCCTTTGCGGGTCAGTGCAGTTTACTATGAACATCTGTTCTGGGTTAGAAGCCCACTGGAAATGCAGGTACGTATGGAAGTCCCTTTCCACAGCAGAGGGAGCCGTC
This sequence comes from Ictalurus furcatus, assembly GCF_023375685.1. Taxonomy (NCBI): domain Eukaryota; kingdom Metazoa; phylum Chordata; class Actinopteri; order Siluriformes; family Ictaluridae; genus Ictalurus; species Ictalurus furcatus. The sequence goes on from NC_071263.1 coordinate 15,747,748, forward strand.
CTCCATGCCTACAGATGTACTGCTACAAGGTGACGCCTCGACTTACACAATCCCACACACAAACCAGCACACTACCTCTCACCACACATGTTGGAGGTTAAAGCCAGCAGTATTTATGGTCCAGAAGTAGTACTGTTCACTTCAGGCTCTGTTTTCCTTCCTGCACATTCTTATTGGTTTAGCTTACTACGAAAGCATGTCTGCTGAGGTCATTTATGGCCGACCATGGTGGTATGATAAACTCATTTACAACAGCAAGATTTCAACGCTTTGGATGAGATCACCCTCTTTCTTCTACTCCCCAACCATCTCTCTGTCTTCCATGTTCACTGTATCCTTCTGCTGTTTTCACTTTTGCTCCTGCTGCTCCCACTGCCTAATATTTTCTCATCTTGGTCCCAGTGGTGGCTCCATAGGTAATGAAATAATCTGTGTTTCTGTATATTTGTGTGAGGATATGACGGAAAAGGGAGTTCTGTAGGGAAGCGACAGGTTAAGGGTCATTTCACCCACACCGAGGCTTCTCTCCAGTGTGGCTTTAATAACACAGCCAAGACAACAGGTTGAAAGCACATGTTTTCAGATGAAAAAGTCATGCACAGGCAACTCTATCCATTGGGAGCAGGATATTTCAGTAGTTATACATATGAGTGTGTGTGTGTGTGTGTGTGTGTGTGTGTGTGTGTGTGTGTGTGTGTGTGTGCGTGTGTTGGGGGGTGTTAAAACCCCCCAAAATAAATTCATTTTGGCTATTGAGTGTAGTGAGTGTAGCATACTATTAATTAATCGCATTAAGAATTATGGAATGTTCTCACAAGAATAGTAAGTTTTTTTATTTTAGTATATAAGCCTACTGCATTAATGATTCAGTAGGGTAAAAAAAAACATATTTCCAATGTTCCCAAGAACTGCTTTGTATTTAATTTTAAGTACATTTCGATAATGAACCAAAGCAAGTAATAGACCACGTTTCGGATAAACACATCATGGAATCTAAGTACAGAAGTTCTCCAAGAAGTTTGGCACAACAGTTATTGCACATATACTATAATAACCAATACAGAACTTATTTAGAAATATTTCATTTCATTATTTTGAAAGCATATAGTTTTTATTTTGTCCCTAAAGGGAAATTACCTATGAACACTTATTGAAATCCTATTGTCTAGTTATACATTAGAAGAACATGTTAAAGGATTTTTTAAATAAATGATAAATGAACACAATGAAGATAATTATCTTTCACCGTCTCTTTGAGTTGGAGGGAATTTTGCAGGTTTGTAAGCTTCTGTCTTGTCCATATTTCCTGCTGATGTTGAACTTATGACCTCATCTCCATGGAGAAGATGGAGGGCAGCAGAGAGAGTTGGCCGTCAGGCAGGAAACCTGTGTGGTCTCCAGAAATGTGTAGCCCAGTCCAACACATACATTCAAGCCTGGCCTGAGACTTAGCGCTGATTCATACGGGAGATTCATCAGCTGGAATAAGCACATATGGATGTGGCCACTGGAGGAGCAAGAGAACTGTGAGTGGAATCACTGGACAACAAAATTCCTTTTCATTAATGTCAAATGTGAAAAGCTGTTAGATGTAGCACAGAGGAGGTGGCACATCATTTCTATATATTTTGAAAAGCAGAGCCTGGTTTATAAAGGTGTGTATATTTAAGGTTTTCAAGATGAGTAATGGTACCACGGGTCATGGTGTGCATAGGGTTGGACGCCTCTCAAATAAAACTAAAACAAACACCAGTGATCTCTTTTTTCCAGATTAAAACATGAGATCATAATATGTTCTTACTTGAGGTTGCAATATGTGCAGCAGGAATGGGAGATTTCCCCATCAGTCATGTTGTGGAATACCCCATGCAGTGCAATGACATGTCAGACAGACTGAAGTATAAAAAATAGTCTGCTTTTGCAAATATACAGAATTAGAGATTGTCAAAGTTTGGACATGACTGGAGGACACCAACTACAATAAGGAAATGTTACTCAACACACTAAACCAGAAATTATACTTCAATTCATACCAGATATTCATGCATATATAAGAAACAGCACCAGGGCTAAACTCATGGATTCTGTGCCCTTGGTTTCTGTTACAATGGGAGTGAAGGCAGCTGAGATGCATTAAAGTAAATGGCCTTGGAGAGAAAGACCAACCACAAGAGAAAAATATTCACAACAGATCTCCTGCCACTCAGTGTAGAAGAAGGGAAATGCATCTCCCAATTTTGAGTCAGTTCCTTATGTGAAGGAACTCTGCCATATGACTCTCTAATTTCTGTAGCACAACTTATTTTATTTAATGCCCATGCAGTCACGTCAAAGCCATTCTGTTTAATTTGGGAAAGACACTTTACTCAGCTTTATGGTGTGTTCATACTGATGTAGGAATTCTTTTTTTAAGCATTAAAGGGCTCTAATCAAAATTTTCCTAATCCCATTATTAGACCACATCATCAGACCAAGATTCTATTGTTTACAAATTGCGATGAAGTATGAAATAAGCAACAATAAATTAAGCAAAAATAGCTTTAAAATTTGTTTCTGCAAAGTGCTGCCTTATTTACATTTTTATACTGTATCTTATATGTCTACAACATCTAATGCTGATGAAATAATATTAGTTAGAAAAATGCACTTATGTCATGAAAGGATTTCCAATTATTATTAAAATGGCACATCAAAAAGTACACATCCAGATGTGTTTTGTGCAGGATAAGTCATGTGAAGCAACACACTAAGGTTAGGTATACCAGCCTAGGCAAACACTCTGAAACAACAGCTAACCTCCTGCTAAGCAGCTGCTGGAAGCGGACACTTTCCGTACTGGCTTGGCTGTAAGGGTCAGTGGCTGTACATAGGCTTCCTATTGTCCTTCCTTCAAGAGATAGATGTTAAGGTCAATAAATATGCATAATCCACCAGGAAGTCAGAGACTACAAAATATGGATAGCCATAGTCCATGTATGTAAATATATACTAAAACTAGCAACAATATTCTAGCAGATTTATAAAGTCAAATCAATGAGAATGTGTACAATGTTCAGTGGCTTGGCCAGATAACCAGTCTGTGGTATGCAAAACTTCACAGACACTTTATGGAAAAGCAAAAATCTACACTTTGGAATTTCTATGCTGACAATGGAAGACCACTTTGCGCCACCCATATGGATACCTTGTATAGATGGAGATAGCACTGTTCACTGCACACCATCAATGTACCCCCATTTGAGACATTCACTCTTTATCCAACCAGCTCTAAAGAGTTTGTGGTTGAGTCTAGAAAGAGACTAGCTACTGTGGCAGAGTCAAAGGAGAATTATTATAAAGAAGTGAAAATACTGTGTGTGTATAGCTATACAAATATAGCAAATATTCTAAGCTTTTCTCAAAATGCAATCTGTATTTTCCATTTGTTACAAGGCGAATTTCTAGAATTAATTAGTATTTGGAAAGGTTTCGAGTAAAAAAAAGTGATCAGTAGTTCCTTTAAAAATATGATGGTGTCACTTAAAACTTTAGCAGGTGAACTGTGTAAAAGCCATTTCTCAGTCTTTGAGTGGTAATGGCTTGGATGAGCTAATCCCTAAAATCTCCTGGTAAATAATGGAGCTCTAGAATATCAAGAGGGTATCTCACAGTATTTGGTTAAAGGATTCAGGTAGGAAGCTTTTAGGATTGTTTAAGCTTTGAAAGAAAGAAACAGGTCGTGGACTGGCAGACAGATCACATTGTTCACTGCGAGGATTAGCAGACTTGCTCTTGACCAGATATCATATGGTGAGTATGACTTTCCCTGCCCTTTCTCAATTTAAGAGATTACTTTGATTTTATTCCTTTTCCTGAGAACCTTTGATTCATAAACAATTATTCATAGTTGTAAAGACATGATAAAAAAAAAAAAAACAATACTGCAATTTCCACAAAACAACAAAAAAATGCTTTCTAGAATTCAGTCTATACAAGCATTTAGATGGGAAAGATCATGCTAATGGCCTCAAAAGCTTCCTAGACATATGGAAGAGACATGTTGAGACAGGCAAAGAGTTTCTGTCAACTCTCTTCTCTTACTCCTAAGATGATTCCCACAAGCATAAAGGAATTTTGAACAGAAATGGATGAATGGAAGATGGTGTTTTCATAGCAAATCTATTTGTAACCGTACTGACCTAGTAAAGAATTTTGAGATATTAACATCTTCTTTTGGCATAACTATTAAAAGACACACCATTCTGAAAACCATATGCAAATGAAATAACAATGTATATTCTTTTTTATTTGTTTAATTGTGCTCCAGAATCTTTATTCATATAGAAATGAATAATCAGCTCTAAGCTATGTATCAATAGCACAGTGTACGTACAGTGCAAGCCATGTAACTGAATTTCATGTCAGTAATTCACATGACATGTTAAGAATGACATTTCAATTATCATATTAAATAATGCATGGTTGATACATAATTAAACCTCTCTATGAGAAATCACAGTTAAAGTTAAAACTGTCATATTTTGACTAGCGTAATGATTGTATTTATGTATACTAAGAGAAAGAATTCCACAACCAGAGTTCACTTTATTACTGCGTATCAAATTGAAATGACATAATCACTCTTCAACTCATAACACAGCAGGACAGATTGTCTGATTGATTGTACTTAGTCTGTATGTAATCTTCAAAGAAAAGACTTTTATGTCAATTGCTAACCAAGCCACCACAGAATGACTTAACTGCCTCAGCAGCTATTAAACATCATTTACTATATCAACTGCTATTACTGCTGCTGTAGTGTCTGTGTGTGTATGTGTGTGTGTGTGTGTGTGTGTGTGTGTGTGTGTGTGTGTGTGTGTGTGATAATCTGCTCCAGCAGAGGAAGGAATGGGGACAAAGGGTTTAACTTCAGAAGCCAGTGCACTTATTTGCCCTGGTTTTTTGAGATCCGCACATGCACACACTCAAACATGCTCACACACAAAAAATCTACAAGCATTCATACATGCATACAATCACACATTGGCTTACAACATTTTCTATCTCCACCTGAGATCAGAACTCAGAGAATGCAAAAGAACAGCCCAGGAACAGGCCATCTCACTCACATAGTAAGGAGGGGGGCAAGAATGCTTGGGTGGTGCCAAGTCTGATTTTGGTGTAGGTCCATTACATGAATAATCAGTGAGTGTGTGGCATTATGGAAGACGTCCAAATGGTTAAGATGGAATGCCCTGATTGGTTTTCAAGAACTGAACCCTACTCTTTTTGATATGATCACTATCAGTCAAAAATCCCCACTGCTCAAAATCATTCATTAAAGATCATTATCTTGGACGGAGGGGAGAGGAGTGCAAAAGGGTTTTTCACGGGCTGTAATATGGCAAATACTCATATCTACCTTATGCCATTGAGGACTACATACCAAGTTATATGCTGCAACTCAGTACCACATTCATTTTTTATAAATACAAGAAACAACATATCTAAACAAGATGTGCTCTTAGCACAACAAAAGATCAGAATGTGGCCAATAAAGAATAAAATGTTCTCAGTTTATTTGTTAGAATGTCAAGTGGAAAGCCCTCATTAACGGACTCTTCTGCCTGCCACACACTAAGTGATTTTAAGATCAGACATTGCAAATTTATTCTTCATGATGATTAAACCACCTCAGTTGTATTTTGGATATATACTCAGCAAAACAAGAAAAGTCCCTTTTTACGGAGACTGTATTTTAAAGGTAATTTTGTAAAATCCAAATAAGCTTTACAGATCTTTATTGGAAAGGGTTTAAACAATGTTTTTATGCTTTCTCAATGAACCATAGACAATTATTGCACATGCACCTGTGGAACAGTCCTTAAGACATGACCAGTTTACAGGCGGCAGGCAATTAAGGTCACAGTTACAATAACATAAGACACTAAAGAGACCTTTCCACTGACTCTGAAAAACACCAGAAGAAAGATGCCTAAGGTTGCCTATGTAACCATGTGTCCCCCCAGACATGATTGATGAATTGCAAATGACTTAGAGGAAGAGTGGGGTAACATTTCACAGCAAGAACTAACCAATCTGGTGCAGTCCATGAGGATGAGATGCACTGTAGTACTTAAAGCAGCTGGTGGACACCAGATACTGACTGTTACTTTTGATATTGACCCCCCACCTTTGTTCAGGGACTCATTATTCCATTTCTGTTCATCAAATAGCTGTGAAACTTGTTCAGTTTATGTCGCAGTTGTTAAATGTTTTTAGGTTAATATAAATATTTACACATGTTAAGAAATTTGCTGGAAATAAAAGCAGTTGAATGTGAGAGGATGTTTCTTTTTTGCTGAGTATATGTAGCTACCTTGTTGCAGCAATAAATTGATTTTGTGGATCAAATATTGTGGATTGGTATGATTACAGGATCTTTAATTAATATAATTATTTCTTTGGACTATATCAGTCTAAATCACAATGTAAATTCAAATTAACTATTTATCCAGTTGTTACTATGTTCTGTTTGCATACGTAGTTTATACTTACACTAAATAATATGTTAATTGCTGAGGTTAAACTGTTAACAGATTGATTGCTTTTGAATAAGGCTGTAACATATTACAATGGTCCAAGTGAAAGCTTCTGAGAACTTCCTGCTCTTTAAATAAATTTGTTGTTCTTGTGTATTTCCTTGTATTTCTTGAAGGGCGGACTGATAATTTTATTGAGCGAGTCCAGTCAAATAAAATCACCATATACATTTTTGTCTGGAGCTCTATTCACTGAGTTTGCTGTTGTTTCAGGATGAAATACCACTTTAAGGAAGATTCCTGTGACTTAGTACTTGTTTCTTCCTGACCCCACAGCCAAGGTTTTCCATTTGAATTTTAACAGTAAGGCCTTAATTCTTTACAGATGTTTTATGGGGAATTGTGTATCAATCTAGACCCAGAACATTGTTCTTTGTAGCTGCATTGCATCCTAGTCTACTCACTTTCACAAGCAGTAAACAACTCAGTATAGGAAAGATGTCATGACAAGTCCTGTTCCTGTTCACTTCTGACATTCCCTTTAAAGTTGCAAAAAATTTTAATTTGCTGCATAGTCACGCTACAACTGCTATTCTTCCCAAGCCTTGACAGTTTACCCTGACTGACATTGTCCATGCATTATATAACATCTACTTTTTCTTGCACAACTTTTGCTAAATTTTTACTTTATTTCCATATATTGTATAATAAATTACAAAAGTAGATTTTGTAACATTAAAAAATTTATTTCAATGTGCAATGTTTTATCAAGATTTCTCTCATCCAGCTTGAAAGTACACAGAAATAATACTTCTATGCTAAAGTTCTGTTTGTTTCCTTGTGTATCACTATGGGCTACAATGATATGATAAATAGATATTCAAACAATTTTGATAATCATATAAGCCACTTTTATTTTTGAACGCCCCATGATAAGTAAAATACACGTGTATGCTTTGGCAACATACACATCTTCCATGAAAGTTGTTGCATCTACAGTATGTATCTTGTTTAAAATCACACTACAGCTTCTAAAACTTTTTTGAAAACCTTGCCATGTGCTATATAATGATTGCTTTGTAAATTCAAACCTTAAAGTATTCCTGTATCAGTCAGTGTGTGGCAAGGATAACTCAACAGGAAGACTTCAAATGACTAATCTTTTTGCCTCTTTTCTGAAGGAAAAAGATTTGCAGCACTCTGGACATGAAAAAGAGCGAATAATGAGCTGGTTTTGAAGTCTGGCCACAGTGCGGTGAATCTCCATTTGACTCAGATCTGCTTTGAATAAAATCTGATTTGCCTCCTCCTAAAATTAGGCTCCTAAATTACACAGTCCAAAGCACAATGTATGTATGCAGGAGACTTGAAGGCTGTCCTGCTCTCCAGCTCCTAATGAGAAACTGCTTGCAGACAACGCTGAGCCCTAAAAACAAGCACCTGCAATGTGGACACCAGAGACATCCATCTTCCTTTATCCCCTCCCATCAACACCCACAAGAAGGGGTATTTACTTGACCTCTCTATTATTTCCATATGATGAAAGTAGAGAGGACACTTTGAGTGGTGGGGGAGGAAGGTGTGGAGAGAGGTGCAAACCTTAGCTAGAGCTAGTGTCATCAGCACAATTTTCTTTATGAGAAAATTTTAATAAGTCTCACAAACAACATTTAAGGCAATTATGTAAAATCTTATGATTGTCTGATGTTGAACTGTGAAATGATGAAATATCTCAATGCAAAGAATAAACCTAGTCCTATACTTTAATGGACACATTCAGTGTCAAGTGTAATTTTGTTTCATGCTAGGCTTAAATCATGTCTAGTTATTTGAATCCATTTTGCATTCCTTCATCATGGTGCACACTTTTGCAGGTTGTCCATAATGGCACCATGGGTGTGTAAACCCGGAGTCACCTGTTGACACTCTGGACCAACAAATAGCATCAGTTCCCTACTGTTTGTTTGCTTTGGTTCTTGGGGGCAGTCATAAGAAGTGGAGGGCCGTCTGGTCCGGTGCCTTAGAATTTACTCTGAGGACCAGGAAGCCTTGTTGGCCGGAAACTGATAGTACCCTTTGAGTACTAAAAACAGACATCTGAGTCACAGAGCACAAGAGGAGCTTAAAAGCACTTGCTCATTCGCTCTGATATATAGCTTTTGTTCACCTGAAAAAAAAGTGTATGAAGCAACAGTTGTAAGCCAAAGATGAAGAGTTGCTAGGAATCTGGCTGGTCATTGTCTTTTCCGTAAAATTGAAACATATTGTCACATATGCACACATATATACAGGATTAACAATTTGACTTATTTTCCTATTACAAAAAATCCTGACTTAATCATTATTAGACACTTAACTTGTGATTGTATGTGAGATGGAGAATGCTATAAAACTATTATGTGAGGTATTAAATGAGGAGATAGTGAGGTGACACTATTTACAGTGCTGGTTAAAACCAGACAGCTGAAAATACTGAAGGGAAGAATAAGCAGCAGTTCAGACAGACCACAGTGCAGATCTTGATCAGCAGAGAAAGGCCAGCCAAAGAGGATGTTCCAGGTCTTGTTTGCATAGACTGATCAGGTGATTGTTCAAACAAAGGCAAAGATTGGCCCAAGCAATGGTGAGCATCCATTTAAATAAAAGTATTTGCTCTTGGATCATATTACATCCCTATTACCATCAAGAAGCAAATGAGCTTCTCAAACAAGCCACTCTACTTTGAAGAAAAAGTCATTAATGACATGGGTAAACTATCAGGTTCTGGAATTTCCAAAAAATAATGCATAAAGATTTAGTGTTATTTCACTGAAAGTAGCCTGGAAGCAAAACTGGAATATTATGGAATGTGGTTTGTTTCAGTTAAGTTGAATACTAAGTTGAATACAACCAAATTCTTTGGATGCTAAGAACCATTAATTATCCAATAAACCCTTAAAGAAGCATTGAAGAAACCCTTTTTCTAAGAATCTAGGTTCCTCGAATGTTTTTTTTTTTTTTTTTTTTGACATTTAGGAAATTATATATGTACACTTAAAATATTGACATAAGTAAATCCCCTACACTTTCTGGAACCGTGTTGTAGCTTCACATTTTTCTGCACAGTGGAAATTCAAGTGACACCACTAAAGCCTAAAATTAAATATCATAAAACTGTGTTTCCATCCCCTTGCTTAACCTTGTCCTTCGGTTTGCATCGTGATACATGACAAATGATTAGGTTGAAGTAGGACGGAAGTGGTGAGATGGAGAGGAAGATTGAACTAAGTAAGTCGGGTGGGTAAGATGACCTGAGAGCTTCTCGGCAGCTGACCACATTTACCCCATTTCAAGACCCAAAAAGACATCTTTGTACAAGCTTAGGGGATAGATTGTTTGATAGACCAATGTTTAAACATATACAGGAGGGTCAGATGGATATGATATGATATTATATGATATTATATGATATGATATATGACATGAAGAAACATATTTGTAAAAACAATATGTTGTGATATATTTATCTACTGTACTTGTGGATTCGACATTGCCTGAAGCATAAGACAACTGACTTTTGCTAAACCGGAAGAAAAGGTGAATGATGAACTGTCAACAGAATGATTAATGATAACCTGTTTTTATCTGTCTCGCATCTCCTGGTGAGAATGTTCGTCTTACAGCGCACCGTATTTTGTGTCATGGTGTGTGTCAGGGCAAACAGATATGTACACTTCACCTCTGTCAGACCAGGATATGCATGTGACAAATCACTGTGTAGTAATCTAAAAATGTTTTAAACTCTAGGTTGTGCATTGCTTAAGCATTGTCACGATTATATTTGATTAATATATTGTGAAGGAATTTGTACCTCTGACTTTGATAAATCATTCAGAGAGCAAATGTCAATAAATAATACAGTCTTGATATCTCCTGATAAAAATAAAGAAAAGTCATGTCAAGTTTATTTGTAAAGCACATTTAAAAACAACAAATGTTCACCAAAGTGCTGTACAGAAGCACAAACAAAATCACCCAAGTTAATAAAATAATCTTTAGAAACAAAACTTATAAAAAGATACTACTACTACTACTACTACTACTAATAATAATAATAATATATAACAATAATAATATTAATAATATCAATAATTCACAGATAGATAAGATACAAAATAGCAAAGTTAAAAAAAATTAAATAACTGAGAAATACAAAAAAAGCATGCCACTGCAACACCTTACACCAGATTTGTTTTTTTGTTTTTTTAAATAGGACTTACAGTGGGGGAAAGTATTGGAAATTTTTTTCAGTAAATATATTTCCAATGAGGCTATTCATATGAAATTTTCACCAGACATCAGTATTAACTCAAGAAATCTGGAAATATAAAGAATTCACAACATTAAAGCACATAAATAAGGGTATGTGTAATAAAGCGGAATGGATGACAATCTCCAAATCCTTAAATGTGAGGAACAATTTCAAGTTGTGAATGGTTGTCATGATAGTGCCAAAGGGGCACTGAACTACACTTCCCATCAGCCCCAACACATCACATGTTTTCAATAAATCTCACCTGTGTCTCCTTTCACCTTTATTAGCACCACTATATACAGTTCCTCTGTTTCAGCATCTTACTGTCAAGCTTTAGTTGTTGTCATGTTTGTGTACAGCCTCACTCACATTCTGCATGTTTTTGCCTGTATCTGTTCAGGTTTATGGTTCTTGTTTTCATGTTTACAGTTGTGTTTGCACTTTGTATAAATAAAATCTGCACTTGCATCCTCTGCCTCTTCAAATCCCTGACAGAAGGACTGACTGAGAACATAGATGCAGCTGCTTTTTTCACCATCCAAGAAGCTGTCCTTCCCAGGAACCACCTGCTGTGGGAAGGGAGAGGAGGTTGGTTCAGAGCCACTACGGACTGGCTTGACGCCATGCGCCCCCTCAAGAAACTTTTTGAGGAGGGGGCTCTCAACCTAACTAGAACCATCTCCCACCCTCCCTGCCCCACTTCGGACATGGTTCTACCTCCTTGCTCCGTGGAGGACATTGCGCCGCCTGCTTGCTCTGCTGAGGATGCCGCACCATTATGGCCTCAGCATGGGAATCACTCCATCTCCCTGCTCCGCCTTGGACGTCACTATGTCACCCTGCTGTACTTCGGACATCACACCACCCTACTGCTCCACTGAGGACATCGCTCTGCCTCCTTGGTCTGCTGAGAACGTTGCTGTGCCTCCTTGCTCTGCTGAGGACATCACTCCTCCCCCTCACTTCACAGTGTACATCTGTCATGATATCACCAAAGGGGTGCAGAACTACACTTCCCATCAGCCCCAGCATGTCACATTTTCAATCACTCTCATCTTGAATAGCACCAATATATAAGTTCCTGTGTTTCAGCATCTTATTGTCAAGCTATTTTTTCACAGCCTCGCTCACAGTCTGCATGTTTTTGCCATGTATCGTCTGTTCAGGTTTATGGTTCTTGTTTTCACATTTCTAATTGTTGTGTTTGCACTTTGTATAAATAAAATCTGCAGTCACATCCGTCGTCTCTACGAATCCCTGACAATGGTTCAAAGTTGGAAAAAGCGTGCACGGACTACAGATTTAGTTTGTTTGTAAAATTATAAGCCAGAATCAAAGGTGACTCCAAGATTTTTATATAACTGTATATTTACAGACAGGGGGCCCAATTGTTATCAAGCTGTTTAAAGGAACTACTATGTCCAACTTGTGTCTTGCTCTCATTTAGCTGCCGGAAGTTCATTACCATCCAACTTTTAATATCTGTCAGGCAATCACGGAGAGACATTAAGTCATTTAAAAAATATTTAAGTAGTGACTAATAGATAATACTAACTACATTTTGTTTTACAACTACAGTCTTATTTCCCCACATTATTTTTTAAATGAAAATTCTTAAAACAATTGCACCATGTGTACCAAACCAAAAATGTTTTTCACTGCTTGTACACAAAATGCATTCCTTGAGCATGGTTTTCTTGAATTCATTCTTGCTTATTCATAGTAGTTTCAACCTTCTTCATACATTAGGTAAATGATGCCTTAACCTTTGACTAAGCTACATTGTTGATGTTTTTACTGCTATTATATTATCCAGTAAGCATTTTGTCACATATGTAGCTAGTTAGCTAGACAGCTAGCCTAGTTTGCATGGCTTACAAAAAGTTTCACCACTGAACTTGATCAAACAAATCAAACAAGTCTTCTTACAGAAGGCAGATTCCATGTGAATAGACACACTTACAAACTAGCTACTTATCAAGCAAGATAATAGTGCAGATTCAACTCAGTTGAAAGTTAAGAGTTGACTCAGATATGAATGGTCAAACAAATATTAATTGACTCTGAAAAGAATCATTCATATATTAAAAGAGGCTTTTGCTATATAATTTATTTGGCAAAAAAGGAATGAGAACATGTTTTTATGTAGTTAATTAATCCCTTCAAACAGAAACAGAGTCATCTTCAGAGTCACTTCCTTTGTGTGTGTTTTAATCACATTTCCACCATATCAGTGTTGAGACCTCCACAGAATAACACATAACTTGAACAGTACTTTTCAGACATTATTGGCACCCACTGAAAGAAGTAAGGCTTTCCAACGTCCTAAATCTCAATTTAACCATTGGACATATTTCAGCTCTCAAATGCTCCAGCACATTTATATTGCAAGCAAATGCTGTCTCCAAAACCATGAACACTCTCTTCAAAATAAAATATGTTCACACCCAAAAGCCAATCACATTTTTCACATAAATTTCCACAATGAACTATAAATGTAATTATTTATTTACTGGTGTATTTCTTAAAGAGCACCTATTATAGTTTGTAAATGTGCCTAACTTTAATTTTCTCATAATTTACATTGCAGCTTTACCCTTTTCCCCCCCCCAAGTTCACAAACGACTCATTCAAGGATTCGTTCATTCTAAACTCCTCCTTTCAGAGAGCCTACTCCGTTCTGATTGGTCAGATGTCCCAGTCTGTTGTGATTGGTCTACCCCTTAGGCCTTGTTTACACTAGTGCGTTTTCGTTTTAAAATGAAAATGATCTTCGTTCACATTGGCGTTTCCGCTGTGTTTCAGAAATGATCTCGGTCCACATTAGACAACCGAAAACACATGTTACATGATTATTCATGCACACTGGGCATGCTCATACAAGTGTAAACAGGAAGTTGGTTGCTAGTGCAAACCGGTGTTCCATGTAGGGCTTAAGCCGCTTGAAATGAGATTTGTTGCCGATTGCTCTAATCATAGCTTGCCTCTTGTGCATGTAGGCAGCTGCAGTATTATACAATACAGAATTTAACTGCACAATGATTGCTAAGAATGATGACAAAGCCAGCAAAGCTTACGGTTCAAGGTAGTTTAATGGTCATATGGTTGGGACTTGACGAATCAGGGAAGGATACGCAATAATCCAGAAGACCCAATCAGTGGGCGAATGTGGGCAGCCATGCCTACGTTTTAAAAAATCTTCATTTTGGTCTGTTTACACTGAAACATGAGCCCGGAGTTTTCAAACTAAAACGGGGTCTTCTGCATTTCCAAAAGTCTCAGTTTTCGAGGGTCAAAAACGCAGGAGTAGTGTAGACGTCAGGCGTAACCGTAGCTAAAGTTATGCATTTTAAAACAAAAACGCACTAGTGTAAACAGGACCTTATAGTACATGTCGGAAAGGAAATGCCCACTACCATAGCCGAGTTTACCATATACATAATAACGTTGGTTTTACCTTACCAATTTGAGCCCGAGTCCGATAGTGATACATCGGAAGATCAACCCGAACCACCATCGCAAGCAGGATGAGAACAGGACGTTTCTCAGTGGAAAGTTTATATGTAGTTTGATAATAACATGAGTTAGTAAGTTAGCAGGGCTAACAGCTAATAGGCTATCAGCTGTGCACTGGCTGTACTTGTATACAACACAAAACTACACATTTGGAACACTTGGTAGACAATATATACATAAATAATTAATTATACTTACAGGCTGTGATCCAGAGGGGGAAGGTGATCCAAATTAAAGTGGGTATGGCCCCATCTTTAATGAATAATCATTTCACAAATCCTGTGTTGACTTCAGCTAGATTTGAGCAGCAGTTGTCAGGGAAATTACTTGAACACAAAAGAAATCAGAGTTGAACTGCTGTGGTATCATTTTAAAATGAATTCTAACCACTGATGCTTTACAGCCTCTACATCTGTTGGAAATCAATGTAAAGTGGTATTGATTTGCAGTGCAGAAAACAACATATTCTAGACATGAACCTAACTCTTTCAGGATGCAACCTCAACTGTAGTGTTTGAGGGTGGGTCAAAGTACACTTTGTTCGCGATCAGCCAATGAAGGCCAGAGGTGGGGTTTTTGTTACCAAATTATTTACAGGAAGTAAGTCTGGAATTACTAACGACTCGTTTCAGCTGTTAAGAATTGTTTTTTTCTTTTGGGAGTCAATAACTACATTTGTTGTGCACTTTTGACTTTTGAAACATTGCAGACTTTTTTACATTTACAAAAAGCTATTTAACACTACATGAAAGGTAATATCTGAAATAAAAAGCAAAAAAAAAAAAGGTGCACTTTAAATTTGTACTTTTAGTGTTTACAAGTAATTGTTAAAATCCCCAACATATGTACAATGAATGAATGAATGAACGACTGAATGAAATTTACAAACTTGAACAAATGGAGGAGCAAAAAAGAGAAATTAATCAATTTATAAAGAAAAGATCATTTCTATACAGACAGACACGGTTGTGTTCTCAAACAATCTTGCTGCTGATCAAATCACAGCTGATAAGATGGTCAACTAGTGTAACCTGAATTTCATTTGAGGTTGTCTGAGGTTGTCTTCTTGAGAGAAATTTTCCTCCTACTCCTTCTCATTATCTAATTTTCTCCAACTCTCCTTTTGCTTATTCTGCTTCCACCAACATTCTCAGTTAGTAGCCTTCATTAATGTGTACTAGAGTTGGGGTACTTGTTCTCGGACATAGACTTGAGTCTGCACTTGAGTCCAATTATGAATGAACTCAGACTTGTCACACAAATTTGTACTCAAACTTGACACAGACTTGCACATCTTGGACTCTCCAAGTACAGTTCATGTGTCATATCACTGCAAACCAGTGACTACATTTCCCATCATGCACTGCGGCCTACAAACATGGCTGCCATGGACCGCAATTCCCAGAACACTCATTCATTCTAATCACACACACCTGCATCCAATCTCACACACAATCACACCACAGTTTAAAAAGGGACTTTCGAGGTATTCACTCTTTGTGAAGTATTGAGAGTTATCATCATACCAAGAATTTGTACCCTATTCCTCATTTTGATTCATGTTCTTTGATCTTGTTTCTTGTTTCTCATTCTCCATCATTCTAACCCTAACACTAACCCTAACCAAACTTTAAATTCAGGTGTTTGGACATCCAGGGTTCAAACCTGACCTGGAGAAAATATTAGGAAGGCCCAGCCTAACGGATGAACCCTCTCCGACTTTCACCTCTTCTTACGAGAGGGAGCTGGCCGACAGGAGGGTCTCCACAGATCAGCCCCAGGTTGACAGACTGGCGATGGAGGTAACACCAACCTGCAAGACCAAGGGCTGCTGTAAAGAGGCCACTCTACAGTGTCCTACATGCAGGAAACTTGGGATTCATGGATCATATTTCTGCTCTCAGGAATATTTCAAGAGCAACTGGCGTGGCCACAAACGGCTCCACAAGAGAGCACCTGCAGAGCTCCAGCTGGAGGTCAACGTGGCGTCCTCATCTACAGAGCTCCAACCTGACAGCCACGAGGTTGTCTCACCTGCCGAGCCCCAGTCGGAGGTCACTGTGGTGACCCCCTCTCCCAAGCGCCACCTGAGATCCACAATGTGGTCTCACCTGCAGAGCTCCAGCAGGAGACCCACGAAGTAGTCTCATCTCCAGAGCTCCACCCTGAGACCCACAAGGTAGTCTCAGCTCCAGAGCCTCAGTTGGAGGTCAACATGGCGACCTTCTCCCCAGAGCCCCAGCACGAGACCCATGAGGTTCTCTCTAGAGCTCCAACATAAAGTCAAGATCCTGTCTGAGGTCAAAGAGACGACCTTTCAAGCCAAGTTCCTGTCCAAGGTCAAAGAAACAATCTCTCAAACCAAGTTCCTGTCCGAGGTCGAAGAGACGACCTCTCAACCCAAGTTCCTGTCCGAGGTCGAAGAGACGACCTCTCAACCGAAGTTCCTGTCCAAGGTCAAAGAGACGGCCTCTCAAGCCAAGTTCCTGTCCAAGGTCGAAGAGACGGCCTCTCAAGCCAAGTTCCTGTCCGAGGTCGAAGAGACGGCCTCTCACGCTTGAAACCAACATCACAACCAACCAAGTTCTCCTCATGCCTGAAGCCAACGTCATGACCAACCAGGTTCTGCTCATGCCTGAAACCGACGTCACAACCAACCAGGTTCTGCTCATGCCTGAAACCGACGTCACAACCAACCAGGTTCTGCTCACGCCTGAAGCCGACGTCACGACCAACCACGTTCTCCTCATGCCTGAAACCGACATGTCACGACAAACCAGGTTCTGTTTGTGCCTGAAGCCAACGTCATGAGCAACCAGGTTCTGCTCACGCCTGAAAACAACATCACGACCAACCTGGTTCTGCTCACAGCTGAAACCAATGTCACGACCAACCAAGATTTCAACCAAGATACAGCCCGAGTCTGCTGACATGGACAACCAAGTTCTGATCATGCCTGAGTCTGCTGACACAGATAACCAAGTTCTGCTCACGCTCGAGTTAGATGACAAAGACAACCAAGTTCTGATCATGCCCGAGTCTGCTGACATGAACAACCAAGTTCTGATCATGCCTGAGTCTGCTGACATGAACAACCAAGTTCTGATCATGCCTGAGTCTGCTGACACAGACAACCAAGTTCTGATGATGCTCGAGATTGATGACTCACACAACCAAGTTCTGTTCATGCCTGAGTCTGCTGACACGGACAACCAAGTTCTGATCACGCCCGAATCTGCTGACACAGACAACCAAGTTCTAATCACGCCCGAGTCTGCTGACACGGACAATCAAGTTCTGCTTACACCTGAATCTGGTGACACAGCCAACCAAGTTCAGCCGGCTGAGTCGGTGAAGAACGACACTCAGCCTCTCGGCGTGGCTGAGAACAATGCTCCGCCTCCCTGCTCTGCTGAGGATGTCGCACCACCTCCCTGCTCCACTGAGGATGTCACTCCGCCTCCCTGCTCTGCTGGGGATGTCGCTCCACACCAAGTCAAGCCCCCATCTAAAGCTGACGACACAACTCCAAAGTCTGGGTCTCACCTAATGACCCCGGTGAACCAGCCCCAGTCCCATGTCTGCTCCTCGGCTCCATGAGGAACCTGCTACTTGTTGGACAATGCCTGTATTGGAACCTGAGAGGCAGTGTGAACATTTTGCCAAGATGGCCAGGACCACCAGGGGAAGGAGTATATTTTGGCACTTAGGGAGAAGCGCCCTTGGGGGAGTATCTGTCATATCACAGCCAACCAGTGACTACATTTCCCATCCTGCACTGTGGCCTACAAACATGGCCACCATGGACCACAATTCCCAGAACACTCATTCATTCCAATTATGCACACCTGCATCACACCATAGTTTAAAAAGGGACTTTCGAGGCATTTACTCTTTTGCAAAGTATTGAGTGTTATCACCATACCAAGTGTTTGTACCCTGTTCCTCGTTTTGATTCATGTTCTTTGATCTTGTTTCACGTTCTCGATTCTTGCCTTGCCTCGTTTATGCCTGTATGCAGATCGCCTGACCCATTGCCTGTATTTGACCATGCTATTGTCTCATGATTTGGATTTGTCTGCCTGCCTCTTTTTATGAAAAGTTCTTATCTGCACTTGCATCCATCCTAACCACCAATAGGTCCAAGACGTGACAACATGAAAAGTAAGATAAAAAAATTTAACAACATAAAATTAAGATAACAGGAAATTAATGAATGTCTCCTTTCCTGACCAGGGGGCTTTCTGTGTGCACACGCCTGAAGCATGCGCACAGAAAAGCACCTCATCATGCAAGTACCAAATTGAGTTCCCGTTTAAAGGGAACTCAACGTTGTGTGAGGTTCACGCTGTGGGAAGCACCCTCACGCATGACCTGAAGTCTGTGTATCTTAAGTCTGTGTGTAATCACTCCTATTTATAGGTCTGCCATAGTCAGGTGGCATGGCATTTTGTGCGTCAAGTGATTATAAAACAGCACCTGTAAACCTTCTCATCATATATCTTTATTTTTCTGTCCCTCACCTTTTTGCAAGTATGAGTCAGAGAGAGTTAAGGAAGTGTGTTACTCATTGCTCCGGTTTTATTACAGGGGACAGACGGACACACTTTCTGTGTGAAGGGTCTGGCAACACTTCACAATTAGGCAGCTCTGCTCTCAGCTCGCTCTCTGCTCAGCCAAAGGGAGTTGGGTTTTGGAGCCTTGGGGCCTGGGGATCCTGTATGGATCTGCAGGAGGAACTGGAGACAAGCGCTGCTCTTGCTCTCTTGCTCTTTCCTCCAGATCCTTTTTTCCCCTCTTTCCAGTATGGAGATTCAACCCACCCTCTCTGACTCTGAGGAGCCAGAGTGGGGAGCCAGTGCCACAAAATGGAGAGCAGCTTTCCATCACATAAAGAGCTGCTTTAAGTGATCACTAGGGCAGTAGGAAAACAATTAAATAAATACATAAATAGTCTAGGGTATAGGAAGTGGCTCAAATCAGGCTGGATGAGCACTTTCTCCCAAGTGAAATTAAATCTCCCTCATACCACAGAAAACTCCCCTGTTTTCAGAAGTGCATGACAAAATACCATGTTTCTGGGGAAAACCATACACCAGCCATATTTATGAACAGGAAATGAACAGTATGGGTATTTGGCTATACCAAAGGTAGGGGAGGCACTTGTGAGCTACCTCTCTCCATCGATAGCAGGGAATTTGGTTTGTTGGCAAAGCCTTTGTGGCAGCGAGTCTCACTTGTGGGTCACTGCATACAATGGCAGTGTTGCAGAAGGTGAGTGTGGTGACCCACCAGGGGGACCAAATGGCCACAGTCACAGCCTGCTAGTAGGCCTGATATAAGAATGATCATTAATGCCAAGCAGGCAAAGAACGAGCAGTCCTGCTGGGCCGCAGAGGGAGGTATCAGGGGACATGAGGTTGTTAGAGCAGTTAGCCCCCAGTATTACTGTAGACCCCCCTAGCCAATGTCGTCCCAATTTTCAGCCTTCTCAGGTCAATGAGCTGTCACAGGGCAATAAAAATCTGATGCTTTCCCACCAACAGAATGTAGAAAAGTCAGCATCACTAAAGGACCATCTGGCAGCATGGAAACTACTGCAAATTGTGTCTCCATTGGTTCTGTTCACTATAGAAAAGGGTTATCAGGTCTAGTTCAGAGCTTGACCCCTAAACCACTTTCGTGTACTAAACTACCTGGACAACTGGTTAATTCCAAAGTGATCCAGGGAGTTGGCGATTCAACATTGAGATGTTCTCTCCCACATGAGGAGCTTGGAACTCAGGTTGAACCCCAAGTAAAGCATGGTTTCTCCAGTGCAGAGGACGACTTTATAGAGGTTATATGGGATTCAACTATGATGAGGGAGTATCTATCCCCAACACGCATAGGGTCAATCCTATCAACATTGAACAAGATAAAGCTGGGTTTGGGCATCCCCTCCAGTATCTATGAGAGACTGTTGGGGCTTATGGTAGCAGCAGCCAATGTCATAGCATTGGGCCTATTGCACATGAGACCATTTAAATGTTGGCTGAAAAGTCTGAGTAATCAGTGTCACACAGCAATGCCTATGTACTCTGAGAATTTGGAGGTGTCCCCAGTTTCTAGCATTGGGCCACACTCTAGGGGTGCCTCTTTATTGCAAGATGGTAATGACAGATACCTTCCTCACAGGCTGGGGTGCAGTCTTAGACAGCTGTCCAGCTCATAGTCTCTGGAGCGGCCCTCATCTAGAGTGGCATATATACATCGCCTAGAAATGAGGGCCATATTCCTAGCACTGAATTTTTTTCTTCCTCAGTTAAGAGGTCACCATGTGTTAGTTGTGATAGACAATACAGCGGTGGTCTCATATGTCAACCACCAGGGAGGGTTACGTTCACACCCCTGTTCAGGCAGGTGCAACTAATTCTTCTCTGGGCGGAGGGAAAGTTTTTGTCCGTGAGTGCAATGTACATTCTGAGCAACTGGAATGTGGGGGGCAGACATTCTGTCGAGGCAGGGGCTGAAGCCCGCAGATTGGAGGCTCCATCCACAAGTGGTGGAGTCTGTATGGCAGAGGTTCAGCCAAGCAGAAGTGGATGTGTTCACCTCCAAGAAGACAACCCATTTCCCTCTGTGGTTCCTCCTCCTGCACCACTGGGGCTGGTTCACACTTGTCACGTCTGTATGCCTTTCTCCGATGGCTCTGCTTCCACAAGTTCTAGCGTGAGTTTGCCAAGACCGTCTACAACTGCTGCTAGTAGCACCTTATTGGCCAGCTCAAATATGGTTTCTGGAGATAATATCCCTGCTAGACAGCACTCTTTGGGAGATTCCTGTTTGCAGGGATCCACTTTCTCAAGCCAGAAGGTTGATTTATCACCCTCAGCCAAACCTATGGAAAGACCTACCTGAGAAAATGTATCATTATTGTGAAATAAGATTGTAGTCATATCTCCCATCCACATTAGCATTTGGTGATTCCAGTCTTGAATTTCAAGTAAAATGTGAAATGTAATTTTTAATGTAGTAAATATCATAACCCCAGAACAGAGCTGTGTTCAGAAATGAGTTTGTTGTCATTTATAGACAGATTAAAAGCAATAATAAAGTTTGAAGCTTGTTGTTATGATATGCTGCTAAATGTAACTCTACTCTGTACTCTCTCTCTCTAACTATGGGGGAGAGACATCAAATAATTGAAATGTCAACTTGAACTGGAGGACACAATATAATGTGAAACAATAATAAAACAGGTTATGTCTTTTCATACACTTTTAATATAATAAAAGCTCCACATATACCTCTATATCCCTTTTTTAAAACCATTTTTGATAGGAAACTAGTTGATGTGCTGATGATATGAAATAAAATTTTTTAAATGGCAATGGCAAGATGTAGTGGTTTTTTTTGTTTGTTATTGGTTTGTGAAGGTTAAAATATTAATTTAACAGCTCAAGCTCAAGCTGTTGAGTTTACAATTGCAATTTCAAATCTTTTTTCAATTTAATTACATTCTGGCCCTAAAAGACTCGGACTTGAGTCAAACTTGGCCGCTTGTGGAATCGGACTCGGGCTCGATTGGTTAAGGACATGGTCTCGACTAGAACTCGAGAAAGGTGGACTCGGACCCAACACTAATGTGTACATCATATGTGCATTGATGTCCAGTTGTCCTGTTTAAAAGCTAATTGGTTGAAAATTGTAGCCATTACCTACATTAAACAAATATGTGGCTTTTCTCCATAAGTCTATATACTTATGGAGAAAGTATGGAGGGTTATGGAGGGTTGTCTCTTCCACTTTGCATGATATTGTCTATAGAAATAAACAGTTTGGCTTCATTTGTCTCTTTATGTAGAGATTGGGGTGGATAGAGAAACACTTTTGAGAGTTTGCCTTTGTGTGCAATTTTCTTTCTTTGATTTGTAAATGTTTTATGTTCTTTTTTTCTATACCCAAGAAAACTCAGAGGTTTATCATTAAATCTGAGGTTAGGCACTTTATGAAATGCTTTACTAAAGTATGTAAGGAGATTTGTTTCTCCGTGGCTTTTATTGTTATTGAGAAATGTACACCAGTGTGTAACAATAGTGTGTAAGCATTTGTGAAAAACTGTAATAAGTGCATTTTAGTGACTTTTACATACACATATTGGATTAAATCTAATAATAAGAAATATATCAACCTTAAAAATACAATTGTTCCTGCAACATAATTAAGTCAATATAAGTCCATGTTGTATGTCCAAGAGAAAGATGATTACAGTAAAAAATTTAACAAACAATGGATGTATTTTGTGATCAAACAATCCCAACATCACTATTAGACACTACCTCTATGGCAACAAAATATTAACTAATCTTTTTTCTATATGCTGAATACGATACAAACAAATATGAACAAATATGCTGAATCTCATTATTTTTTATGTTTATAGTTACCTTTAATGTTGTAGTATGTCTGCAGAAATGTTAGTTCCTGTTATCACTTACAATGTAACAGGTATAAACAGGTGTTCCCTCACCAGCCTGTTTCCTTTTTTCTAGTTGGTCATGTTACTGAGAAATCACAAAAGAGCCCTTTGATCTGAAGTCTTTCCCAGGTTAGAAAACTTAAAATTACTGCTTTACCTCTGAATGTTACAAAGCACTGACACTGGAGACTCCTTTCATAAATGCTAAACAAACATCTCCTTACAGAAGGTATCACCATATCAACAACTAGACATGATTTTTTTTTTTTTTTTTACATACATATAGAATGCTTAAAGCTGCTTGGGCCCCTTCAATTGATGCTTACTACTATT
Source organism: Ictalurus furcatus (assembly GCF_023375685.1). Taxonomy (NCBI): domain Eukaryota; kingdom Metazoa; phylum Chordata; class Actinopteri; order Siluriformes; family Ictaluridae; genus Ictalurus; species Ictalurus furcatus. Next base: position 15,770,873 of record NC_071263.1, read on the forward strand.
ATTTGTTAAAATTAAGTTATTCTCTTATGCTTTGTTTTTTGGTGGATAGGTCTCTTTTTGATTCCGTTTGTGTGTGTGTGTGTATCTGTGTGTGTGTGTGTGTGTGTGTATTTGTGTTGCTCCTAGCATACAGGTTACTTCTGCATGTCTCCTACTAATATATGGGTGCACACAGACAACTTTATTTAACATGTTTTCTTAGTTTGTTGAATGAGATCAGTTCTGTAAATGGACACTGTTAACTCTAGCATTAGGAACAGGTTAGAAAATTCCACATTGTATTATTTATTTGCTTTAATATTTATAATAACATATACCTTATAATACCTTATTATAGTATGTTGTATGTTATATATATGTCTAGTGACACATGGATTAATATATGTTTAAGACCCAATAGGCTAAGAAAAGTATCTTCTTTCATTTTGTAAATATTAGAATATGATAAAATCCCATCTCTAAAGCCAATGGACAGGACAGTGGTGAAGCACAGGGATATATTTCTGAGAGAAGTCATTGTCTTATTATCACCTCATAAGAACCGGAGCCAAAACTTGAGAGAGACAGTTAAATCCCATGCTGTACAGCTCAATAGTATTGCAGCCATGTCTGACACAGCATGGAGCACAGCACATTCAAATAAAACACAGATGGCCATCTAGGCAGAAGATTAATTCTCTAGTTGCTGAAAATTATGGGGAGTTTTGCACTAGCCACTGTCTAGATCCTTCCTAATATATCTTCACCATACAGAGAGAAAATATTACAGTAAAAGCCACTGACAAAGACACAAGAATCTCTCTCTCTCTGTGTGTCTCTTTGGGATGCATATTTTCTATCAACCAGGCATATGCAACATGACAAATTGTTGCTGTGTACATACTTGATGCTAATAGAACAGAGAAACATTACGTTGTATTACTAGTTTACGAAACATTTTGATGGTTGTGTGCTAAAAAGAGGCATTTCTAATTAGTATGCAAACATCTCAAATATTTCAAGCTGGTTTAGTCATCTACATTCAAGGGAAACTGGTGGTTATTGCATATATATGGTATCACTACGTCTGCAAAACAAATCCATCCATGGATTAGTGTGTGTGAGGCCGCAGAGGAGGGGAAGGCGGAGATGACATGAAATGCTATGTTTTAATTGGAGAAGATGAATGTCATCATCTTGTCTGTCCGACTCAACTTTCAAAGTATCTGGTTAATGTGGTGAGTTTCCATGGCAAGTTGGAACATGGGAGGGAGCCATTTATTATCTTCATCAGTGAAACTCTCTGCATTTCTGTATGCATGCAAGCAGTGCTTACTTACTGCCCAGTAGCTAACATCATACTGCCAGTGGTAGATATTATTAATTCTAAATTAAATCGTATTTATTAATAGATTTGATGATGGATAACAGTTTATTACAATATTCTGTTATCACCACAGTCTTCTGCCTATAATTCAATCAAAATTTACACCCCAACTTAGCTTTGAATGGTTTGGGTTAGAGCTGGAGGTGGGGTTACAAGTCTTAGAGTTTCTTATCACTTCATTTGTATGAAATCCACTGAAGTTTGTTTTTCCAAAAATTTGGCTTACACATAATTCCATTCATTCATCCTCAGTAATTACTTTATCCTGGTCAGGGTCACGGTAAAGCCAGAGCCTATTCTGTGAAAACTGGGCAGGAATACACTCTGGATAGTGGAATGAACTGTGTTGCTATAAATACTACTATGATTTAGTTTCCTAAGTATATTATGTATACTGTGAAGTATATTATTGACATATGAACCTTTCATTGCATAACAAACATGATGAGCATGTCATTGACTGCATTGTGTTTTGTGTTTAAGATGCAGTAAATTTTCTGTGCCATATTTATCCATGCACAATTCTTCTTCTTTTTCTTTTTTTTTTACATACAGTACAATAGTTGTATATAATATCCACTTCAGTTCATAGCAAATGTGTTATATTACCAGTGTTGTGTATGTTCTAGTTATGTTATTGTAATATGTAATGTCTATAAGCACAACAAGAGCTCTACAACCAAGTCAAATTCCTTAGATATTCTAGTGAATTTGGCCAATAAATCATGATTCAGATTCTGTGTATGGAAAATGGTGGTGTTTGTGTTATGCTGCTATGTATAAAAATGTTGACAAAATACACAGGACATAAAAATTGTGTGTAGTAAAACATAAATATAAAGGGTCACTATTTCACAGTGGCATACTTGTGGAAATGGGTGCATGGTGGCTTAGTAGTTAGCACATTCACCTCATACCTCCAGGGTTGGGGGTTTTGATTCCCGCCACGGCCCTGTGTGTGCAGAGTTTGCATGATCCCCCCGTGCTGTGGGGGTTTCCTCCAGGAACTCTGGTTTCTTCCCCCAGTCCAAAGACATGCATGGTATGCATGTCCAAAGTGTCTGTAGTGTATGAATGGGTGTGTGAATGTGTATGTGATTGTGCCCTGCGACGGATTGGCACCCTGTCCAGAGTGTACCCTGCCTTGTGCCCCATGCTCCCTGGGATAGGTGCCAGGTTCCCCGCAACGTAGTAGGATAAGTGGTATAGAAAATGGATGGATATTTGCATACAGATTCGCTCTAATATTACAAATGCCTAAGAATTTATTTGTATAAAATCTAACTGGCAATTTATTTTTGCATTAATCTAACATGTAAACCAGTTTGGCAAGCATTCAAGTTATAAATTCTAATTGTTTGCCTTTTATCATTGTAAATTGAGTCAGTATTTTGGTCTTCCATCAATTTTATTCAGTGCTAGCTTGCAGAGTGCAGGCCTGTGAAACAGATAGAGGTTTAAGCCAGGAATTCAGACAAGTGTACAAACCATTAAATGTGGAAATGGCTTGTCATAAGCATAAGATGAGCTCTTCTCTCTAAAGAATCAGTTCAACTTTTACCTTACACACAGGAGACAATGACAAATGATTCAAACACGATAGCGACCACTAAATGCCGAAGTCCACTTCAGATGTTGTAAAGGCATAGCTCTTCTCATTGTTTTGCTTAACAGTTGAGTTTTGTTTCATCACCATTAGTATCTGTTTAAGCTTGCAGCTCCCAAATGGCCTTTAACACCAAAACATTCTCTCTCACTTAGTGATTGTACATTACATTTGCTGATTGCTGCACATTAATCTCTTTATTCATAAAAGCACCAGGAAGTAGAATGAAAGATAGTTGGCTAAAATAAGAGGATTTCCCTTTCATTGGGTTTTTAGAGCTTGAAAGAGTCATTTTCTCTAAAAAAAAAAAAAACAAAAAACAAAAAAAAACCTATGCAGGTTTTCTTCAACTGTTGTCATTTTCTTGGATGTTCTTCTGGCACAGGTCATGTCCAAGCTTCAAAATTAAGACCTTTTCAAATGTATAATGCAATTTGTGCTGTAGTGCCTTGAGGAAAACAGGCCCTGACTGAAATGTGAAAAATTGAATTAGATGGGTCATATATAGTTATTAATTTAAAAAGTATATTTCATGGCACATGCATAATTTCCAACTTAGCCATGTATCCTCAGACAATAAAACGGAAACAATGTTCTTTTCTTTGCTTTTTAACCAAATAAAAAGCTAACTGTATACTGTTATCATGCTAGTTTGTTAACTTCCTAGTTACCAAGCAACGAACATGTTTCAGATACACCAAGATAATTTCTTAAAATATTTGCATATTTTGCATGTTATTGCAGACTATATTCTCTATATAACTTTTAAAACAAGCTAACTTTGTGAAATACATACAGGTATACATTTTGTTTAGTTTTCCCAAGGTCTGACTATTTTTCTTTGTGTTGTACTTTAGTTAAAATACTTTCTATTATGCTTTAGTTGTTAAACTGCATTTTTTTCCTGTACACCTGAGTTTGACATGGAGAAGAGAATGACAAATGCACCCAAGACACACAACAACATTACAGCATGAGTAGTATGCCTCTTGCATGAGTAGAACTCATTAAATGAAGATTTGTGAAGATTCAACCAAAATTGTATACAATAAATTCCAATGGTTGTTAAGAAATATCTGTTTTGAGCATCTCTCCTGAATTCTTACAGCTGTTATGTAATAAACACTCAAAGCCCATATCTATATAGCTCTGAGTTCAATAATAGATAGGACATTAGCATATATTTTGGATGTAGTTGCAGTATTCATACCATAGCAGACATTGATTTGTCTGTGAGTTTCAGCATTTACAAATTAGAACCACATAACATATGATGACCATTTGATTTGTTATTTCTGTGCTTCTGGCTGTGCAGTTCTTTTATTGATACAGTCATGGGATTACTACAGCGCTTGTCTTATCTTCCCTTGTCACCAATAACAGAATGGCACTCAATCTACTGCAACAAGTATCAAAGATTATGTCTAAAGGAATCTACAGTATACAGCAAACCTTCTTGTCCTTTCTTCTGGCACTGAGAGGAACATGCACATTAATTAATACTTACTACAAGATGGCAACCTTAATAAACACAAAATAAAGCTAACTGACTATACCTCTGCCTAATCCAACAGATTAAAAAGGTTGTAGATTAAACAAACAAATATATAGACGTTTATGATAGCTTCCAAAACAAGGATCAAACATTTAGCATTGAGATAAACTACAGTGGTAGTTAAATGAATAAATGAAGTTTGGCATTGCATAAGTAAAATGGTATTTACATTTATAGCTATAGCCTATGTAGTATGACTGCTGAAGGACACTATTCTGACTGTGAGGTACCTCATGTAAAGTAAGACATTTGAAACGTTAAGTGCCTCTGTGAAAGTTAGGGTGAGGATAAAGCGCACATCACAAACTGCCTGTCAAAAACGCTCCAGACAGTCAATCTGTCAGCGGCAAGACCATGAGCCTTTGTCGCTCCATAATGAAGAACCTTTTGACCTACAAACGTGCAGAATTAATAAAGTGGTTTAATAATAATAATAATAATAATAATAATAATGTGTACACACTATATATATATATATATATATATATATATATATATATATATATATATATATATATATATATATAATTTTACCATATCTCTGCAATGATGCAGGCTACCTTAAACCACTGATGATGATGATGATGGGATTATTATTATTATTATTATTATTATTATTTCGCAAAATAATTTTATTTAATTCATTCGTTTTATTATTTTATTTAGTTTTCTACTTAGATTTTTGGATTCGTTAACAATATTAATTTGTATTTTTGTATTTGTTTTTATTAGGCTATATTTGATTTGAAAAACCAAAAGCCCCGAGACGTTTGATTATTTGACCCATATCCTGATTCCTGAATAGGCTGAACAATGATAAAAACAAAAAATAAAATTCTTGGCAACTAAAAAGAATGCTCTCAGAAACGGTGAAACGATATAATTAAAGGGTCGTGTTGCGCGTTAATTCCAGCGTTGAACCTTCATTTCCATGGCAATTATAAAGGCAATGGAAAACAAAAACTACTACTACTACTACTGCTACTAATAATAATAATAATCATAATAATCATAATAATAATAATGACTAGTTGCCTGTTATTAGTTTAGACTACTGAGCTAAAAAGAATACATGTAATTTTTTAATAAATGGAATATTCTTGCATTGAAATTTACATAGAAAAGAGGGGAAAAAAAGACCTAATGTTTCAGCCACAGTGCTGGCAGAGCAGTCACTGTCCCTAACTGTTTTTGGTTAGATTGTTACCTTATTCGAAATGTGTTTGGAAGGTTGTGAATAATTTCAGATGGTTTACCTGGGACTACGGGTGGGATTGCAAACAACGAGAACCGAGTAACGTCTTTCCGCACGCAATCATTCCTCAATGTACTGACTGACAAATTTTATTCCCTCCGGTGCGCACTGCCAACCACCTGCCGTGTAAGTTTACAGACGCACGAATGTCAACTAAAGTGTATTGTGCTTTCAACATTATTGTCATTATTTAGCTTTATTATAAAATCTCTCTCTCTCTCTCTCTCTCTCTCTCTCTCTCTCTCTCTCTCTGCTGCATTTATGTTTGCTTATGTTAATGGTCGACAGTACGTTTCAATCTTTTTAAAAAAGCTAACTATTTGTATTTATATTATTTTATTTCATATTACTGTAATATCTTGTTCACCTGTTAGTATCCAGGGATGCAGATGTGAACAGTTATTATTATTATTATTATTATTATTATTATTATTATTATTATTATTATTAATCAAATATAATTATATTTTACATATCTAGTTTGACGGTTTAAGGCTTTGGAAGGGGAACTTGATTAAAACCAGTCTGCCAACAATGCCTTAACGGTAGCTATATGTAAAGTGTGTGCATGTGTGTGTATAAATAAGCAACTGTAACCATACTTTGTTGTAATTGCTGACCCTGTATTAACATAACATAGCTTTAAATATTAAAATATTAATAAAAACCTACAGCTATTTCTGAAGCAGGATAATGATGGCCTAGATGCACGAATTCCGTACTCTGTCTGGGAAGGTTAAATGTAAAATAACTTTTCAAATCTAACTTTTAAAGCCGTTTAAAAATCTATTAAAATAATCAAGTTTTTAAAAGTCACCAACCGGTATGCAGGAAATGTAAGCAAGCTGCCAGAAATGAAAAGGTTTCATTCCGGCTCAATAGACAACAGTGATCTTCCGCATTAGGCCTACTTGGAAATAAAAAGCACAGGGACTAATACGTTACGTCAGCATAACCATAAAGCTCCTTTTCTACATAGCATGTGACAGCCAACAGCATTACTAATCCCAATCAAATTTAATGGGAAATTAAGATTTCCCATACAGCAGCCCAGTTGGAATAATCGTCTCGTGTACGCTCATTCTGCAGACATTATAACCAAGTGTCATGGCACAAAATAATTTAAAGGAAATTTCGGAGTTCGTACAAGTAGTTCGGTTCGTCCACTTGATTTACCTTACAGAATATAAAAATAGTACAAAAAATGCACAAAATTTTTTTTTTAAAAAAAAATAAATAAATAATAAAATGCAAAAAAAAGAAAAGAAAAAAAGAGAGCAAAATAATCAAAGACCTTTGAAAATCAGAGCAAAAAAAAAAAATGCCAGATAAAACTGGAAAACTGTCTTGAACTGTATTCACTGCTTAATAGAGCTGGAATAGGCCTGAACATAATCCATATGAAATCACGAATAAAATCATAATTCAACAAAAAAAAAATGGTAGAAACAGTATATTAATACAAAAAGAAAAAAAGACCACTAAAAAACTAAAAGGATTAATGTGCGTTTACTTTTCGTTGTTTTAGAAACATTTAGTGTACCCGAGCTGTTCTATTAGGCTTGCACACTGTTTTATTATTTCATATCAGAATAATTATTTGAAATATCATCATTTCGCCTAAACCATTTTCATTTTCACAGTTTATAAACAGATCAGAGCTCTGTCCCCCAAAAAGTTCAAAAATGTCCAAATAAATAAATAAATAAATAAATAAATAAATTTATTTGTAGCCGGTTTAATCCCAAACCTTTGCACACATATGAGAATCAAGGAAGTCAATCAACTTGATATTCGATATTTTACTTAGTGGCATTATTCCAGAATAAACCAAGATAGCATCACATAAGGCGCCAAACGCTGCTAGGCGCCATTAAGCATGCAGTTCAGAGGAAAGCAAAGTAGTCTTTATCACCCATGCATACTCCATTGAACTGTTTTAGGGGAAAAAACAACCATGAGTATTAACAGCACTTTTACACCTAATTGTGGTCGTTGTACGATATTCTGGGATACCACCAACCCAGGGGCTGATGGACTCGATAATACACAAGACACATCCAAATACCAACCAACACCAAAGCTGGAATTTGCAAAAATGAGCCTAAAACTAATTAGTAGCCTATATGACTCAAAGTGTACACAATAAGGACATAGTTTGGAGCAATGTATTGAACAATGCCTTTATTCAGCGTATTTACACAAGAATTTATAAAAATATATAACTAAAGAATTTATAATATTTACATTAACAATTACTCAGTTCACATATTTGTCTGTAATTAAGGTACTGCAATTTATTTCCCAAGTAAAAGAGGACATGTAACAAATAACGTTACCCAATTGTCAAGATATTCTGGACAATGGCAAGAATTCGTTTTGCATTTTGCACTGCAGTCGTTTTTATCTATATATAAATAGCGCAAACATACAAGAATTTTGAGTGACAAAAGACAAATCAACCTACTAACATTCAACGCAGCACAAAGCACAGTTGCAATAAAAGTAAAACATTACATTCATTTTGTTTCAGAAAATAAGAATGTATGGCAGATTGCTCTTTGCATCGTGGGGGGAAAAGTAGCGTTTGAACTTACTGTTCGTGAATCGGGCAATTGTATTGCTAAAATTTACGCTGCACGCGCCACACAAAATATCCAGGGCTATGATGATGACGTAGGAAGGCTGAGTCCGTGTATGCTGAGCACTTCGTGCTGTTGCTTACTTAGGGGACTCGGGGGTTTTCTGTCTCCTGTGAGGTACAAACAGGAGGCATATTTAGAGCGCAAACAGGCTGTAATTATTGTTCTAGCACTGCACAACTAGACAGTCATTAGGACGATTAAACCTAGTGAAAGCTTATAACGACCACAATAACACTATTTGCAGAACTGCGTATTCTTCGCGGATCAATTAACTGGATTTAAACAAAATGTTTGGGTATATCAATAAAAATATAATAAAAAATGAAATAAAAAATAACGGCTCTAGACAGTTATGTAAATCATTTCAATTAGTCAACAGAATAAATGGAAGTAAAAACTTTCTGAAATCAGTCGATTTTTCTGTAAACAGGGTATGACTCCAAAATCAGCAAGAATGTCATTAATTTTAAAAAGAGAGAGAGAGATAATGTTCATAAACTGTTATATTTTCATGATGTCACTTCTCGTTAGCTCATATGACGTAAGATACACCGCAAACTCCAGCTGAGAACATAACACTGCAAACTGACCTGACATGAACTTTTTTTCCCTGTTCCACACCAAACCGCTTGCAAATTATTCTCAAGCAGCGGGAGTCTACTACTAATTTTCAGTGTTCGAATAAAGCATAAAACCTGTAACTATCTCAACACAAATAATTTACATTAAGCATTATAAAGCCAATACAATTGCCAATGCAATTCGGTGTCTTAAAAAGCAAGAAAAATATGTGAAATATGTCATTGTTTTATTGCATTAATTAAACAAAAACAAATTGACGATGTGAACCACAAAAGTATTAAAGCTGAAATTAGCATTTCACCATGTAGACAAATATCCGGCGTCCTAAACCGGTAAAAAACAACAACAACAACAACAACAACAACAAAAACAAGAAACAATTAGCTATTGTAACTAAATAACTGTTTTTTTGTTGTTGTTGTTGTTGTTTTTTATTAAAAAGGAAAGTTGTATAAACAATTAATTTATTGTATAATGCAATTAATTCTGCCTCAATGTGTTGTGTCGTCCGCATCTTATGATCACCATTATATACAATGATTTAAACCAGCTCTATATGTTATACAGAACGTGGATTTATTAGCAAAACCGTCTCAAACAGCACCATGCTTACCGTCTCGGGCTGTGTGTTTGAAGGACATAGCAGAGTGGATGTCCCCTGAATGGATGGTCATAGCGCTTGATCCCTGAGCCTGCCAGTGATGCCCGGAGCTCACATAGCTGCCTGCTGCACCACTATACACACCATACTGATTCGAGGGAGAATAGGCACACGGCGCAACATAACTAGACAGAGTCGATGAAGGCTATGGAAACAAGAAAATAGCATGCACACATCGCACGCACACATGCACACACACACACACACACACACACACACACGCAACGGTTAGAGCTTAATGAGCATCATTATGATTGATTATGCAATCAGTCCAAAATAATGAAAAACAGATCAAGTAGGCCCACTACACGAATTATCCATAATGAGTTGCAGTTTGGCCAAATGTACTGACTGCGTGAAAAAGCTGTTACCTGAGGGTACTTTATGTCCGTCTCAATGGAGGATTTATCTATTCCGTTGACTCCATGTGTGGAAGGAAACGCTGCTCGGTTCACACTACCCCAATCCTCCATTTTCGGTGTGTAGCCTTCAGTCCCAGCAATAGCTAGGTAAATAACACATTTCAAATAAAACCCACACTTTAGTCTTGGATGACATTTCGCGTTAGATGAAATTAATAATTGTGATAAATGATAACACACTGGACTATAATATGAAAAATATGAATCTGAGAGAATGAAACAATGATATTAAAATTATTATAATTATATAAATTTTATCAATATCCAGGTCAACTCTGATAGCTAACCTTTGAATTTCCTGAATATGATTTTTGTTTCCTATATTTATTTTATATATATATATATATATATATATATATATATATATATATATATATATATGCCTTTTTATTTATTTATAATTATAAATGCGAACCGTTCTAGTAAAAAAGGAGATACTCTGATGTGCGTAAATTAATTATCCGATTAATTGCGCAGGTATTATATAAAGAATGTTTCTTTTATCTAAGGCTGCCATAGACTTTTATAATTCTTCGGAATTAACATTTCCATATAAGCCTGGTTATTTTGCAAAAGTGTAAAATGCTGCAACATGACTCGTACATGCAAGACAGATCCTGCTAATTCGTTCCTGAGAAAACATTTTACTGATTGAGGCCTACACGAACGTTTTCGCGAGGCCTAACCGAAAAATGACAAAGTGAATTGGCTTTATTTTCAGTCTGTTAGCGATTATATGACACATGCATTATAAACAGAAAAATCTGTAATATGTTTTGCAGAATTTAAAACTCGTTGAGAAGATAGTAAGCCTCAAAAAGTGTAATAGTTTCGTATACAGTAAGATGGGCTTAGTCTCACCTGCGGGGTCCATGAAAGCACGTATGCCCAGTATGTTGCTGACGGTGTGAGCTGAAGGCCAGCCTCGCGGTATGCTAACATGTCCCCCGGTGACCGGGACACCCGCAGAATTACTCATTTTGGTCCCGGAAGGGGACATCGCATTGGGGTATGTGTACGGATATAAATGATTGTAAGAGAGACTTGGCTGTGACGTAGCTTGCTTGCCACTTTCGTACTGGTTGGGCTGGGAGAGGTTGCCAATCTTGTTCCGTAAAATCCGGCTGATGGAGCTGACAGAGGGCACGTTGTATTTGTCACATACTCCATCTGCTAGAAGTCGGTCCCGAATCTCCCAGGCAAAAATCCCCGGGTCTCCTTGCTTGTATTCCCGTATGCTCTTCACCACGTTTGGTGTCGTTACCCGCGGCTTGCTGCCTCCGATCGCACCGGGCAATATGGAGCCGGTTTCGTTGTATCTCGCCAGAATCTTGCTCACACAGCCATGGGAAACCCGGAGTTGACGGCTGATGTCGCACGGACGGATCCCAAGCTGTGCTAACTCCACTATTCTTAGTCGTATGGCGTTGGGAAGAGGTCGGCCGTTAACAAAAACTCCTCCTAACTGGTTCACCTCCCCATAGGTTTGCTCTGGAGGAGAAAGCACGACAAACATTAATATAACATTCTTGATTGTACTAAAAAACATGGATTCGCACATCTGCTCAATAATAGCAGACTAAAATATGATGAACATCCAGTGCAACCAGTTTGCTTTCTAAGAAGTAGCCTATATAAGACAAAGTGAGAACATAGTCTCATTTTGTAACACCTTACAACAAGACATTCGTTGATTTAAACACTAGCATTCCCAGTCGACGTGCTAACTGAATGTGCTTGCATAGATAAAAAGTTAGGGAAAAAAACGCGTACTACGGTCGACTGGAACTCAACGCTGAATTTACGGTCATTTCTGGCGTTATTCAGGCATGCAAAACATGTCCCGCTTCTATCATCTCTCTCCCACTGAAGCATGGTGATGTGAACGAAGGCTCACCCATTTGCCTGTGGTGTTGGGATGCTTTCCTTGACACAGTTTTCCCTCAATGGCCGAACGCACCGTCTCTGCTGCATGCAGTGTTAGGGCGCTCCAAATCAGACTGGAAATATCCGGAGATCGGTTCTCTTTTCTCCAAGAAGCTAAATTTTTGAATTGTTTTGAACGAAGTTTTAAAACCGTTCTTCATTCGTTAAAGACGAAATTTGTCTGATCCAGCAGGCAGAAGTTTGCTTGAATTAATTTGACGCATCCTCCACGTCAATGGCTCCGGTTACGCTGTGAGCTATGGGCTGATCTCATTGGTCGGCGCGACTTGTGGTAGGCTGCTCCGCGCGCGAGCCATCCCGTCTGCGTAATTTAACCTCTTGAACAGACTAATTCCGATTAAAGGGGGAATTTGCGCACAGAACTCCGTGCGTCCTGTGCCCAAAATAACGCCAAGACTGTTTAATATGGAGAAAATCACACTCAAATGTGGCAGTAAGTGTGTAGTAAAGGGTTGTGTTTTCTGCAACGGCAATGACTATTCATGGTGGAGAACTAGGGAACAAGAAGTTAATAAAACGCCAGTATAGTGAGCAATAGGGTACATTGGCACGAACAGGGTAAGCACGTTCATTGTGATTATTTGTTTTTTATACAAGGAAAAAAACATACACTGGCACAAAATTGGCATTAATTGGCATGCACAATTTAGTGAAAGCATTTTGAAGCCATTATAAAATATTGAACACATTATAAAATACTTGCAATGTCAATGATGAAAGGGCTATTCAAACATAGGCACCCATAGACTATAAATACTTGTGGATTTTTAAAATCATTTTGGATGGAGTTTTTTTTCCCCTTCAAATTTACAATCAACCTTACTACACGGTAGTATTGATTGGTACCTACACGGAACCCATATGTTAAAACTACATGTTTGTTGAGGGAATTGGCGTAGTAATTGCATTCAAGCATATTTTAGTAGGCCTGTAGCCTATATGTGTGCTCTGAATTTAGATCTAATGTAATCAATACCTTTGTCGTTGCAAGTAAGCTATGGCATAGAGGCTATAAGGGCTTGACTAAATTCCAAGAGGTTGCGTTATCACAGCATGTTCTCAGTATTTCCTGAGGATGTAAAGAAGGTACAGTTTATTAGCTCACAAAATGTCACTTGTAAAAGTTAACAGTCGACCCATTGGTAATAATAAGAGGCCGTGTCACTATCTTTCGTGACCAGAGCTCACAAGAGGTCATTTACACATGGAATGCATCAAGTCGAATTGTAGCACAAACTCTGAAGAGGGTGTTCATCCACCGATCTAAAAAAAAAAAAAAAAATTACTGTTAGTTAAGGTGATGATAGGTAAGGCCTTAACAGCCATCCATTCACCGGGGACATCCAGTGGCATTTGACCAGAACGTCATGAACGTTGAATGTTGAACGTTGAACATGTCTTTGAATATGCTGTTCCTACAAATGCGAGGATATTTACTCGATACATGCTTAGCACGACATGCTGAAGTTTCTGAACATGTTAATGGTCATCTGAAAACGACAGTGTGGATCCACAGAATTCGACGGTCTCAGCGACAGTCTCCCCCATCTGGATAAAAAAAGGAATGGCATTCCTGCTCTAAATTCTGGATACACCACGTGAAGGCATAAGGATTTGATCCGAGCACCAACACGCTAAGGAATGATGAAAAAAGAAAGCCTAAAATGGGTTTGAAGGTGGACTGCAGCAGACTCAGGTATTAATGTACATTTCTTCCAAAATAGTAACTTTCAGTAGGTTTAAGGGCTACATAATAACGTACCCTACTGCCGTGCAGCCTATTGCTCGTTCTTATTCGGCTTTTTGAGGGGTTCCGTAGCGGTAACCGCGATGAAATAGACTATCAAGCGCGTCTATAGCCTACTGTTGATGAATTTTTAGTTATCTGGAAATGTGAGACATATAAAGACCTTTTGAGGTTCTTTTCATGGAATGTGAATGGGGGGAAAACGTTTCTTGAAACGAGGGACATATTGTGTTTTCTATAAACTTCATGTTTTTTCCATACAAATTTTAAGAAACAACTTCATTATGCCTTATTCAGCAATGTTCATTATTTTCCTTAAGTCATAACAGCTGCAACAATTTACTATTTTGTAAACATTTAGGAAATGGTTGTAAACGTTGAATTTTCAGAGAAAAGAAAATGGACGTGGACGTAGCATGAACAACATAAATAAAATGCAACTGTATTTATTTAATATTTGTATTATTATTAACATTTAATAATAATAATAATAATAATAATAATAATAATAATAATAATTAAATTGTGTAAAATGAAATTTATCATGACTAAAATTTTATAGGTTACGAGTCGAGATATATATATATATATATATATATATATATATATATATATATATATATATATATAATTTATGATTTAGATATTTACCTTATAATGCTCTTGTGGTCTATGACACCCCGCGCCCGTACAAAGTACAGCTATGAAATATTCGGTATTATAGTATTATAGTATTAAAATGAACCACACGAAGGCTTGGCATTTTCATTATATTTACAAGCCTATAGACATTATCCAGCTTAATCTATTACCCTAGCATCAGCTTTATCTTAGCTGTTTAAACACCACGTCACCTTGTTTCGGGATCTGTTTAAATTACATGTCTCTGGGGATTCTAGGTGTATCCTTTGTTGGTTTTGAAGCGAATGACTTTAAATAGACATAAGGCTCCCACAAGAAAAGGGAAAAATGCCCTAGAGAGGGTATTGTGGATGACGTAGCTACGTTAGACACTGAAAATGGAGAGTTTATTATAATAGACGCAGCGTCACATTTAAACTGATTTCGTAATATTGGAGGCTCTAATGTCCCTGGAACATCGCACTGAATTCCCCAGATTTCTGCAAATAATTTCTAATAATTATTTGCTGTTGTTATTGTGTGCATCAGTTGATCAGTTTAGTCGTGCATTCAGAGGTGTTACGTGCCAGGACCCCAAGTTGTTCGTTTTAACCATTGGCTTTGCTTAGTAATAAATATGGCTGGCCCAATTGGATTTTAAAAGAAGGTTGTGACTGGAAAACATTACACTATTGGCAGCAATTTAGCTGAACTCTCTCACAGTAAAATACGTCATTTTGTACAATGGCTCTATTTCTTCTCAATATGTTCTCATTGGTGTCTTTCTATTGTTCATCGAAACGGTCGCCTTCGATAGAGAGGTCCTTTTACACACACACAAGCACGCACGCGCGCGCAGAGTGAGTGTTTGTGTGTGAGAGAGAGAGAGAGAATGAGAATGAGAATTAATATGTTGGGATGTCTAGATTTTGCGACACACTTGGGGAACATAATCTGTTTCACATCAACAAGAAGATGCAATGTGTCTGTCCCGCTAACAAATAACACTGTGGTAATCAAACGTTGTAATAACAGATTGCATTTCCTACGTGATGTGGTTTTAATTTTCTTTCTTTCCCTCTCGATGGTCCATAGTGTTTTATTGAAGACGTGTTGTGTCCCCGGTTTTGATTTAGTGTTTGTGAGTTTTGTGATCTCACACGTATGGAAAATATTAGATCAAGCCTGGGTTGCGTGCTGGCGGGGAGGAGAGGAACAGAAAAAACGACTGTATAAATTCTAACCTATAAATTATTCATTCGAGTTTGATCAGTTTTATCATCACAATAAAGTGTCCGCGATTATTATTATTATTATTATTATTATTATTATTATTATTATTAACTTTTATTATTTATTCTGTCCATATCGACAAAAAAAGTGAGGCAGAATACAATCCACGCTCCATGTTCCTTCTAAGTCTAAAATAGTTGTTTGACAAACACTGAATCACAAGAGGGTGGGAGGAGGTGTTAACAACTGTCCATGTAATGGCTTAGTCTATATCGGATAAAACTGACACGGCACTGAGGACAACCGATGAGCAAAAAATCCATATCAAATAGTCGAAAAAGGTGTTTGCACCAGTGAATGTTAGCTCATTATAGCATCACGTCTTGAGCCTCCTTTCTCAGTAAAGCACACAGGGCCTAACTAAAAATAAATAAATAAAAACACCCCCGATAACTCGTAAAAGTTTCCCCCACCAACGTCTTTAGCCCTAACAAACCAACAGGTAGACAATGCTAACACTTATATTTAATGAAGTCCGTGGAGGGGAAAAAGCCGAAAATAGAGAGTTTTAAGGAAAAAGGGCTCCAAGCAGCCGGGTTAATTACTTATGACCTTTACAAAAAATTCCCCTATTAAAAAAACATCATCTAATTGGAAGATGTGGAACGGTGTCACACATTGGACGAAAACACCGCTCAGAACACGACCCATGGCACGCTTTTCAGCTCTAACAATACATGCCAACATCTCCTCTTTGGAAAGGCGTTAATGGTGAATGTTCGGTTACGGTGCCTGAGGTGAAACATAGTAGCTTATTTCCATGTATCCATTTTCATTCCAATGTTTTCATGTTTGGTAAATTTTAAGAGAGAGAGAGAGAGAGGGAGAGGTCCAAGTGTTGCAAAAGTGCATTAGTGTTATCTAGCAAGGCAGCCTTTTTGAAAGAAGTGACACAGCTGTGGATTTGCTTTTGTTATCCGTAAGATTCTAATTATTTAAAGAAACAACAAATAAAAGTTAATTCAAGTATTCAGTGCAGAGTTATGTGTTTGCACAGCCAAAGAGCCTGAAAGGTGTATCAACACAATGCATATTTCCTTTAAAGGGGTAGCATGTCTCTAAAGTTTTTAGGGACAATTTTAACCAAACAATATCCTGAGGACATCCTGAGGACAGAATAGAGAAACACACCAGTTTGTCAATTTTGCAAAACGTAGAAATGTTGCATTATTAAACTTTAGATAAAGTGTGCCTTACAAAGAGCACTTTTATTGTATTACAGTGTCAGCAGCATTGAATGTAACATCACGTAAGGTGTGTATAGGGTTTATTTGGGCTTGCATGCAAGCAAGCATGGCTCGTGACCATGCATTTTGATGGGGCAGGATGTCATTAACAACGGTATAACCTCAAACAAAATTAAGTGAAGAGGCTATCACATTTGAGTTATGCTACAGGCTTGAATTATGTTGTGACTTTTTAGAGTAACCCCTTAATAGGCAGTTGAGAGTGGACAACATACAGTCATCCAGTATGCAGTCTAGAAGCTTGTTTTGAGCAGTTGTAGACATACCTTCATTCAACTGTGTTCGACACAGAAGGTGTACTTCCTATGTGTTTCACAGTGTGTGAAGGTATAATATCACTATCCAGGTTGTCATGTATCAGCAAAATATCCAAGCCAAAAGCATCTCAAAAACCACACAAAAGATCTCAGGCATTGTAAAAGGGAGTCATTCTTCTTTTTCCTTTGCATGGAGAACAAATTCACAGTTGTGCACACACATTTCTTGCGTACCAACATCTACAAGATAATTCCCAATGGCCACAGCATATCATTTATCATACAATATCGATTTTATTAATAATGTTATAACACTGAATCATCATGTTCTGTGGATGGGGACATTCTGGAAGAGACCACTTTCATCAAGATAGAAATGTTTCACCATAAGATAAAGCTAATCAGTGAGAATAACGTTGAATTACTATGCAGTGACCCTTCCCTCTAAGGGGACAAGTGGATCCAAACCATGCCAGTATTTTGCTAGCTGGTGACAGATTGCTGGTCCATCAGAGTCATTCCCTATCATAGAAAGTTCCACGTAGAACCACTTTAGGAATATAGCAACCTTTAACTACATAAAAACTCATGAGATGCCCTTTCATTGCACATCTGCCAGAAATAAACAGACTTACAGCAGTGACGTTAATGTCCTAAACACAATTCATAGTTTTGTCCGACAAATAAAAAAACATTATACTTGATTCTACATACTGAATTTGGACATTATGTCAAGTCTCATGACAGCCTTGCTAAGACAATAATATTTACCTATATACAATTCAGAAGTCATTGCAACAATGTGGCAGTGTGATTTACTGTTGATGTAGTGCAACATGAATTCATATTACTCAAAAGCTAGTCTAACACCTAGCAACTGCATACCTGTCTTTGCATGCTGGCAAAGAAAATAATTGCACAAACAACTGCTTATTTAAAAGCAAAATATGCCACTTTCTGCAAATAATTTTCAGTATGTACAAAGCAGAACATTTTTGCTGCATTTTACTGAGTGAGGTACTCAGGGTGAAAACAAAAGAAAATCATATACCAGCTACCATGAGAGTATGTTTGTGGCAGTAGTCTTGTATTATATAATATCATCAACTAGCAAACTAGAAATTTCCCAAACATGAATCTGAAATACTGACTATATTAAATGTTCAGTCATCCTATTGCTTTCTCCAGAGATTGATCCTGTTGAAATTGAACACATTAATAGACTTTTTTTAAATTAATGATGATTATTGCATGGTCAGGTACTACAAGGAACAGTGCCATATACTACCAGTTCTTTCTCACATTCTCAGACATACCGACAAAACCTCCAATGTGCTAATCTAGACAAGCTTCCTTTGCAGATGTGGCGCTGCCACCCCATTGCAAGCCATAAGGTGAAGTGCCACTGATAGAACCTAAATGGTAAACCTGTTGGAAATACACTGAAGTGCCACTGATAGAACCTAAATGGTAAACCTGTTGGAAATACACTGAGGCCATTTTAAATGCTGTTTCTACCTGTATAATTCTATGACATTATGGCATATTTGTATTTATAGTCATTAACTTTAGCTCTGTTTAAGAACAATAATAAAAAATCACATTATTTTTATGTGTTTATCTAAGTTTATATACTTTCATTATATTTCAGCCATTACATTTGGTGTTTTAAGGAAACATGTTCTATAAGAAAAAAATTATATTCTTTAACACCTACTACTTACAATTAGCATAAAAAAGACTGTTCTGATCAGAATATGGTATTAAATTAAATGAATTGACTTGAACCTCCAGACTCTAATTTTGATTGAAAAAGTAATTCAAATCTGAAAAAGCATGCAAAAAAAAGTTGAGTGCTTGCACACCTCTTACACCCATGAAGAAGGAGCTATCTAATCTGATATCTAGATATTTGAGTCGGAACTAATGCCTACTTGATAGGAAAGGTTCACTAAATAGGTGATAACTGCTGCTAGTTGATCTGTACATTGCCATAAGAACCAAGTAGTAATGCTGTCTGGGCCACCAGCTTTACTAAGATTTAACATCCTCTTTTGTACTATGCTGTTAACCCACTATTCTAAAGTGAAATATAAAGGGAGTAAAAAGGATATATAGGTAGTATTAGCATGAGAGGCTTCAAGAATTATTTAGGTTCTCAGCAACATTACTGCTGTCTTTTAATATCCTGTATTTGTACGGTTATTTTTGATCACGAAAGTTCTTCAGTGGTATAGTCCCACCACTCCTTAGGATTCTTTTCTGAGCTTTTGAATTTCATTTGAATAATTGTTTTTCCTTGCCTGACTGACTTTATTTCTTCATCCATTTCTCAGATGTCTCACATTAGTCAAATATCCCAGCAATTCAAGCAAGTTGAGGTATGAACAACTAGTAGTGATCACTTGAGGCAAGACGTGGTAGAGCCGTAAGAGTACAATACCTGGTGCTCAAACTGATAATGATCAGGTCAAGAAAAGGTCAAGTCAGTGTTTTGCTCCAGAATTCTGTCAGATTATAACCCATTTCATTTGGAATATTAGCAACCAGAACCTTTAAAATTTGTTCTGTACAAAATCTATTTTGTAGATAGATTGGTAGAAAGATAATTAGTTACCTGAATCCTGTGTCTAAATCTCTTTAAGACTCAAAGACTCAAACTCAAACTCTCAATGTCACCATAAATATTCTAAAACATTTTTAAGGAATTCATTTGAATTAGATTGATCAATGCTTAGAAATTCTTACTACAGTGATTTTGCCAGGTATTTTAAAAGAAATAAAGAAGTCACACTGAAAAAACTGAGTTAAACAGATGTTTTTCCCAAACATATTTTCCTGCAGGTTCTCCAGTTTAATCTCTTATATGATATTGGTTCCCTAATTGCCCTTAGGTGTGAATGAGTGTGTGACTGCATATGTGCAGACTGGCCCCCCTTACAAGTGTGTAAGGCTATAATTAGTGATTGTTACACAATTTATAGAAAAAGAAGGTAAACTCAAATCAATTTTCTTATGACAATGTGATTTCTGGACAATGTCATGAGAACCAACACAATTTAGGACTAATGGAATATAACTGGAGAAAATACACAGTGACACCCTGGTAGAAGTGCAGACTCCCAGAAGTAGCATGCCTCTGAGAAATGCCCATGAAGAGGTCTAGCAGTTCCTGAAGGAAAGTACCAGTCAAAGAGATGCACACTATTAATGGAAGAGTTTCTGCCTAAGGGCAAACAATGGTTTTAAATGGATCTTTTGGTTTCATATACTGTTAGGTTGTAGTAATCAACTTCATTCCAAGAGGCGAATATCACAGGCACAGGCTGGGGCTGCCAAATCTCTCCATTCATTTGGGATAGCAGATCCGCTCGGTGAGAAAGCCAGCAGGATTTTCTGACCACTAGCAAAAGCAGCAATGGTACCCAAGGCCTAATTGGGTGCATGAAAATTATCTGCAATTTGGGAAGATTCAGCTGTAGAGGTGGAAGGCATAAAGTAGATAGTGAGGGCAGTCATGAATAGGTGTGTAATGTCCCACCGGACTGTACAGCTCCACCAGAGAGAATCACAATCAGCAATGAGTTGATTTGACATTGACAAAGTCCACCTAAACTTTGCCAAATCTTTACCAGATCTTAGACAACACTTTTAGGTGCCTCAGTATCCAAGCAGGCTTGAGGGGCCTGAATGACTCTTCATGCCTAGGGCTCACAAAAGGCAGACAGAACCTTTGTTGGCATTGGAGCACAGAACTGGGATGCAGTGACCTAAAAGTGCCTCATGGCTAGTCCATTTGACCATGCTGGTTTTGTGATTCTGAACCTTTTTTTGTGATTCTGTAGCCACAAGCCACACTACTTAGTTAGTTTTACAGAAGATGTGGAAAACTCTGAGTATAAAAATGCTCCAGGGTAGAACCCAACTCATCTGGGAGAACGAGGGGTAAATGGAGACAAACAACACAGAGCAAGTTTATAGAGCTAACTCACAAACAGGATGGTGAATGATTGCTAATAAGGCTAGCAAAGCTAATAATAATAAAAAAAAAACTCTCAAAGTTAGTGAGAAACACTAGAAATGTATTTTTTCATAATTTTCATACTCTTGCCACAATGGACACCACCACAATGGATTTTAAATAAATCAATTAAGATTTGATTGAAGTGTAGACTTTCAGCTTTAATTCAAGAGGTTTAACAAAAATACTGTGATAACTGTTTATAAATTACAGCAGTTTTTTACATTGTACCTTTTTCACATTGGACAATTGGAGGATAAGCAGTTTCACAGACAGGTGTGGCTTGTTTCCTTGTTAGTTCATGACAAATTAAGTAGATAAAAGCTCTGGAGTTGATTCCAATCGTTGAATTTGCATTTGGTGCATGGGAAGTCTCAATATGCAGTCCAGTGAGGTATCAATGCAAGTGAAGGAGGCGATCATTAGGTTGAAAAAACAAAACAGACATACAGTGCATCCAGAAAGTATTCACAGCGCTTTACTTTTTCCACAATTTGTTATGTTGCAGCCTTATTGCAAAATGGATTAAATTCATTATTTTCCTCAAAATTCTACAAACAATACCCCATAATGACAACGTGAAAGAAGTTTATTTTAAATCTTTGCAAATTTATTAAAAATAAAAAACAAAAAACGCACATGTACATAAGTATTCATAGCCTTTGCCATGACACTCAAAACTGAGCTCAGGTGCATCCTGTTTCCACTGATCATCCTTGAGATGTTTCTACAACTTGATTGGAGTCCACCTGTGGTAAATTCAGTTGATTGGACATGATTTGGAAAGGCACACACCTGTCTATATAAGGTCTCACAGTTAACAATGCATGTCAGAGCACAAACCAAGCCATGAAGTCCAAGGAATTGTCTGCAGACCTCTGAGACAGGATTGTATCGAGGCACAGATCTGGGGAAGGGTACAGAAACATTTCTGCAGCATTGAAGGTGTCAGTGAGCATAGTGGCCTCCATCATCTGTAAATGGAAGTTTGGAACCAGCAGGACTCTTCCTAGAGCTGGCCACCTGGCCAAACTGAGCAATTGGGGGAGAATGGCCTTAGTCAGGGAGGTGACCAAAAATGGTCACTCTGACAGAGCTTCAGCGTGTCTCTGTGGAGAGAGGAGAACCTTCCAGAAGAACAACCATCTCTCCAGCACTCCACCAATCAGGCCTGTATGGTAGAGTGGCCAGACGGAAGCCACTCCTCAGTAAAAGGCACATGACAGCCTGCCTGGAGTTTGCCAAAAGGCACCTGAAGGACTCTCAGACCAAGACCAAGACAAAGATTGAACTCTTTGGCCTGAATGCCAAGCATCATGTCTGGAAGAAACCAGGCACCAGTCAACACCTGGCCAATACCATCCCTACAGTGAAGCATGGTGGTGGCAGCATCATGATGTGGGGATGTTTTTCAGCGGCAGGAACTGGGAGACTAGTCAGGATCGAGGAAAAGATGAATGCAGCAATGTACAGAGACATCCTTGATGAAAACCTGTTCCAGAGCGCTCTGGACCTCAGACTGGGGCGAAGGTTCATCTTCCAACAGGACAAGCACACAGCCAAGATAACAAAGGAGTGGATACAGGACAACTCTTTGAATGTCCTTGAATGGCCCAGCCAGAGGCAAGACTTGAACCCGATTGAACATCTCTGTTGAGATCTGAAAATGGCTGTGCACCAACGCTCCCCATCCAACCTGATGGAGCTTGAGAGGTCCTGCAAAGAAGAATGGGAGAAACTGCCCAAAAATAGGTGTGCCAAGCTTGTAGTATCATACTCAAAAAGACTTGAGGCTGTAATTGGTGCCAAAGGTGCTTCAACAAGTATTGAACAAAGGCTGTGAATACTTATGTACATGTGCTCTTTTGTTTTTTATTTATAATAAATTTGCAAAGATTTCAAACAAACTTCTTTCACGTTGTCATTACGGGGTATTGTTTGTAGAATTTTAAGGAAAATAATTAATTTAATCCATTTTGGAATAAGGCTGTAACATAACAAAATGTGGAAAAAGTGAAGCGCTGTGAATACTTTCCGGATACACTGTAGGTCTGAGGCAAGAACAGAGATTGCTGTATGATCGCAGTATTTATTGCTAGCTGGCTAGATTTTGGAATATGGCTGTGGAGTGTCCAAAATCAGGTGTCCAAATACACCCACTGAGCATTGGGAACACCTGTACACCTACTCACTCATGCAATTATCTAATCATCCAATCATGGGTGGCTATAACAGCAGAAGACCATGCTGGGTTCTACTTCTGTCAGCCAAGAACAGAAAACTGAGGCTGCAGTGAGAACAGACTCAACAAATCTGGACAGTTGATAACTGGAATAGCATAGCCTGGTCTGATGAATTTCAATTGCAGCTGAGGCACACAGGTTTGGCACCAACAGCATGAATTCATGGACCCACCCTGCCTTGTGTTAACAGTCCAGACTTGTGGAGGTGGTGTAGTGGTATGTTTTTCTTTATTTTTTTTGGCACACTGTGTTAATAGCAATCAATCATTGTTTGTATGTCATAGTCTATTTGAGTATTGTTGCTGACTTTGTGCGTCCCTTCATGTCACAAATAAAAAGTCATCTCAAACTGGTTTCATGAACCTTACAATGAGATCAGTGTTCTTCACAGGCCTTCCCAGTCACTAGATCTGAGTCCAATAGAACAATAGGAATAGATAATAATAATAATAAGAAGAAGAAGAAGAAGAAGAAGAAAATATTGAATACTAGAAGGAAAAAAGAAACTTAATAAATATCATTTTAATATCATCAGTGACATATTGCTAGAGTTTGCAACTTCAGTACTGGAGGGTTGGAGTACAATATAGTTTGATTGTACCTGATTGTAGATTGTACTTGACCTGTCTTCTGATTTTTACACTGCGAATTACCAGATTGTCATTTCCACTCTTGCAGATTTGGGGATAGAGGACTGCACTCTGAAATGGTTTTCAGTGGAGTGGTTAATTTTCATGACTTACAGGCTTACTATTGCTGTTCATCAGGGGTCAGTTCTTGGTCCACTTTTGTTTTAATCAATAATCAGTTATAGACATGACTACTGTAACACTCTTCTTGCTGGTCTCACTACGTATGCCATATCTCCTCTCCAGTGCATTTAAAAACCTGCTGTCGTCTTGCATATAACCTCCCAAATACCTACTCCAAGTGCAAGATCTTGCTGCTTCAGTGTCCTGACACTTCAGTTGTAGAATGAGTGTCCTCTCTCATTCTGAAAAGTCAAGTGCCTCTATTACTTCCACAACTCTTCAAGCAGTATCTAAAATAACACCTTACTTTGCATATGCCTTGCATTATGTGGCTTTTTTTATTCTGTTATTGTGTTACTAGCTATGCACTTAGATTTAAAATGTTCTCTTGTCTCTAGGATTTGTCTCTGTCTTTCAGGTTATGAATCCTTGCAGATAAACGAGATGCTTTCTATCATGGCACCTTCATCTGTTGTCTATGTGCACATCAGAAGAAGATAGCTTCTTCACTGGACTTCTCAAGATTTCATTTTCCACCTACACATCAAGGCCACAGACATGCGTTTTATGTTACACATAGGGGTTGTATGTGCTTTAAGCAGTTTAACCATTCATGAATTGATGGGCTTAGGAAAACCTTGAGAAAGCAAACTCCATATCTGTCAGTGTGACCAGCAGTAGCTATTCGAGACCATGTAAAACATAATCTCTCCTACAACCTCTAATACTACAGTGCAGTGAGTTGCGAAATGTATTCAGAAACTTTTATTAGAACATAAATTGTATGTATTCATAAGCATAAGCAAATATATGTTTAAAAAGCAAAATTGAAGGTAAAAAAAAATTCAGACACCACAAATTACCAATGTTAGTACATTGCAAAGCTGCTGCTGGCAATTATAGCTCGTTTTAAACTGATTTTTTTATCTATTGCTTTTTTTTTTTTTTGAACACTGGGAATTTTGCAAAGAATGATTAGAAGCATTAATAATAATTGAATACTCACAGGACTGTTGGCATAGCACTGATTTTGACAGATCTGTTTGGCCAAAAGGACAGACATGAACAGGAAAGAAAAGTTAATAAAAGACATAATTATAACTTTGATATTTAGCTAATATATTTACTGAAATTGCAGCTGTGGTTTTTCAAATATTATTTTAAATCTCACCACATTTACACCCAGCAGCCAGATATCTGTAAATACGATCCCTTATTTGTGCCCTTGTGTGAGTGCCAGATGGTTCAGGGTGTGGGTTTGTTTTGGGTGATCAGCAAAGCCCTTGGCTCGATATTTCACATAAGAGGTCTACTGACTTCCTGAAATACCCACAAACTTCTGCCGCTAGTCGTCTGTCATTTCAATGATTTTGTTGAAAGCTGCATAAGTTAAGCCCCATGTCTGCATAATGCTCGTTTGTTTGTGAAGTTACACAAGGATTCATCAACCTTCAACTTTGTGGCAGGCAATGCTGAATAAATGCAATTTCAGTTTGTGGAAAAAAGTACAGTTATATTGCCAACAAAAATACACATTTAACCAGCTTCTGTTTTTAAGGTAAATGCTCTGTTAAGTTTAGATTAAAAAAAAAAAAATCATGAAGCATGTCTGTGTTAATAATTGATCATCTCATCCCAGTAAAATCATGTACCTATTTATACTACTTATGTTATCCATATATGTATATATTTCCCCATTAAAGCCATATTTTCTGAATGGAATAAGAAAATTTTATAAATATTTTCTTTTAGGTTAATAGTTGTTTATATACAAATGATTAACAATTCTCTTCTCTGTGTCTCTATCTTTTTTGTTAGGCAGGCAATATTTGACAACAACTGTTCATTTACAAGGAAGTTCAGGACAGAAACTGATGCTCTAGAAAGCACACCACACTCTGAACATTAGAAAGCAGTTTTATATATTTTAGTGCATTTCTGATTCTATATTACAGTTTCAATTATTAAATGCTCAGGAGTGATCCAGAAACAAGGGGGTTTCCACTGTTTGAGTGATAAACGATATGTTACGATATGTTATTATGTCCCAGAGGAATGAATGTGAAAATCTGATGCAGGTAGCAGAATTCAACATGCTTTCTTCAAGTCAGAACAAACATTCTGGTCTTGCTGGACTTTAAGACAGAGTCAGTCAGTCTCTCTCTCTCTCTCTCTCTCTCTCTCTCTCTCTCTCTCTCTCAAACACACACACACACACACACACTAACACAAACAAACACACACACACACACATAAACACCCAGAGTTTCAATGGAGGTAGGCAGGTCAACTAATTAAAACTAATTAATCACTCCACTGTAAATATGGGTACCATTCAATTCCAGTTTGTGTTAATTTGTTAATATCTATAAACTATATACATACATTTCACTTACGAAATCAGGAATAACAGCATGAAAAAACGATGTATATTATTAATTCAAATGAAAATAGACAAATTAAACCACTATGGTGCAAAGATAAATTTAGCCCTTGGCCCTCATTTAAAAGACCTTAAAACAGACCGTATAGGATTGTGTGTAGGTTTTTTGCGATTGTTGCAGCCACAAAATTCTTGATTTTGTAGTGTTTTGTGGAAAACCATTTGAATTGGCGAAATGTCCGGTCTTCAGTATGTAAGTTGAAACTTAAGCACAAGACAATCTATCCAAAGCATAGGAGTAAATCCTAGTCCTGGAAGTAAGAGAAAGACTGATCTTCAGTCATCGAAAGCGTTTGGTTGCAGTTATTGCTGCTAAATTTTTTCACATGGGTGACAGGATAATTTGCTTCAATTAAAATAATAAATAAATAAATAAAACCCATATAGTGTGCTTACTCAGGTTGCCTTTGTTTTATGTTGTTTTTTGTTTGAAGATCTAAAACTATTTAGTGTGAGATATACACAAAAACAGAAGAAATCACAGCACTGTAGGTTTGCCACTGATCTCTTTTTAGATAGCTAGACAGAAGTAGCTAAATTTAGTGTCTATTAGTTTATGATGAATAACTGTAGCTGTAGGGAAAGACAGACATTTTAGTCTCCCCTACACTGAGTAGCTTTGAAATTATGAATCTGATGACAATTTGAAGAATCAGTTTCTGATCTGCTTGATGTCATGTCGAAGCACCTGAAGCTAGGCAGCAGATGTACCTGTGTACCTGTGCACTATGTCCAGAGTGATGGTCTGTTTCTGGCAGACATTTACCACATTCTTCTGGGCCTTGCCTTAAAAAAACAGCACATGTTTGTGTAATTAAAGGAGCCTATAGCACTTACAAAGTGGTATAAACAAAATGGATGCAATAACGGACACATGATGGTTGCTGTATAAGATGCTGAAATTTTGTGTAGAAAAAGTGTAGAGCCCCATTCTTTCTTTGCCACCGTTGTAAATGACAATAAACTCTCTTTTTTTCCCCAAAGAGTGTTTTTAATCAATTACTGAGGAACTATACATTCTATATCTATCTATCCATCTATCTATATACATTTTCCATATTGCTTATCCTACGCAGGGTCGCACGGCGCATATATATACTCAGTAAAAAAGAAACACCCCTTTTTCAGGAGACTGTATTTTAAAGATAATTTTGTAAAATCTAAATAAGCTTTACAGATCCTTATTGGAAAGGGTTTCAACAATGTTTTTCATGCTTGTTCAATGAACCAGAGGAAAGGCTGCATCATCACAGTCAGCACATGACCTCTTGAGTGACAGTTAACAAATATGGATAGGAAAGTTGTGTTAGCAATTGTCATGTGCATGAAATTGGCAGTGCAGTTCCTTTTAGTGAAGGTTGTGTGGTAAATCTCTTAAATTGGTAATTCATATTTGTGATCAGAGGTTTTCTATGAGCAACAGTGTCAGCGTTATGCTAGTAGGCCAAAAATAAGAATAAAAAGTACAGCAATTTAAATGTCACAGAAATTTAAAGGGATTTTACACTGATGCAAGGTTATCTTTTTCTTTGCTATACAGATATCAACTAGCTAACTAGTTAATCAGCAAAATGACAGCCTATTCTTGTACCCTTGTGGAATTTGCAGCTAATGCTAATTATTTTTCCTAGTGGACACTATAATAAAATATATTGAATTAATTGTAGGCTCAAATACTTCTCTGTATAGCATGCATTAGAAATGTGCATCAGAATTCTGCAGCACCAAACCAAAATGTTGTGTGATCAGACAATGTTTACTTTCATGTGGACAGGAGAGGGCAGGATTGGTCAGAATTCCTTCAGAAGCGGGTGAGAGGGGTATTTAAAAAAAATTAAAATAAAACTCCCACTCACACCTCTAGCATACATTCAGTATATACATCCATCGATTAAAAATGACAACAAAAAATTGCATTACAAATCATGATGTGGACTATACCCACTGGCAGTTACACAACAGTATCTCACGAAAGTGAGTACACCCACTACATTTTTGTAAATATTTGATTATATCTTTTCATGTGACAACACTGAAGAAATGACACTTTGCTACAATGTAAAGTAGTGAGTGTACAGCTTGTGTAACAGTGTAAATTTGCTGTCCCCTCAAAATAACTCAACACACAGCCATTAATGTCTAAACCGCTGGCAACAAAAGTGAGTACACCCCTAAGTGAAAATGTCTAAATTGGTGCCAATTAGCCATTTTTCCTCCCCGGTGTCATGTGACTTGTTAGTGTTACAAGGTCTCAGGTGTGAATGGGGAGCAGGTGTGTTAAATTTGGTGTCATTGCTCTCACACTCCCTCATACCAGTCACTGGAAGTTCAACATGGCACCTCATGGCAAAGAACTCTCTGAGGATCTGAAAAAAAGAATTGTTGCTCTACATAAAGATGGCCTAGGCTATAAGAAGATTGCCAAGACCCTGACACTGAGCTGCAACACGGTGGCCAAGACCATACAACGGTTTAACAGGACAGGTTCCACTCAGAACAGGCCTCGCCATGGTCGACCAAATGAAATTGAGTGCACGTACTCAGCGTCATATCCAGAGGTTGTCTTTGGGAAATAGACATATGAGTGCTGCCAGCATTGCTGCAGAGGTTGAAGGGGTGGGGGGTCAGCCTGTCAGTGCTCAGACCATACGCCACACATTGCATCAAATTGGTCTGCATGGCTGTCGTTCCAGAAGGACGCCTCTTCTAAAGATGACGCACAAGAAACACCACAAACAGTTTGCTGAAGACAAGCAGACTAAGGACATGGATTACTGGAACCATGTCCTGTGGTCTGATGAGACCAAGATAAACTTATTTGGTTCAGATGGCGTCAAGCGTGTGTGGTGGCAACCAGGTGAGGAGTACAAAGACAAGTGTGTCTTGCCTACAGTCAAGCATGGTGGTGGGATTGTCATGGTCTGGGGCTGCATGAGTGTTGCCGGCACTGGGGAGCTACAGTTCATTGAGGGAACCATGAATGCCACCATGTACTGTGACATACTGAAGCAGAGCATGATCCCCTCCCTTCAGAGACTGGGCTGCAGGACAGTATTCCAGCATGAAAAAGACCTTTTTAGCCTTGCTAAAAAAGCTGAGGGTGAAGGTGATGGACTGGCCAAGCATGTCTCCAGACCTAAACCCTATCGAGCATCTGTGGGGAATCCTCAAATGGAAGGTGGAGGAGCACAAAGTCTCTAACATCCACCAGCTTCGTGATGTCGTCATGGAGGAGTGGAAGAGGACTCCAGAGGCAACCTGTGAAGCTCTGGTGAACTCCATGCCCAAGAGGGTTAAGGCAGTGCTGGAAAATAATGGTGGACACAAAAAATATTGACACTTTGGGTCCAATTTGGACATTTTCACTTAGGGGTGTACTCACTTTTGTTGCCAGCGGTTTAGACATTAATGGCTGTGTGTTGAGTTATTTTGAGGGGACAGCAAATTTACACTGTTACACAAGCTGTATGCTCACTACTTTACATTGTAGCAAAGTGTCATTTCTTCAGTGTTGTCACATGAAAAGATATAATCAAATATTTACAAAAATGTAAGGGGTGTACTCACTTTTGTGAGATACTGCAATCTAGTTAGATTATGAAAACCCAGTTATATTTTTCCCTAACCTATTCTGAATTTTTCATAGGCATATTCATTTTTATTCCTTCTCCTAGTGAATTAGCTCAGAGTAGGCCTACATCTTACAGGACTTCTGGGTAGCTTAATGTCACCCCTAGAACTCGCTAAACAGGTTGTAAATGATACATGCTGTCTCTAGAGATTCAAACTAAATCAAGCATGGCATTATTAGCATTCTTGAAGGAACATGTTTGAGTTAAAATTTTAAAAGAATTTGTCACTGTCCACTTTTACTCAGAGGATGATTCACTGTATCTGAAGCCTGTCTTTCTTTTTCTTTTTTTAATTTGGTTGAGAGCCAAAACAAGCTTTCTTTTCTCTGAAACATTCCACTGGGTGCTTTAATAGCTCTTATTTCTCATTAATAGTAACCCCAAATTTTTTTTTCTGTTATATCAAAAATTTTGTCCAAGCATGAAGAAATCAGATTTGCTTTAAAACTCAATGGTTATTATTTTTTAGTTTAGTAATCAGTTAATGACTTTATGACATATTTTAAATATTATACCTGATCAAAGAAATAAATTAATGAATAAATGTACTACTGGAGCAGTTTCCAGATGAAAACACTTCATATTAAAGTTTATATCATTGCACTACAATATTTCAAACTGGCAGACTGATTAATTAAAAGTAGTGGTTAGCTGCAGTACAGTTAAGAAGTGACTGGTTGTTGGTGCCTCATCAATCTCATCCCACTTCTATTGCTTTCACCTGAACTTGATATGAAAGATTGATATGAAAGTTTCATATCAAGTTCAGGTGAAAGCAATAGAAGTGGGATGAGATTGATGAGGCCCCCAGTGGAAATATGACCTAAATGCAAAGTCAGGTCTTAAAGAATTCCAAGTAAAGGGTAAAATCTTTAATCTAATTATTCTCCACCAAGTTCCTTATCTTATGAACCTGTTTTTTCAGGTTTTGTTTTTTGTTTTTTGGTCAGGCTGTAGACATTTATCTTTTACATCACATTAAAATGAATGCACATATGTTACATGCTCATCTCTGTCACTTTTGAATACATATATTGATGTTTGTGTTTGTGTAGATGAGGGCAAAAGTTTGCAAGCTCTGTGTTTTTTGAATGGGGAAACAGAAAATCTACCTCTATTTTACAAATGAAAAAATGTTACAAATGTTATATATTCTGCAACAAGACACAAAAATTTAAGGCAAAAATAAATAGGCAAACTTTTAATGAAGTTTTGAACTTGAAGTGATAATGAAGGAATATCAGTTAGACAATTTCCCTAAATGTCTTCATCCATAAGGGTGTGAAAATTTTGCACTCAGCTGTGCACAGGTAGGGTTGAGAGCACAGGGTTTGTCAGTCAGTATGACATGAACTTTTGACATTATAATAAAATTATATCAGTTTAGAATTTATAATAGTCTGGTTGATAATAATAAGTAATGTTTCTGTGCTTTTGGTATTCCTCATAAATTATTTTGGAAACAGTTAAAATAAACTTTAATTAAAACAAAAATATGAAGTAATTCACTTAAAAATATTAAACCTGCAGATGTACTTAAGATAAATCTTGTTTGATTTAGCAGTGTTTCTGGGCTGCATTGTATAATTGATGGCTAGGATGAAGTCCAGTAAAGATCTCTTCCTTATGTTACAAAGGTGGATGTCTCAATTTACCTGACTTCATTATACATTTTTATATAATGGCATATGAAATTTACAATATACAGAAATAAAATCAGGTGTGTGTGTGTGTGTGTGTGTGTGTGTATATATATATATATATATATATATATATATATATATATAGAGAGAGAGAGAGAGAGAGAGAGAGAGAGAATTTTTTTTTTTTCAAATGTGATATCCAAGAACTAAGACTTACTTCTGACCCTTATTTCACTGAGTAAGAAGATGTCTATATAGTCCTTCTTCTTGAACAAATGCTCCACCTTCTGGACATGACTAGAAATAACACATCACCATGAAAAGGAGATCGCTGAATGCTTAAGAACAGAATGAGCATATGGAAAAACTGAACCTGACTACAATCAGTTATATATACATATATAACTAATGATGCGTACAAAATTTGCCACCTTCTTTTTTTCTTCTTTTTTTTTCTTTGTTTTACGTGACAGTACAAGTTGCTTGAATATGTGGAATGTGGCATGATATGCACACAGGTGACAAATTAAAACCTAAATCAGTGACTGAAGAAAGATTACAAGTGCAGATGCTTCTAGACAAGTTTACTGCATGATACAATTATCAATAGGGTAATTAACGATTACCCTACCATGCTCTATGGCATGTATAAAATGCTGAGCAATTTTGAATCAAGCAACAAGCTGGCAACAGAAAAGCTCTAAGAGGTCTCATTATTGGGGTCCAGGTAGAAGAAGCTTCAGTCAGTGACATCTACATTTAGAACTATGGTGAACAGAACACATGCTGGTTGATCTAACCTAAAACGATGGACTGTTCATTTAAACCACCATGTAGGGTTGTTTATTGTTAATTTAACTAAAATTTTGCTTCATATTTACCAGAACGCTGGGTCAATATGACCTTAACTGAGATGTGGTATTATTCTTATGTTATAATAAATTAATTGTAATAACCCTCATATGTTTCTTTTCAGTATAACCTGTAAAAATGGTATGTAATATGATTACTGTAAGAAGTAAATAACGTGTATGTGGCTTTGCACATAAATACCTTTAAGATTATATAATGTAAATCAGAAACACATTTAAATTATAACTTTATTATACATCCAAAACCAAAACCAATATTGTTTTACTGTTACCCAGCATCTAACAAGGACAACTTATCAGGATTTCTAAAGTAGTACACTAAAGAATACATTAGTGCACAACTTAATGCTTCTTCCAGCGAATGCTTCCTTGCTAGCTAACAAGCCTGAATAGCTGCGTGCGGTTATTGGCAGGGAAAGAATGTGATTTTAGCCAACTTGCTAACAACCAAGCACGCATTTAACCCAACATGTTGGGCTGTTCATTGTTCAAATGAAACGTTTCCACAAACTTTTCCTTTATTAGAAAAATGTGCTCTTTTGCCATGCTGTTAAGATGGATGAAAAAATGCCTGCTTGTTTTGTAGAGTGACCCAGCCACACGGTAAAAGCAAGAAATACTGAATAGATAGGTGGATCATTTTAAATGGGATATTTTGGTGGCACGGTTTGGGTCCACTTGTCTGCTTGGTCACTGTCAATCAATACAAAGTTATTCTCACTAATCACCTTTCTCCTATAACGGAAATCTGTAACCTATTTGGAGTGGTGTTTTCCAGGATGACAGTGTCACCATCCACTGGACATGAGTGCTCACTGAATGATTTGAAATTAAATGAGTATGAACATTTTGTAAACCATATTCCATGGTTTTTGAAGTCTCTCGCTCTCTCTCTCTCTCACACACACACACAAATTGATCTTTTTTTTTTTAAACAGCGGACTCTTCAGACACCTCCGAATGTGAAATAAAATTACCACGTGATCTCTACAATTAAACGGATAAATGCAACGCATTTAATATATCGTCATCCAATCTTGCCACATTAAAAACTTTAAATAAATAATAATAACAACAAATACACGGAAAATAACCTTTATAAGAGTTCCAGTGAAAATTGTTCAAATAAGCTGCTAGTAAATAGGCGGAAATGACATCTTAGGTGTGTTCGACTTCGGCTGCGGCTGGATGTGACCGATCGGAGAGAGTTTCCGCTTGCAGTCAGGGGGCGGAGCTGAAAACGGAGCCAAGTCCGACACTTTCTGCTTCCCGTAGTGACGGTGTTCGCTTTCTTTATCGCAGAAGAAGTGGATTAGATGTAATATTTGTTACGTCTGAATTTTACGTGTAGTAACCAGAAACACTTTTCACTGAATAGGTTAATACAGTGCCTGCATGTACAAGAAAGTTCAACATAAGCCTGTATTATTTAAAAACCAATAACGTGGGGTCTGTATATATATTTTCCCCAGTTTGAATTTGATAAATATGACACAATATAACATTAAGATTACATCAAAAGGGTTTTTAGTATTATAAAAATACGGATTTGTGAGCCTTAACGGAAGTGAAGGGGTCAGAATAAACATGAAAAGCATGTCATCGTTGTTGGTGGGTATGGCCAATTGTGAAATAGCTGGAGAAGCTGCAGCTGGCAACAAGCTGGCTTCTCTCGAATCTCTATGTACTTTGATACCATATGTCACAGCTTGGTGCTGTCTCAAATCGGACAAAAATTCTAACCAGTACGCACTGCTTCAAGTCAGCCGCCTATCGGTCTGTGCTGCACAGCATGAAGTTGAACACATCTAAAAAATAAAAATGGACTGTTATGGAAAAATGCTTGATTCCGATTGGTTAATCACGTTTCTCACAGTAGCAGCTAATGGCCAATAAAATGTGATTAAACGAAGTACAGGAAGCGTTTGCTTGAAGTCTAGGACAGTTAACAATTTATTCACAAAAAAGTTATTTGACACATATAGGCCTATAACATATTTGTGCTGTACTATGTGTGTTATGTTAACCAACCACAAACAAGAGTTTGGTAGTGTTATTGAACAGCCTCAGCCTGTTTTAGAATTGGTTCAGTCTTGGAGTAAGAGTCATAAGAATGATCCACGTTATTGATTCAAGTTGTTTAGTATAAACTCTAGTGGATATTAAACTGTAAACGTCACAACCAAGTTTGTATTTCTAGTCAAATGGAGTAAATCAGAGCCTCCTCTCTAAATGCTGCTGCTCCGGTTTGGCAATAACTCAAGCTGTTGGTGAGTCTCTTGAAGGTGAAGCAGATTATGTGGTATTTACTAGTTGAATGTGTAAATGGATTAACGTTAGGTAGGAGACTGAGAAGGCAAGAAATAAAAAAGAAAAGAAAAAGCAGGCGAAAAGGATGCAGAGAGATGCCCGACAGTAACGGTTATGTTTCAAACAGGTAAGAAGTGCAAAATGCTAGCAAGAGCCTACAGCACTCCTGACTAAAAGCTTGACATTTAATATTGTAGTTCACGGCATGCTAATTGTGATGGTTGTGTCACCTTTCATATGGGAAAGTGTTTTATGTCTATATTTTCCCATTACAAGAGGTAATTCTCCTGATTTTAGAAAATAAAACAGTAGTTTACCCTGCTTTTATTTGCTAAGTCTCTATGGGTGAGGCAAGTTTATTTTTTCTTCCCCAGAAGCACATGATCTTCATTGCAAGTATGTGCCGCCTTTTTTTTTTTTTTTTAATTTAGTTTGGAGACAAATAATTAAAAAAAAATAGACAGCTAAGTCAAATGGGCCTGGTGCATTTCCTTGCCCAATTGCTTGTATGGAAAGCATCCTCCACTACTATTATTGGTCTGGGTAAGTCTACTTCATGTAGCCTAACTCATCAATCAATTCATCTTGAGTGATCAATTTATCCGGCTGAGGAATCAGAGCCTATCCCATGATGGGTTCACTGGGGACAAAACAGGAGCTAATTGATGCTCCAGCTAGTTGATTAACCGTCCACATTGACCGCTGAAACTGTAATTTTCACACAGTTCAACTGACTAGCACTACTGTTTAGTTCACACAAGAAGCACTCTTAAGTTCATGAAGTCCATCAAATATATAACCTCATCATGTTCATACTTGTGTGTCAGAACAATTAATTTTTTTTTTATTCAGTTTAAATTTTGAATGTCTTCTGATGTCTTTTTATGTATCTGCTATCCCTGCATGAAGTTTAAAGCTTCCTCTACATTTTATGAATACTAATCTAAGTCCATCTATAAATCATTGTTGTTTTTCTCATGTTTGCAATTTCATCCTGACTGAAGGTGCATCTTGCACACCTCTAGAACAAACGTCTAGATACCTTAACACACCTTTAACATACATGACCTTAGTGATGGCAGAATATAGTTTTATACAAATACAAAGGGTGACTTGTAGGCTAGTTGTCCTTGGGCATGATATAAATAGAACAAAAGAAAAAAGTGGAATGCAAGTCAAACTGTGGTATTTTGTTTGCAATCACAGACAGACACAGAAATAATGGACCTGTACAATTTCAGCCCCTGTCATGTGTATTCTGCTATGGCTGTCAAGTTTATGTGTAGATAGCTAACAGTAACATAGAACTGTCATGGCTTTATGTAAGAGTCAGACCATGTTGTGAGTTTATGGGTGTGGACAATGGAAGCAGCTATGTTTTGAAATACTATGGATAGCCTTATATGTGTGATTGTCATCTTCCTGGACACATACTTTGTCATATCCACCAGGAGAAATTTCTTATTCAGTCTGTACAGGATTTCAGAGGTTTTTTTTTTTTTTTTTGTAATTGTTGCGGCCAAAAATGCTCGATTTTGCTGCAGATTTTTCAAAATTTGTGATGTAAATTGCATAGTTTGTACTTTTTTTGCAAAAAAGTATTTGAATTGTCAAAATTTCAGTTATAAGAAATTGTTTTGCACGGTCTTTTGCAGTGATGTTTTTTTGTGAATGCAACCTTTTAGCTGTACTCATGTTCGATGCACGTGAATTGAAGAGGGCTTTGGCTGAATGCACATTATGATGACATCACATGATGCGTCTTGGCCCAAATCTGTGGAAATTTTCAAAAATTGCAAGCTCCTCCAAATGTTGTGGAGTTTGCTTGATTTTGTGTTCATTTTTGCAATTATAAAATTGCAAAATCCTGGAGGGACTGCTTATTGAATGATATTAGGTTGCACCCTTGGATGAATTACCTTTCTTAAAAACCACATTTATTGGCCAGACCCTAAGGTTATCATTTGTGCTTCATGTTCAAGCAGCATGCAATACAGACAATCCCATGTTACTGGTTACATTAATACACATTATGACTAATTATGGATCATAAAGTACAAAAAATGGGATAGATGTTATTTTGCAAGCAAGTGTCAAATGAATGTTGATATGAATGATGTACAAAGATCATTTGTATATCATTTTTCTCAGTTGTGAGAAAATATGAGAAATATATGAGGTTAATAATAAAGGTCAAAATTTCCCTTTGCTCATACTTTATAATGTCTGAGATGATGTTTTCTTTCCACCACCAGTAGCTGGCAGTGCAGGCTAGGCAGTGGGATTGCATGCCATAAAAGCATTGCTTTGTGAGAAGAGTTATACATGGAGACCAGATGTGTAGCTGACCTTCATACTGTATGCTGCATGTGTAATTGGTTTTTCCAGTGTAGAGTTGTATGCACAATTCATCAAGGCCCTATCTGTCTCTCCCAAAGCATTCATAAGGCCATGCTTGCAAAAGGAAGAAAGAAGGAAAAAGGTCCTCCCTACACACCTCTCAATGCCTGACATGGACACTGGTCGATGTGGAGAGGAATTACATGTACATCTACACAACACATCTTGCCTTTGAATGTCTAATGTAAATAGTTCAGAAGACATTGAATGATTTTAAATCTTTTATTAATTACAAATTATTTTTACTATTATCTACAAATTATTTTTATGAACTTAGGTCCTTACTTGAAACATTACAAATTTAAAACAAGGCTTCTGTGTGTTTACTAGCATTACTTGTCAGCAATATAGCTTTCAGAGAAGCTTGGATGATATAGCCTAGTTGAGATTGTAGGCCTACATTTGTAGGTTAGAGCACAGAATGTGGCCTATAGATGAGCAAACCCCAGCAGAAAATAGTTCTACTTGCATCTGTACACCTTAAGACCTTGAATATTTGCTATACCTGTTATCTGATTAGCCAGAGGGTGGCAGTCTTTTCCCATTCTTTTCCAAAGACAGCAGGGTGCATGGTGAATCATTAACTGTTTAGATGTTTATTAAATCTAATTCAGAAGTGCATTGTCTTATCTCTGTTTTGGAACTTTGTGTGGGTGACCAAAATAAACCTCTCAACCCTTTTGCTCTTTGGCAGTCCTTTTCTGCAATGATATTTACTTTGCCCATTCAGTATTACTTATTTTATTTTATTTTTTTACTTGTTTTGGCCTTTCTGTCATTTCTGGTCATTTGAGTTGAGGTCAAGTTTTTCAAGAAGAAAAAAAAACAAACAAAAAAACAAAACAAAAAACAAACAAACAAACAAAAAAAACCAAGCATGTTATATGATGCATGAATGAAGTTGATGCAGTGAAAGACAGCATTTTTTCCCCATGGGCACCAGTCTATCCAGCCACTTTCAGTTCTTTACATTCATTGGGTGCAATGATTTGCCTTATGTTACAGCAGTGCTTTTGAGCTGCACATTAAATGAAGTTCAACAAACACCAAATATTATTGGAATTTGTGTTGTAGCAGGGTGTTTAATCATTCTCCTAAACATGAAAAGACATGTGCATTTGATGTGATGTTTGTGGTGCAGTTCACAGAGGTTTTGCTGTACTCATCAGTGCTTAGCCTGCTCTACCTCGTCCCCTTCACTTTGAGAGTCAAGCCAATCTGATCACGTCGAGCCTCTACACACCTCCTAATTTCATTTCAGTTGTGCACGGCTGGAAGGAAGGCAAGGTCTGCTATCTGGCCTCATCTTGACAGACAATTGTATTTACTATTTTCTTTTTCACAATCCAATAAACGGGAGGCTGTTATTGCATCAGATTAAATGAAAAACTGTTTAATGATTCCACTTTATAACTCTAGAGT
Source organism: Ictalurus furcatus (assembly GCF_023375685.1). Lineage (NCBI taxonomy): Eukaryota > Metazoa > Chordata > Actinopteri > Siluriformes > Ictaluridae > Ictalurus > Ictalurus furcatus. Next base: position 15,809,815 of record NC_071263.1, read on the forward strand.
GAATAATGCCTCCTTTAAGGGCTGACAGGAGATGATAAATGGGGCCTCATATAAAACATATTCCGAGTGAAGAATGGCTAGAGATGAATTGCACGCTGATACAAACCTCTGATAAGGAAAAAAAAACCTAAGAGCCACTAGAAGACTTAATAATGTGCTGTTCATTTTGAAGTGAATATTCCCAGTTAATAAAAGTGTGCAAATGAAAAATATAAAATATATATTTGTTGCAGTATAATGTACCAGTTGTTTGAGTGAAAGCAACAGTTGTTAGGCCCTATCCTATGTACATCCACCATTGATGTATGGCTGTGTGTGAAGACAGATGCATTCATGTGATTTAATGAGAAAGCAATTGCCACTGCACCATCAATCAATTGCTGATGTTTGCCTCAGTGCTTGTCACAGTGTGGACTGTGCCAAAACCGTGGCCTTCAGGCGGGTTTAAGCATTACTGATGTGAATGAATTTATTACTTTTAGCTGTAAATAGGCTAGTTCTTTATAGTATAACATTTAAAAAATTTACATAGCTTGGAATTTGTTGTGGTATCTGCATCAACATTTAAAAACATTAAATGCAGCACAGCACTAAAACTTTCATAATATAAAAAAGAAGAGGCACAACAAGTATGGCATGAAATATTTTTTAAAGCTTTGGTTTGTGAACTTTTTTTAAGTTGTTGGAGGACTAAAGCAAATTTTTATATCAAGCATACTAAGCCTAAAGTGCATTGCTCAAAATTCCACACAGCCTCCTAGACTCAATTTTCACAGAATTTGTCTTTTTGCCATATGCAACAATGGAGCTTTTGGCGCTGGATCACATCAGGTGGCTTCAGTGCTGGAGAGAGCCATGTCTGCCATTTTGTTGTCAAGGGAGACCTATGTTCATCTCTTGGACAAGTGATGATCTACAAATTTGAATGATAAAAGTGGTCTACTAATGAGAAAATGCTAATGCGGGACCGTTTGATGAAGGAACAAGAGAGGAGGACCACATTTTCTTTTATACCTGGGTGCCAGATGAGCATGGCGGTATTGTGAACTGCAGCAAGCAGCTGAGTCTGCATGGACAGAAGGGACACGGAGGGCAAGTGTTCCTACCTGAAGTGAAGGAGACCCTGCGTAACCCTGAATAAGAGCAGATTAAAGGTAGAGAACCAGAGGTTGACAATGTTCTGTTTCTTATTGCTGGGAATGTCAGGTGGTGGCACTTTGGTTAAAAGGCAATTAAAAATACGAAGCATGAGAGGTACTGAAGGTCTGTTTCTTCTTAGTCAGGATTAACTCATAAGCTTGGATGGTCTTAATTGAACCACAGCCTGAATGTGCATGATGTATAATTCCCATGGTCCTGAGTAGAGATTCAGCAGATTACATAGTTTGTAAAGCTTAGCCATGGACACTTGTGAAAATACATAGTTTGAGCTACAGTTCACTTGAGACATGTTTTTCTACAAACTTGTACGGAAACAGACAATTTTGGTATAGCTGTATAATTAATTAAAAATAACGGTGTATTAATAGAATCCTTTGGTGTGTACGCTATTATATTAAAGAGGCAGCTACTAGCAACCCCCACCAGCAATCCTTGAGATGTCATACATGATAATTGCCTGACACCTCAATTGTTGTGTAGAACAAGAGTTGGACCCTTCATGGCCACTCTGCTACATCCTAGCAACACGCAACAGCCTCTTTCTGGACACTTATAGTCCTCACCCGACACAAGCCTTACTCACCCCACCCAAAACTCCCTATACACAATCCCTCTCAGTGCTTGTAGAAGACCTCAGGTCAGTGCTTGAGTATCAAGGTCCTGAATAGGCCTTGCCCTGCCCATTGTCTATCAGCCCCTTTTTATATACACAGCTTTTATTTTGTGTGTTTTCTTCACCTTAATTGCAGCTCCTTGGTCAGTCAGCATAGAGGTACATGTGGTACATGTGTTTTAGAATCCCAATCCCACCCGATACTGCAGAACGTTTGACCAATCCTGCGGACTGTTTGCACCTGCCCATGATATTTTCTAACAAACTTAGTTGGTTCTATTTCCCAAATTATAAGCAAATTGGTAATTTACTCAATGGCAACCCAGACCAGTATAAATCATTCACTGAATGAATGAACAAAAGTTCAACGAAAATGTGCCACATCCGTTGAACTCCCATGTTAATCATCAAGGCTTTTCTTTGTCCCACATGCTTCATATATGACCATCTGCATTATAGTAAAAAATGCCCACTCCCACTACTTTTTTTCTGGGTCCTGTGGAATTTCTGTCCTGATGAACACTCCAAGTCAGTACACTGTACTGATGACCTCAGGTAATAGTAGCCTAGCTAATCAAAGAATTCACCTATTCATGAACCCTCTGCCAACGTACTGCAACACCCTTGCCCTTTTTCCTATTGAATAATGCACAAATATGCCAGTAGTCTAATTTGGTAAGAGTTAGTCAGGTAACTTTTTTTTCTGAAACAGTAATTTGAAACTATTTTACAAGCTGTACTATTTTTGTTTTCCATGACATATGATTACTAGATTGCACTCTGAAGAGGAATAAACAATATTCATGCATTTATATCGTAAATGACGCAGTAAAGGATGGTCCATACACAACCACTGAAACCTTTTGTGCTAAAACCAATTCACTGAAATGTCTGGTGTATCTATGTTAGAACATTGCTTGTGAAATTGTGATAGAATCTCTCAAACTTTTCCAATGCTTTGTGCAGTTTCCTCATGCAATATGTATGGTTACCACACCAACAACACAATCACTTTCTTGAAAAGAACTTGAAAAAGAACTGCACCCTTTTAAAACAGGCTTTCTTTGATGGCTGAAGCTGAAAGGAATTGTACAGCACACTAGGGTCCTCAATATGGACAATACTGGAGGGCTAGATGACAGTTGAGAAGCAGCTGCAGTGATTTTATAGGTGCTGTTTGACAATTCTGTGATTTTAAGATACTGAACCATACAGTTTTGACCCTCAATAAGGTCAAAGCAGATTTTAGTGGCATGGTGTATGTACATGGTGCATATTTATTATATGAACTATTTTATACCCCACATCAGATAGAACATTCCAAAGTCTCAAACGGTTATATAAAACACGTCAAATGGTCATCTGGCTAAAAAATTCTATTAATTATGTCCTTTAGGTTTAGACAATCTGACTATCTTTTAAATCGTGTTACCCTCAGATTAAATATAGGTGTCGTTGTATTGCTTAATTGGTGTAGAACATATCACTCTTCCAGAGAGGAACCCTTCCATCCTTCTATCCACATGACAAAGCACAGGGAAGCACTAAATCAGACTTGTAGTGTGCACCTCTCAAAACGTAACCCAGTGTGCACCCGCTGACATTGTCCATATTAACTTTTACATGTTGTTTTCACCTTACTTTAAATGTAGAAACAAGTGATGTCATACTTTTTATTTAGATGTCTGATTGTGAATGAATGAATTCTGAATGAATTTCATTCTTCTGCCATTAGAATGTTTGTCCATTATAATTAAAAGATGAAGATTTTTCCTGAAAATTTTGGCTAAATAACCCTTGTACTCCTTTATGTAGGAGAAGCACTTGAAAAAAATGCATGTAATTTATGGCATACTTTATTTTTGCATTTTAATTATGTATCAGTTTTGTCATTATGTATAATACAAAAATATCTTTGTATTCTAACAGTAATTATATATATATATATATATATATATATATATATATATATATATATATATATATATATATATATATACACACACATATACATATAAAATATAGTTTCTAGCAGGAACCTCTTGGCATCACTGATTTTCTGTTGCTGAATTCATATATCAGCAATGATGCAAAAATAAATAATTAAATAAATAAAACATTACTGTATGATGTGGTGTTTCTGAAATATAGCTGGAGAGAGGTTAGGTATTTTGGTTAGTATGCATAGAAGACATACACTTACTGGCCATGGACACTTTTTAGGAACACTTGGAGCCCAGATCATTTGTGTAATTATTAAATCAGGCAATCATGTGGCACCAGCGCAATGCATAAAATCAGCACAATGCATAAAAAATGCCACTGATCACAGTGGCCAAGTAACCATGGTATGGCTATTTTGAATATTTCTAAAACTGCTATCCTGTGATTTTAACACACAAAATTCTCCAGTGTTTACATACCATAAAATGGTGTGAAAAACAAAAAACCTCCAGGGAGCAGCAGATTCTGCAGGCGAAAAAGAGAGGTCAGAGGAGAATGGCCATACTGCTTTGAGTTGACAAGAAGGCTAATGTCACTCAAACAGCCACTCTTTGCAACCAAGGTGAGCAGAAAAGCATCTCAGAATGCACAATATGTCAAACCTTGAGGTGAATAGGCTGCACTCCTATCATTCCTGTCAGCCAACAGGAATCTGAGGCTAGAGTGGGCAAAGGCTCACCAAAACTGTACAGTTGAAAATTGGAAAAAGACCATGCCTCATTGCCTGTATTAGTCCAAACACAATGAGGTTTGCTGCCACTCCCAACACTCTCAGCTCTCTCTCTCTCTCTCTTCCTCAGTTTAATCTAGTGCACTGCCCACAGAGCAGAGGCAGACCATAAATCATACAGACTTCCCAAAATGGATATAGTCTAAGCATATTACAGTGAGAAATCATTAAAACAGATCCTATAATGTTATTAGATGAAAAGGTGTGAATGGCAAGCAGTTCCACATTAATTGTTCAAAAGCATGAAAATTAAACAGTTAAGCATCTGAAAGGGCTTTCAATTTGCTGCCACATGGTGCCAATTCACTGTCACTGGTAACGTGAAATTAATATTGATTTGAGTTACCTTTATCTATTGGACACAGTCTGCTGCTTGAAAAATGTGTTGTGTGACTACATTAAAGCAATTTATTGCATTGCATTGTTGAATTGGAACTAACGAGGTAAAATAGTCAGAAACTAAGTTTAATACATAAGTTCATTCAGTCTGTACAGGATTTCGTTGAGGTTTTTTGTGATTGTTGCGGCCAAAAATGTTTCCTTTTACTGACGCTTTTTTGAAACTTGTATCTTTCTGAGTTTTTGTGCTTGTTTTGTGGAAAACTATCGAATTGGTGAAATTGCAATTGTACTAAATTGTTTTGCACTGTCTTTTGCAGTGATGTTTGTAGGTAAATGAGACCTTTTAGCTGTACTCATGACACATGAATTGAAGAAGGCTTTGGCTAAACGTGCATTGTAATGAGATCACATCACATGTCTTGGCCCAAATGTGTGGAAAATCTTAACTTAAGTGTGGGGCTTGCTGCAAAACTGTAAGAATTTTATGTGTCACTACAGTGTTAGCTAACGTTATCAGAAGAGGTAGCTGCTGTTAGCTTGCCCTAATAATAAATGCCTAGACATGCTGTAATTTCAATTCCCGCATCCACTGAGAACTCTGTTTCCCAGAACACACCGTGCCCAACAAACATGGACTACACTTCCCAAAACACACAAACTAAGCATGCACACCTGTTCACAATCACAGTTGCACTTGTATATAAACAAACCATGAACAATCAGTCAGTTGTGAAGTAATGCTCAATGTGCTCAATCTGATCTTACCAAGCTGTTTTTGTGTGTAGTTTCTCTGTTTTTTTTTTGTTTTGTTTTTTTTGCTATTGCTCTCTACCTGTTTTTTTGTTTTTGTTTTTTTTTCCGGATTAATGAAATTATCCTTTCACTGTGGTTTGCACATCACCAGATCTTTGCCTGTTTTGTGATTAGATTTTTGTCTTACGACTCTGGCTGTCTGATTTATTCAAAATAAACTCTTTCTGCATTTGCATGTGCTTCTGCCTACTTTATCTGATACATGCTAACAATATCAGAGAACAGAGAAAGTGTATGAAAGAATTATTGTCTACAGTGGATATAAAAAGTCTATACGCCCCTGTTGAAATGGCAAGTTTTTGTGATAAAAAAAAAACAACTAAACCAATATAAATCATGTCAGCACTTTTCCCACTGTAAATGTGAAATTACAACATATAAAAAATTAAGTGGAAAAACAATCAGAAACATTTTAGGAGAAAAATAGAAAAATAAAAAAGTTACAATAACCTTGTTGCATAAGCATGCACATCCTTTTATAATTAGGGATGTGGTTGTGTTCAGAATGAACCAATCACATTCAATCTCTTGTTCAAAAGTAATTATCATACAGATGTCATCAATTAAATTATTCTGATTAAACCCAAATTAAGACCAGTTGTTTCTGTAGGATTTTCTTCACATCCTCTTGCTTTCATCTGACTGCTGAACCCATGGTCTCCAAAGAGCTAACAAAGCCTTTACAAGATCTCACTGTCAAAAGAAATCGATCAGGGGAAGGGTACAAATTTCCAAAGCATTAGATATACCATGAAACACCATGAAGGCCATCATCAAGTGGAGAATATTGAAGCATCTCAGTGATTATCAAGAACAAGACATCCCTCCAAAAAGAAAAGACAAACACTTACCAGGGAGGCTGCCAAGAGACCAACAGCAACATTAGATGAGCTGCAGGAATATCTGACAAGTACTGATTACTCTCTGCATGTGACAGCTATCTCTCATTTTCTTCACATGTCTGGGCTGTGGGGTAGGGTGGCTAGACAGAAGCCCTTTCTCACAAAAATGTCCAACAAAATTGCCCCAAAATATTTTCTGATCTGATCAGACCAATTCCAAAAGGTATAATGCATAATTCCAAAAGATTTGTTTGTTGCAAAAAAAAAACCCAAAAAAACCAAACAAACAAAAAAAAACAAACAAACAAAAAAAAACACATACAACAAACGAACACCATATCCATGTTGAAGCATGGTGGTGGCAGCATCATGTTTTAGGACTGCTTTTCTTCAGCCAGAACTGTGGATTTTATCAAGGTGGAGGGAATCATTAACAGCTACAAATACCGGCCAATTTTAGTGCAAAAATATTCAGGTGTCTGTTAGTAAGCTGAAGATGAAAAGGAATTTCACCTTTCAGTTTGACAGTGACCCAAAGCATACATCCAAATCAGCAAAGGAATGGCTTAACCAAAGGAAGATCAGTGTTTGTGAATGGCCTAGCCAGAGCCCAGACCTAAATCCAGCTAAAAAATCTGTAGGGTGACCTGAAGTGGGCTGTGCACAGGAGGTGCCCTTACAATTTGACAAATGTAGAATGTTTGCTTTTGCAAGAAGAGGAAAAAAAGTTTCTGATTGTTTTTCACATTATTTGCATACTTTGCAGTTGCACACTAACGGTGGGAAAAAAATCTGACATGATTTTTCTCAGTGTCATTCTTTTACTTCACAAAACCCTACCATTTTAACAGGGGTGTGTAGATTTTTTTTTTTACATGCATTGTATATCTTCTGTCAGATACTGGTCTGGATAAACTACTAGACAACTTGCTACAATTAGCAGAAGCTAGCTAAAACTTATTGGATGTTATTCCCAATTAAAAATGTGATTAAACTAATAATAAATATAGGAAAGCGCAAAATCATGAACTCTTTATGGATGCTTTACCCAGTAGAAAATCTTCTGTATGTGATTTATAATTTTCTGAATTAATGGACAGGATTATCATTAATTATCAGTATGTTTAGTCTTGAGTGTTGCACTCATTATATTGATGCTGGTCAATCATAAAATATAGACAAAAAATCCATTTGAAGCTGCTGATATTGTGTGTTACAGTGTTATTTTGGAAGATCACTGCAGTGGTATATGAATATGAGAAATGCATAAAAATCTAGAAGCAGCACTAACAGTGCCAGTGTAAGGGTTTTTTTTTTCTGCAACTGATGACACTCACTATCAGATGCCCTATATACTGTGAGCTGTTTCTCAAACAAAGCAGTTGTGTAAGTGCCTTCATGTCAAGCATGATTTCCAGCTATAAGTGCAGCAAAACAGTTCTCTTTTATTATTGACACTATACAACCAAGTGAGAAATATGGGGAGGGGGAACCAGTCACTGTGTATACAGTAGTGTTTAAAGTAACTGCTACATTATGTGTGAAGGACCATATCCTCTCTTGTTATCAATTCAACAATGACTTTCTAAGTACCAGCCAAACCACTGTTTAGTAAGAGAACATATAATTATCTTTTGTTTACTTTAATAAGAAGACCTACAAGTGCCTGCACATTAAGCATACGCACACACCCTCGCACTAGAAATAAACCTAAAACCAGCAAGAATTATATTATCCCATTCATGTGCTGTAATTAAAACATTAGTAATTAATTGCCCTTAACTAACCCAAATGCTATGCAAATGTGGGTGACTAAGAGAGATGCACAACACAAAGACTTTTATTCTCCCCTCCTGCTTGCGGGCAATTTAAGGTTCACCTCTGAAAATGTTGTTTAGAATGTGATGTGATGGTGCTGTTTCATTTCAAGAGGTACTTATCTCAAAGTCAACATCTTACTTCTGTTTTCCCTGATGCCATGCCTCACCACCTTTATTAGATGGTAGCCTGGCAACCACAAGAGTGTGGCTTTAGCAAATGGCTGAATTTGGGATGTGACTGACCCTACGTAGCCCACCAGCCCTGACCTTCACAGCCATTTTGGTTCGCTTTTCTCTCCATGCCCTGGAAGGTGTCAGTGATAAACATTACCTTTTTTCGGCAGGTGTGACCATATGGAGAGGCCCATCGCACCAAGGGGGTCACAAACTCATGCCATTACCCCCATTTATTCCAATAATGGCCCATTACATACCACCCATTGAAAATGTGTCTGTTTGTGGTCTGTGCGAAATAAAGGCAATAATTAGCTGTGAGACATGGCGCTGCATACAGTACTTTTCTATACTTGGGCTGAGCAGTGTGAACTGCACTCAGTGAGCCTTCAACCACTAGATGGCAGCAAAGGCAAGCGCCAGGCAGGAGGCCATACCACTGTCTTTATGGTGTACTGCAGGATTCACTTTGCTACTCCAGAGGAGAACATTGAGAAAATGTGGCTACATGGGGCAGAGATGCACAAGAATGTTTACTTTTTACACATGCAGGTACATCTGTTAAATGTACCTTAAATGTATTATCTGAGATTGTTATTTAATCAGGCTACAATCACCTAAAACAGCACAAAATGCACACAAAAAACATACTAATTCTTGCTTGTTTGTTAAGGGGCAAACATTTATGTTTCTGTTCTAACATGTCAGTGTGAATTAGAATCAAACAACATAGGCCAGCTTTCTTCTTCAGCTTTCAATTTAACTGAGTCTGTTTAGGTCAACGATTTACTGAGTAAAAGCCCACAGATCAGATTGGCATTCACGTGTTCTCTGACTTGGTCTCATTTACTCAGTATCTCTTTCTGTATTATTACCAGACCACATGATTTTGCACATAAATATAATCTTTAGGACATATAAGGAATTACATTTCTATTTCTATGCTGTAACTGCATGATGCACATCTTATGTTCATAGTGTATATAATATGTGTATTTTGTAAATATTACGTTGTGGTGTTGTATGGTGCCATTAAGCTGATTGATATATAAATGCCAAGAAGCTTTTCTTTTTATTCATTTTCATTTTAATAATTAAATCTAAAGTGTGCTTTGCTACATGCCAAATGGCATATTTGGATAGGATTTTGCTTTCATTGTAGAGATGTGTTTATATGCATTGAAAAAAAAAAGAGATGGCCAATTAAGGTCTTGAAGATGAGTTCTTCATAGGTCCTTTACATTTTATTTTTCAATTGATATCACCTTATAAAAGCACCCTTTCAGTATTGAAGAATGGACAGCAAATTTGATTCTCTTCACAGATGGACTTCAATCTATCATCACAAATTGTCATCTTGACCACTTTAGATGAAAGTTTTCCCCTCTCCACAAAACGTGCTAATTGCCATCATAGGTCCAATATAAAGAGTATATCTACTGCACAATTATCCTGAAATTTGTCTGCCCATCTGTAGAAGACACATTGAATTTCTTGCTCTTCTTCTCTGCTTTTATTTTCGATGTGTTAATTAAGAGGCTTCAGAAAAAGCAGATGGGTAATGTGTGTCTTTCTGGGGTGATGTCTGGTTCAAGGTGAGTGTTACAACCATTTTAATACTGTGGTCTCGTCTCTTTGTATGGCCGGCCTACCTGGAGTAGAACACTAGCTCAACCTCAATTCAAAAGCCAGTACACTCTGGCTGCCTAAAAAGCAGACCCGACTGAGACATATACACACAGAATCCACAGGAAGAATATTATGTCCACATCCTCATGAATCATAATATTTTTAAAGTCATGATATCAGGTACTTAAGACATTGGGGGAAAGGATTTTTCTCCTCTTGTGTGCATGAATTTCACAAATTTGATAAGTAGAGGACCTCTAATGGAAAGTTATTCTAATACAAATCAGTTGTCTAGTCATTCCTCATTCAACACAATTATGAAGAGCTAATGTTCATTACCAGGCAAGGATTATTGGAGAAAATCATCAGCATCTCAATCAGCAAAAGCTTCTATGATCTCTTTAAACTGGTGTGATTCTTTGCTCATCTTAGATAGTGATCTCTAAAAATGAAATTTTGAAAGTAAGTTTGGATAATCTTGTTGCATCTTTTAAGTCTAAATACTCTCCAGGCATTTGATTCTTTGTTAGCAGGGACTTTGAAACAAGACTGATATATTCAAGTACATCAGACATGGAAGTGTGTGAAATGGAATGAAAGCTTTGAAATGTGAAGTAAGCCCTTGTTATGCTTTGATCGTGTGAAGGATGGCTACTTAATATCTTCTTTTTGTGCTACTACTACAGTGATATAGGAACAATAATTTCAATCTGAAATGAAATTCTTTTGCATTTGTTTTTATAGGTTGTATCATATAGAAACATAACTTCTATGACTATTTTTGGACAGCCTGCTTATTTGGACCATGGGGACAGCGATATCATATTGCCACTGTAGCAGCTCGCAGCCTGGAGATTTGCAGATGGTGTGTGAAGGACAGTTGTGCAGACAGATTGGCGGGTTTAAGGGGAGCAGAGAAGATGTTGAATGCCACCAAGGCCGGGGCTGGTCTGATTTACCATGTGAAACCAGGAGGTCTGACTGGCAGGTATAACAGCCTTTACCACATTTACCACTAGCTAAACTGCAGTAAAAGACACGTATGGTGGAAGGAAACATTCAGTGAAAGTATTCTTTAACTATTGGAATACATGCAAGCAAGTATTGCTGTACTTGTAAGTTTGCAAAAATTGTCTTTTTCTTTTCCTCCATTATCCTTTAGGCCTGTCATATGGTTGGTTTCCCATGACAGTCTGGCAGAGTCCAGAGTCCAGCAGAGTCCAGCATTCTGACAAGAGAGAATGCAGTATTCAGAAATGGTATGTACAGCCTATCCCTTCCACCACAAAAGAAATGAAAAATGTCTAAAGAAGGCAAAGTGAACCTACTGTAATCAGTATTCATCTCTGTTAATTGTGGAATTTGGAGATGCAGCACAATAATATAGTCATGAAAAATTACATGTGTAAACCTGTCAGTCAGTTGTTTATTGGATATTTGGTTGATTTGGATCTTATTGACTTCACTTGTTCTGTCTGTAGTTTGTGTGGTGCGCAAGAGCTAAGTGCTGTTTAGTTTTGATTTCTACCTGACTGCGCATCAAAATTGAGCTTCTTAGGAGTGATTGCAGGACACCTAATCAGTGGCTAAGCCTTCCACACATTCATATTGACCCCCCCACCCCCACACCCGTTTAAATCACAAATAATCTGCACAAATGTGCAATCATGGGAAATTTCAAGTGTTTCTCTCAATTGTTTTTGAATGAACCAGTGTTCATTTCTGTGAAGTTTTGGTACCATTGTCATGGTATAAATTCAGTTTATAATCCACCCTTCTTCAATACCACATTGAAGAAAAAAAACACATCTCGTTTAAAAACAAATGCTCATTATTGCAGTTATTTGTACTGTTGGCCTGGTCAAGAGCACTCTGTTTTGGTCATTAGTCTATATTTACATTGGCCTTTGGTTGATAAATTTGTCATTGATGATGTTATGATCTATGGTTATGGCTATTTTGGCCTTTGTGGGCCTCTATTTCAATTTTGTTCATAGTGAATAGTAGAAAGAATTTTTTTTCTGAAATTTTCTTTTTCAGCAGTCCAAGTGAACTGGGCTTCTTTGCAGGATTAAATGTAACTGCTAGAGATTTTAGGAACTGTAGTACGTCTTAGAAAGAGTTTCATGAAAAAGCTTGACAAATTCAAGCCAAAATGGTGACAAATGAATGCAGCAAGGGCTTCCTCATCACCAGGCTTTGGGAGAATGTTATCTATAAATACAATTATGTTTCTACTGAGTACACAGCTGGTAGCAGTAAAAAGCCAATACTTTCAAAATACTTTTCCATTTTTGCCATTGAGTCCAAAGGCCACCATTAAACTCACCACAGTTTTACAGCACACTATCCATACCTGTAAAATATAACCTTCTGAGTGGCCATCACTGACAGTAGTGCCTTCTTCTACGTTGCTTTCTTTTGCTTTTTCTTATAACGAAAATATTCAAACATTGACAAGCCCTTTATATTAGCAGCCATCACCTGATTGGTCCACTGGCATCAGAAAGGTGTAGAGCCTTCTCTGGGTTTGGCCTCACCAGCATTACTGCTGTTCCAGCATCAAGCTGGATTTAAAATTCACCACTTTTGTCTGGTTCACAGAGAATCAACCCTTTCATTTGAAATCATTGCCCAGTGTGCTGCAAATTCCTTATTCATGTGACCTGGTATCTTGAGGCACCATTTAATCAGAGATGTCCTTAAATCAGAGATGTTTCAGCCAGCGGTGTAAAATGGTGGCTTTTAAGTCGATAACATTGGTCATCACACTAACCAAAAAGTAAAGTGTGAATAAGTCCTAAGAATCTTTCTCACACTAAAATGCACAAGGGCACCCGGGTGTTAATTGAACATTTTTCCTCAGAGTACACCCTTAGATGAGAATGCACAAAGCTCTCAGTTACGTCTGTGGAGAAGCATTCCTTCCTCATGAGTGTCTTCCTTTGAGTGGCTGATATATCGAAACTTGAACTGATAGATTAAAGAATGGCATGCCATTGGTGTCTTTATGTGGTCTGTGTGCTTGTCCAGCTCATCTGAAGTGTCTCAGTCATCAGGCTTTGGGCAGGGATGAGTCCTAATAGCTTGACCACAAGGGTCTATCTTCCCCATTGCCTTTCTGAAGGTCTTTTAGTTGGCCCTCTGAGTAGATTTAATGGAACTCCCACGGCACAAGAGGATTCACATGCTAGGGTGAGTGGAAAGGATTTTTGTACTGACTAGGACCTGTATGAATACATTGCAGGTCTTACCCGCTACTTTAGGTTAATGTGGAATTTGAATGCTATAATGAGGCCGTTTTATTTATTTGTATTCGGCATGTCATAGCAGTACTCTTAAGAAGAGAGATAGCGCTGGACTAATCTAAGTCTTTCATCAGTAAAGTGGAGACCTGCAAAACCTATCAGTAATGTATTCTTCGTTGACTGCTTCTTGCTTCTGCATTACTTGGCAACACCGTCATTATAATAGGACGATTCCAGACTGCACACAGTAAAATTGCCCATTCAAACTGCCCTCCTCAGTTAAGAGAGGTTACCTCTCCATGGCTCTAATATCTCTCTCTCTCTCTCTCTCTCTCTCTCTCTCTCTCTCTCTCTCTCTTTCTTTCTCTCTTTCACTCTTTCTCTCACTCACTCACTGAGTCACACACACACACACACACACACACACACACACACACACACACACACAAGTACACGTATATCCATTGAAATAAATAAAGGGGTGTCAGTGGTAAATGTGAGTTATTTCCGACAGGCAGAATAAAAAGAAATTTTTACAATAATAATGAATAATTATCGCGCTCAGATATTTTAAGACGTTTCCGTTTTATCTGCGTTTTGAGTCACCCAAGCGCCCATTTATATTATTTTCCTAAAGGTGACATATTTATATAAAAATGAATACAGCCAATTTGTGTAGCAGTAATATCTTTTCGACCTGCAAAAATCTGGGCATATCATTCATTAAAATGTTAATCAAAAATAAAAACACCCAAGGAACTCAAATGTTTACATTTTCACTTGAAATGCCCCGTAGAATGGCAGTAGGCCGGAATGGGTGTGAGCAAAATGGTACTCACGTATTTTACCTCATTATGAGTACAACACGTCTGTTATACAAAAATAAAGGACATGCGATCGATTCCTGTATAGGAAGGTTAAAAGAGAGACATTGACATTGTCAAGCCTTTTAGTAGTTAATGTTGTACATGTTATATTAGGTTGCTGTGTATATTACTATATCAATGTTATCTTAATGTTGTTTAAACTAATATTACTATATCAAATCGTTCATAAACACTTCTGATATCTGGTGGTTTAAACGCACATCAGTGTTAAAGCTTAACACATGCTTTAGATCTCTTCCAGATGAAAGTACAACTACTTTGACCTAGGATGTCAGCACTTGCCTCATGGTATCTTAGGTAAACTGTGTTTTCTCCAAAAATAACATGCCACATCTGCCCTTTTAACTGTATATGCCCTTGGTAACCAAACGATTTATTAAACAACATATCAGCCAAATGAGCTAAAGTAAATGTAAATATCCTGAAAGATGACCAGTTATAACTGGATTAATCCATATGTTGTGAAATTATTCTAATAATCTGCCACAGATTAAACGAAGAAGTCCAGAAACTTGTGTAGAATCGACAGATTTGGCGATTTTGTGGCGTGCAAGCAGCTAAAAGCCCTGACAGGCGGGGGCCGTGTTTGCTCTCATGACCAATTTATTGTCGATGAACATATGGCCAATATTTTGCCTCGCGTCACTGCGGGGGAAAACAAACATGGTGCAGTGTTAGCGAGGCAGCTACAGCAGAGCCACTTGGCCAGCTATGCAAACGCACTTGGACAATAAGAGAGCAGCACTTGCTGGTCGGGTATAAAAAGCACATCAGGCTTATCGAGGCGTGTGCACTCCTGACTTCCATTTGGAGATATTTCATTAACGGTATAGTGTATTAACTCTGGCTTCACCACGCTTCCGTAAGCCGCCAGGTGAGCACGTTTACCTTTATCACTCAACTACTCTATGTGATGCTCTCTCTCTCTCTCTCTCTCTCTCTCTCTCTATCTCTCTCTCTCTCACACACACACACACACACACACATACACACACTCTTACTCTCTCTCCCCCTCTCTCTCGTCTTCTGATCCTCTCTCTCTTTCGTCTTCTGATCCTCTCTATCTCTTTCGTCTTCTGATCCTCTCTCACTCTGTGACTGGGATGATAGTATATTTGGTTGGGTTGTCGCATATTACAAATTTATTTATTTTAAACAGTGGATACACTGTCCAATGAGTGTATGTATAGACTACTACACATTTACAAAATTTGGATTCTTCGATTCCTGTTCCTCAGTGGGAAACTTAAAAGATGTCAAACCTTATACACCAAATAATTTCCCTATCAGACAGATTTACAAGTAGAATATTCTTTTTTTTTTTTTTTTGAGGAATTACCCAGTGAACCCTTAAAAAAAGAGCCATTTTTTCCTCCAAGTGTGCATTAGTTAGAAAGTAACTTGATCGTGCAGGTTCACAATAAAATATGTATTATTATTATTATTATTATTATTATTATTATTATTATTATTATTATTTGTGGTAAAAGAAGGACCACTTTACTCAGGGCAATGCTCAGTTCTGTCAGTAGAGTTCGCTGGAGTATCAGAGATGAGGGAACCGGGCCACAGTGAAAACACTGTTGTCCATCTCTCTCCCTCTTTGAGAAAGAACTGCCAGATGCTTCTCGTATACTGGTGTGAGTAAAAGATTGCGTGCGTGCCTTTTCTACTTGGTTGGATTCTAGCTAAGAAACTCACGATGAACCCAAGTATGTTAGAAATCTTCACGTACACGAAGCATGCATTGCTTGCTAAAAGAAATTCTGTAATTAATTTCAAACAGACTCGAAGGCATTCCCTTCAGGCATCAGGATATTGAAAACATGAGTGATTAAAATGATAATCCTTAAACCAATTTGTTTCGGGTGCGGCGATAAAGATGCCGAAGAGGCAAATTTATCGCCAGAAAATTCACCGTTACAAATAAACTAGTAGTTTAACAAACAATAGGCGTCTCCCCGGGCCACGGGCACTAAGCTAATCTCTTTGCGACACGTTTAATCAGTGGACGGTTTCAGACGAATAAAAGCACAATATCTGTAGCCAAAAGGTGCCTGGATTTCCTGAATCAAACAGTAGTAAAATGCTTTACGCTACGGGCCATTTTCTTGAGGCGATTGCGTAAATCCACACTCCACCGGGTTTAGAGCAGCATTCGGCACTTCATGGCCTTTTAATCAGAGGGAAGGCACACGCAATCGCCCTTGTCAGTTTACACATTTGTCATGAGGACCTAAAGGGAAACGAGGTTATATTATCAAAGCCTAAATACTCGCCTGAGGCATGGGAACACACTGAAATTCAGCGATTAAAGCAAGAAAAACGATCAACCTCATTACAGGCTTCACACTTCCCTCCAGCGTCCTGACTGCATGCAGGCTGAGATTTACTTTTTAATCAAATATATGGAGGTCTTTCCCTGCCTCACAATGGTAGTCCCAAAATATGTGCAGAATCGATGTGATTTTTTAATTATTGTGTTGTTGCGAGAAATTAATTAGTGAGCATCCTCCCCTTTTATGCTGTTTGTTCTCTTTGTGCCGCACTTTATTCACGTCGATGCCGAATTATTTCCACTAATATGCCTATAGCTATTCCCTGCAAAATGAACCTTAGTAGGCCTATTATTTATTGCATCCACAAGCTGGGCATTGCATTTAGGAAATCCAGCTGATTTATTTGAGTTACCAATATAAAGACCATACTAATTTTTACTTGACTAAAATTCTAACCCTGAGTTGCACTGGTGAAATTTTGTGAATGGCTAAAAGCAAGTTTGTACATAAATTGCATTTATTACTAAGCAAACAATGTTCGCTCGTATTGAACTCGTTTCCTTTTTTGTCTTGGCCTGTTGTCTTGTGGACTGTTGAAGTAGTTTACAATTTGGTGCCAAACGATTAAGAAGATTTGTTTGCATTATGGCTACAAGAAAGTGATACCGTTCGGACTGATCTCTCTCTCGCTCGCTCTCTCTCGCTCTCTCTCTCTCTCTCTCCCTCTCACACACACACACACACACACACACAAGGAAAGAATTCAGTATCAAGTATTTTCAATTCTGTAGTAATATTTATCAACAGTTTTTATTATTTTTTAATAACAGCACAAGCACATTGTTCATAATATTAATAAAATAATAGGACTTAATAATAATAATAGTAGTAGTAACAATAAAACCAATACTACTACTACTAGTAGTAGTTATAATAATAATAATAATAATAATAATAATAATAATAATAATAATAATAATTATTATTATTATTATTATTATTATTATTATTATTGTTGTTGTTGTTGTTGTTGTTGTTGTTGTATTATATTACTGTATGTTATTGTTTTTGTAAAAGAAGTGTAAAACATATAGTCTCCTGTGGGTGAGTGTGTATATACAGTATACATACACTTTTTCTTTTTTTTCTTTTTCTGTTCTGTTTCTTTTCTATTGTTCACTTGTGTTTGTTTGGAGAACAGCAGAGCAGTGTATAGAGAGCGGTAGCGATGTACACATTGTTGAAAGCACTCATCAGGATTTACACAAGTCGAACAAGTCAGCTAAATTGCGGGATGCTTTGCGGGAGTGTGTTCCCAGAGCTATACCTGTAAATGTAAACAGGTAAACACGAGGCATGGCTCTTGAAGTGAAGTATGGCCACTTAGCCTGTGCACATTTACTTCTACTTGCCGAACTCCTCCTCGCTTGAGTTGTTCAAATAAGTGAGTGGCCGCACCCCGCGCACGAGCGCTGCTGCCGTCATCCGTTAGAGCACGCAGTGTACGTGACGCAAGACTGATTTTTGCTGTTAGAGTCATAAATGCATCTTATATTTTGCATACAATTCATACCGGGCAAATCTAATAAAATCATAAAAGGATGATTTACTCGACTAAAAACAGCAGCGTTCTATAGGCCTAAGTGTTTGAGCCTGTGAAGTTTATTGTGAACTAGGTTATTTTCTGAGCATGAGCTTCTTTTCATACTAAGCACGGTGCGTGTGTATGCCTGTGTGGCTTTATTCCGGCGACAGTGCTGAGAGTGACCTTGCGAAAGCGCTTAGTGTTCGACTTTGCTCCAGGCCCGGCCAGTTCAATGCTGCCATTGTCCTGCATATGTCACTGCATGATTAATTCCAAGCAAAACTATGGTGAAGCAGTTACATTTCAGGTAACTGATTATAGGACAGAATAGACTAGAAAAAAGTATGCATATTGGAGCATGTACTGGGAGATTTCAAATAAATATTTATTATTATTATTATTATTATTATTATTATTATTATTACCAACCGTGCGTTTATATACTTGTGTTTACAGAGAGAGAGAGAGAGAGAGAGAGAGAGAGAGAGAGAGAGAGAGAGAAATTAAGGACTTTCTTTAATATTGCGAAGGGGCTCAGAAATGAATGAAGAGATAGTTCACTGAATGCAGTTGAATGCCATGACAACTAGGAACAACCTCAGATTTATTCCAAACAGTTAGAATGTATTGTACACGGGCGTCAATCATCTATTATTTTGGCCCTTAAATAAATGCAAAAACTGCGACCAGACAAAGGCTTCCAACAGGAGCCGGACATTTGTCTACATTTCCTCCATTGTCTGCAGCTTAGCAATCGGTTTGTATTTGTGTTTGCCCGGGTTCGACCACCCAGGATGAGCAGAGAACTGGCTCAAAACGTGCAACATTGTCACCCACATCACATACGAGATAGGAGGCACACAAGCAAAAAAGAAAAGAGAGACGGGAGGGGTAAAGACCGAGAGGAAAAGACACTGATCAACAATAATGCTTTGCTTTTCTGTAAGCTAGGGCAACGAAAAGAACCAATAAGAGTGAAGCCTAATAAAGGGGAGCGAAAGAAAGAGGAATAATTTGCCTGATCTGTGTTTGCATTGAGCAGAATGCAAAGACGGGGGAAAAAGAAAAAGAAAAACACCTTAATATTTCAACATTAAATATGCTTTTTGATTGCTGTGGAGAGACTTTAGATTGATAAGAATTCGGAATCATTTTAGTGAGATAATGACTCACTAATGATTGTGTTATCATCTCTAACACGGTAATCAATCATTGGCAACAGCAATATTAATATTAATATTAACAACAACAACAACAACAATTATTATTACTATTATTATTATTATTATTATTATTATTATTATTATTATTATAAATTCTAAGTGTTTCTATTGCAATGGTATTTGATGACTTAATCATGTCTAGTGAAAGCTCTTCATCTTAATCCTGAACTAAAATATTGACCTAGAAGGTTTACATAAATTACCCTTTTTGGCAGCTGATGCGATCTCAAATAGTTTGATTATTGAAATAAACGCCAATATATATGCAGGAAAGTGGGTAAAAATAAACATTTATTGTTCAATGGTTCTGATATATATATATATATATATATATATATATATATATATATATATGAATTTTTTTGCTCAAACTTTTTTTTCACGGACGCTTTGCTAAAACGCGCTTTCAAGTTGCTCTGCGCCGCGTATAAAGCTACTTGGAGGTCCTTTGTATGTAAATAGGGTGTAAAAAGGCCCTCCCCATCTTTGTAATTAATTGACACGTTATACCACTCATCATGTTGTGAAGCACCAATGGTATAGGCTCGGATCTCCCCAAAACCCACAATTTCACATCGGCAAACACTGTCTTCATCCACTTGACTCCCAAGACCCGCCCACACGTGGCCAACCTTTTGCGTTTTTAATGCTTTTTCACTGCAGGTTCATGTGTTTGAGACCAACCTTATATGGACTGATCAGTCCGGTAATGGCTTATTTCCCCCTAACACCCAGCCGTAGCGCGATATCCATGAAGCAGCGATAGCTCTTCACTCTCTGTGGTGCTCTTCCTGGACTTACAGAACTGATTCCTCCGCTACTTTTTTCAAGCAATGCTTATCGACCGAGTCCCATGAGTCGCCTTCACTGTGCTTCGTGCTGATTCTCTGCATTGATTCTCTGCGTTCACCAAACCTCGCTTGTGCATTTGTGATTCTTTCCCTTTAAACAGCGGATTGCCAAAGTGGTGCAGCAACTTTCCGGCATTAACTGCATCCGCCGTCCCAGAACATGTCGTTGACCAACACAAAGACGGGTTTTTCGGTGAAGGACATTTTGGACCTCCCTGACACAAACGATGAGGAAGGATCTATCACTGGCACTGAGGAGGATACGGAGGGCTCGGAGTCGACTAAAACACCTGGAGTGCTGGTGCAAAGCCCGTTAGAGAATGTCCAAAACCTGCCTTTAAAGAACCCTTTTTACGATAACACTGACAATCCATACACCAGGTGGCTTGCAACTACCGACACCATTCAATACTCATGTAAGTACCGTTCAAGAACCCCAACTTCATTTCCTGAGCCAGCTTTAAAAGCCATTTTTTCGACCCCAGCCATATTTAATTAAAGTTTTAAATTGTATAACATATAGTATCAGATTTTTCGTAAAATAGCTTGAAGGCTGTCATTTTGTCTGCCCATCTTTATTGATGCACTTGTCTTAAGGCGTCACGCTACTGTTAAAAGTGCTGCTAACCGGCTTTAATTTGTGGACATACTGCATGTAGCCCATATTTCTGTAGAGTCGCAGTGCTGAATAAAAAATGCAGATTACTTTGATACAATTACTTTGCATCTGTTTACATTTTGTTAATGAACAAGTGTTCAAGACTATATCTATCTGCATAATGATTCAGATAATGATCCATATAGTCAGACCATATAATAGTTTTGATTTTAGCAATAGATTTTGCGCAAGAAAGTGAAATCTCTGCTACTGCAAACTACTGCTATTGCTAGCTATTCCTCTGGGGCTGGGGGAGAGTTGGAATTAAATCGTCTATGTGTGTGTGTGTGTGTGTGTGTGTGTGTGTGTGTGTGTGTGCGTGTGTGTGGTTTTCAAATATTTTCTGAAATGTTGAGCAAAGGGATACATGGTCATTTTGTGATTAAATACCACAAATGGTTATACTGACTTGATTTTTCTTTGCAGTGCACGGTCTATCTGCAACCTCTCAGGACTCGTCCGCTAAATCTCCTGAGCCGTCAGCAGACGAGTCACCCGACAACGACAAGGAAACTTCGAGCAGCGGCAGCGACTCCGGTAAGAAGCGCAAGCGGCGAGTTCTGTTCTCCAAAGCACAGACGTATGAGCTGGAACGACGTTTCCGACAGCAGCGCTACCTCTCAGCCCCCGAGCGGGAGCACCTGGCCAGCCTGATCCGTCTCACGCCCACTCAAGTGAAGATCTGGTTTCAGAACCATCGCTACAAGATGAAGCGAGCCCGTGCGGAGAAAGGTATGGAAGTGAGCCACCTTCCTTCCCCGCGGCGCGTGGCCGTGCCCGTGTTAGTCAGGGACGGCAAACCATGCCACGCGCTAAAAACTCAGGACCTGGCGGCCACGTTTCAGGCGGGCATCCCGTTCTCTGCCTACAGCGCTCAGTCTCTGCAGCACATGCAGTATAATGCGCATTACAGCGCCGCCGCCACGCCGCACTTCCCCACGGCGCACTTGGTGCAAACGCAACAGTGGACCTGGTGAAGCCGTAGTGACTTTTTGTTTTGTTTTGCCAGGGCTGCGTTTCAAAGACCTCGTTAGAGAGTTTTTTATTCTCCAACGAAAATAAAGAAAAGACTGATTTTCGCAGCTCGACCCATTCTCGCCGTTTCATTTTCGGGGCTGATGTGTGCGCCGTGTTTACATTTGTTTTCGTTCAGAAAACCGGGTCCAGCCCTTTCTCCCAGATCCGAGAATGTTGAAGCTCTTGTGAAATTTTGTAAAAATATTATTGTGTGTTGTAGAAATGTTTTCCTTTTTGTCCCTCGTGTTACAAGCACGTACAAGACCACTTTATAATTATAGAAAATTTTATTTCTAGCTTTTACGATGGACCGAATATATTTATGGCCATGAATAAAACATTGGCAACTTTTAGCTTATTTTATTTGGTTTCATTTTTTCGTTGTAAATATCTGTGTTAAGTGTATGCAATGCAGATATATTTGGGCGCTCACCTAGTTATGAAGACATAGATATATTCCCAGGAAGGTGGAAAAAAATGGAACAACAGTTATCGATAAATATCTCTATAAAATGTTGACAGTCGTTGCAAAGAGCGTTGATGAAAAAATAGGCTACCCCAATTTTTTTTAATAAGACTTTTAATAAAAATCCTGTGTTTCAGAAATTTCGCTTTGGATTGCGTTTGGTTTTTGACGGAAGAACGGACTGGATACATTGCATATTATTTTAATTTCATCATGATTTTCGTAGAGGGACTCCTTCATGAACGAAAAAAGAGCGCACGTGCCCTTTTTATGGAATGTTTTCATGAGTCTTTTATAGAAAGACTACTTTCGAACAAAGTCGCATGGGTATGTACAAATTTGTTCCGCTCTGTTTTCATAAAGGGCATTAATTGCCTCCATTTTCTGAATTTATATGTATGGTCACTTCATCAATAAGAAGGCTAAAGTCACTTGTGAAATGGGGTAAAAAATCCACTTACTTAATATAAGAGGGCTTCAGCCGTTAAGCAGCCATTCATCCGCTAGCTCTCTTCTGTTCTGTGCGGTACTCAACTCGAGCTCTGAAATGGCACATTTACAAGAAAAATAAATCATGCTTGAGTTACTTTCTTCTGTTACTCTGCTTTCGCCTTTAAAGCTTTATATTGAGGCTTGCTTGTGCTGTTGGCTAATTAAGTATAAGTAATGTTGCATGTTTGATACACACTATATCTAATATTAAATCCATATGACTGCATAAGGTATATCTTTGTGACTGTTTCCAACACAGAAAAAAAAGCGTTTAAATTAGCTTTTCGATAGCCTCAGAGAGCGTAATAAAATATTGCCCAGAAAGAAAGAAAGAAAGAACGAGAGATATCCGTAGAAGTCTTTCCCCACACGGGGGCTTATTGTCTAGTTTAATGTCTGAAGTAGCTATCATATCCAATAGAAAAATCTTACTTGGCTTGTTTTCCCCGCAAATAACAACAGATGTTAGACCGACCCCACTATCATTAAACAAACTCGTGGATTGACACACGGTGCTAATTATTTACAGAAGTCCGTGTCATGGGACCAGGGCCTTTTGCCCTAACGAAGGGATTCTGAGGGCACCAAGTTTTCTTGCGCGCTAAATCGCCAGACTTGTTGATATAGCATTCGTTTTTATCTAAATAAAACCTAAACGCGTCGTGAAATATTTAAGAGGACAAACTTACTAATACTAATAATTGGGTGATATTTTAATATGTTATCTCATTTGTTTTAAGACTATGCCCTGCACATAATTCTTTAAAAACTGTGTGCAGTGCAATTGTTTTTGCCTAAATTACAAAATAGGCTATGGTTAACAAATTATTCAAGCGTTAACAAATTCAGACAAATATATTAGGATTGCATGTATTTCATTTGATTTTTTGTTTGTTTGTTTGTTTGTTCATTTATTGGTTTGCTTAGGTTTGATCATCTTAGAAATCGAAATTCGTGGAAAAATGCATGCACTAATTTATAGTCCTTTTTATAGTCCATTTTACTTGGTTAACTTTTATATATATATATATATATATATATATATATATATATATATATATATATATATATATATATATATATATAGTCTATCACATTAAAATCCTTGCCCAGAACGATCCGTTAGTGCGTAAAATATTGCTAGAGCCAGACGTGCTGATCTAATAGTCGACAGAGTGACCCAAAGTGATAGAGTAGTCTATCGTTACACAATATACTGTACACGACAGAAAAAGCGTACAAAGGCATGGGGTCGGTTGTTATGGATGTTAGAGGCGTGCATTTTAACAGGGGGAGTATATTCTTTGTTTGTGTGTGTGTGCGTGTGTGTGTGTGTGTGTCTTGGAGTTTCTTGGTACTATTCAGTCCCTTTATGTCGGGCAGTGCATCCCGAATCGGGGAGATACATCCTTGTTTCTTTTTTTGTGAGCCTGTCTGTTGGTGCCATTGTGGTCCTTGTTGTACACGTTCTCTTCCATATGGACAGCTGGGCCCACGAGAAGAGAAATGGATCCTTCACAAAACCCAAATTGTGTCCGGCTTTCAAACACAGCATTGTTGTCTCTCAAAGAAAAACGAATTAAAAATTCGTGCTATATCTATTCGGTAAAGAGGCAAAGCCATTCACATATAACAGGGAGTCCTTCTTCCTTGATATAGCGCTGCTAACAACAGTTCTCTCATTCCCTTTAGCCTCTCCGGCCTCTCCTCTGCCTGGTGAAAGAGGACGATTATTGTCTGTCCTGCAAAGTCTTGGGTGATACTCCTGCAAAACTATTTGACACCAAGCTTAATGCGTTTTTATATTCTGCCTTTAGTCTCGCAATGTCACTGGTGTTTTCTGAACTTTTTACCACTATGGAATGATTTTTTTTGCATGTCGATGAGAATGTACATTTAAATATTATGCCTAATTTTACATCTTATTGACCAAGTCCATGGCAGAGAAAGATTTTCGATAACACAGAAAAGTGCGATTACAAAGTGGCAAAATAAATTTGGCTACTAAAAAAAGCCAGACGCTACTAATTTAGCAAGTGTTAGTTACGCGTTCAGATTGCACGGATTTTTATTTATTTATAATGTTTAACTTTTTTTAAAATTGTTTTAAAATGGGAAGGTCACTACCAAAACAAATGTCTATTAAAAGATCGTGACATCTGTATTTATTTTTAATTAAAGAAAATTATCTTAAAACCCTTTTGTATTTAACACGACTGAAATGGTCTACTGAATTATTTATTTATTTATTTATTTGTGGTTATAAAATGATAGAGTGATTTGTGTCAAATCAACATTACCCATAAGTACCCATCATGCAGCGCACATCCACATCAGACCACTGTGATGGAAAAATAATCCAACTCCGTGTCATCGCTTTAGAAACACTGTATTTATCTGAAATTGGTTTCAGTTACAGAGTCTTAGAGAAACTTTGTAACAAAAAGGAAAAAAGACAAACAATCGACAATATGACCGCGCACTACCTAACCCATGGATAATACAATTTCATGCCTCAAAAACTGATTTTTTTTTCGTCAGGAAATGAGTTCATTGGATCTCGGTAATCGCGAGCGTTTGATCGGCAACATAAATCATTTTTATCGCGCACATCTCCAAATAACGAGCGTTCTCAGTGCCATAATAAGAGGGACTTTTATTTAAAGGAAGTAATCTACTATTTTATTGCCTCTCTGAAGATCCAGATTACACTGACCCCACAGCCACAAACCAGATATTGGACAGTTTCATACACAGGATAATAAAGATGGCCATGTGGAGAACCACGAGATGGCGACAGAGTCCTTCACAAGGAAACCTCTTACTCAAGCGCCTCATTACAGTCCGTCATCCAGTCCAGCTCGTTGTGTTATATAGATTAAACGCTATAAATCGTTTTCGGTGTGTTTTACAACGGTACTATTACAGTTTGACAGTGAATGATTCTTTACAGGTTAAAAGCAATCCAGCCCACAGTGATTGCGTCCTCACTGATCACTGACCTTAAATGTGGGAGGAAACAGCAAGCAACGCCTAGAGCAGAAGCGGTGCCGTGCCACAGAGAGGCGCAATTGGCTCGCGAAAGCTCAAACCTGTACTATGTCCAAACACTTTTCTTGGACTTAAAGGTGGCTTCAGCTTCCACATGCTCTCACAACCACATTTTGTAAGACAAATATCAATCATGAATGGCAAATAAACTTAATATGGGTTCGTACACTCTCAGGATAAAAGGGGTACTAAACTGTATAATTCCTTATCGCTGTGGTTATAAATCATTATAACACCTTCTTTAGCTTTAGTAGCCTGTATGTAGAAAGCTGCATATAGTCAGGGGCGTAACATAGCCTGGGCCTGGGATTAGTGTTTTGATTTAGCCCTGAATAATTCTTCACGTGAGCGGTTTGTAGCAGATAAGCAAAAGAAGACGGCAGTGTTGTAATTTTTTATCTTCAGAGAATTGCAAGACAAATCATACAGGGTTTACAGAAATATAGCCTACATGGAAATACTCGAGTCTTATTGGTTGACAGCTCTCAATCCCGCTCAAAGCCAGTTCACACAGTCAGTTAGTGTGAGCGAAAAAAAATGGATATTGGTCGATTTTTTTTTAACCAGTAAAGGGGTTGAGACTGAAACACTAACATCCTCTCATTCTGAGGCAGGAAAACAAGGTGTGTAAATGTCTATACCTGATATGAGCAGAGCATAAGGACAGCTAATGTACTCTGCATGGCACTGTAGCAGCAAAACCCTTACAACAATAGCTTTGTTGTGTCTCCCCTTTACTAGCAACACCAAACTGGCAGTCAAAAAGTTTTATATTTTATCTGTCTGATAACACCTGAGGCAAGCTTTATGACAAATCCAACTTTTTACACTACATTCATTTTAAAGGTATAAAAGATAACGTCAGCACCCCAACGACAAGGAAATAAACTATTTAGTAGGCCTACTCTTTTCTGAGACTGGAGCTTTTTTCCCAACCTCGTTTGTAGATTAGAAAGAAAAACTGCTCCGCTCCTTAGACTGTGGAAGGATGTATGTTATCGGTCATATCATTTAAAAGACTGACTATTAAAATGTGATGTTTTTAAATCCCGCAGAATAGGCTATTTGAGGATGTATTTATTTATTTACTTACTTACTTACTTATAAGTAAGTAAGTAAGTAAGTATACTTACTTATTTACTTACTTACTTACTTACTTGGCATACTCATTTACTTAGGCCTATTTATTTGTTTGTTTGTTTGTTTGTTTACTTATTTATTTATTTATTTATTTATTTAGCGTGCTTAGCTCGCGTCATAGGCCTACTAAATAAACACGTCTGGCTATGGTGCCAAACTGAATTGTGCCATGTCCTACATTTCCTCGAATTATGGAAAGTTAATGCTCATTATGGTATTGTGTTAAGCAAGGTGGCGCTCTTGTCACACTAATGATTTTAAACGTAGCCTTTTAAAAATAAATGAATAACTAACTAACTAACTAACTAAATATTATTTTGGAAAATTAGGCCAAACTCTGACTTCATAATGTCAGTGGGATATTATGTATTTTTTCTTTATGTTTTTATTCGGGTTCTGGTTGCACTTTCACTTTTAAAATAAAGTTTTCAGTTAGAACCAAAAAAAAGGTCTCAAGTTCTTTAGAAATGGTTCTTCAGAGTAGTACCACAAGGAACCAGGTTAACATAAGTTCTCTTAAAAAAAAACAACCCTTAGTTTAACCTTACCAAAGTAAGGTTGTTAAGAGGGATTCCAGGAGAACCTTTTCCAGTCCCACAAAGAAATTTATTGGGTTCACTTAAATACACTGCTGTGAAGAAATTGTACTTAGATTAAACTTCTTTAATCTCCAAAGAAACATATAGCTCAACTCAAGAACCTTATATGATGAGAATTAGTTCTTGACAAGAAGAAGGGTCTTTGCAGAACCTCTAGTGCTGTAAAGAACAATTGAAGAACCTTTATTATTAAGAGTTTGGCCTGCTCGGTGTATTCTCCTGACCTGTACAAGTAATATCCACCTCCAACATAATAACCAATAACCAATTACACCAGGTTTCCAGATCAAACAGAGAAAAATAGAAAGTTTATAAAGTTGTAATCCTGAATGCTATGGAGGAGGTATTAGTTTTACTATACATGTTATTAGTGTTTGTATTGGGGAAATAGTGATACAGGCAAAAAAAAAAAAAAAAAAAAAAATCCATGTTGCAACTATTTAGATTTTCATGGCATAATTTAGAAATTTCATCCAAGCATTTTATTGGAAATAGTCTTTGCAGAGCTTAAACAGAGATTAAACAGTTCATGGAGCATTTGGTATGTATACGTAGTTGGGTCATAAATGTCAGACTGGTGGAGAGCTCTTGTCTCCACTGTCAAAACAGTCTCAAGGTCCAGTGATCTCTCAAGTCTTCTTGCCTGTTCTGTGGCCCATGCATAGACACAAAGTACACACACTGGACCTCACTGATTTGTGACTTGTGAGTACATGCATGGTACAAATTGAGGAGTAACAGCTTTGTCTTTAACTTTTAGTTAAGTCAGTGTTCTTAAATCAGTGGTGAACTCTGGATTAGGAAAACAGACACTTTGTGGTTGGTATGTTAAATGCTTTGGAATTTCATTGTGAGCCTGGAAACTAGAAACAGCTATGGAAAAATAATTATTTTCTTGTAATACAAAAAACACTTTTGAATCAAGTACATTAAAATCATGCAATATGATAGTAGATACTTTTTGTGTCTTCTTTCATTTTATCAGTATGTCAATCCCAAAACACATGAGTTAACTTTAATCAATTGTAGGTCATATACAGGGCAGATGCAACATATTACATTCGTTTGTCCTTGTAATGTGTCATGGATTGTTACACATTTGCTCTATTGTTAGTTTAACATAATATTGTATAGTGTTTTTGATGACACATTTTAGTTTCTTTGGTGCCATTACTGGGAACAGTGGGTAAGGTTCTAAACCATTCATTAGAAAGCTGCAAGTTCAAATCCCAGGATTTCCAGAGAACAACCTCTAGGCCTTTGAGGAACACCCTTAACCCATGAAGCTCAGTTCAACTGTAAGTTGCTTTGGATATATCTGGCAAATGAATAGATGTCCATGTTTTTTTTAGAAGTAGGCTTACATGGAAAAGAATATCTAAACAGTCAATGTGTAACAAAGCTGGATAATGGAATTCATATTATTAAAATCACAAATCATATTTGTACTTATTTATAATACAAGCATTGTGAAAAGGGATTATTCCAAAAGCACTTTTTCTTTATAAGAGAGTAACTTTAAGGTTGATCTGCAATCCACAGAAAAGGTGCTTTGGATGAGAATTTGTCATGGAAAAAATTCCAGCTATTGTTTATGTATGTCTATTATATTTTATTTAATGTACAACTGGTATTGGGGTTAGGAATGGATTTTCTCTGCAGTTTATCAGTCCAGCCATTTTTATCAATATATTGTATATGATGACCGAATGGTTTACTAATATCCATTTAGACTTTAGCATCTGATGCAGTTTAACCAGAACATTAAATGTATAGGATCTATTTGGATCATCAATGAATGAAAGCTTGACAATGGTTAAAAAATGGTGCGAGGCTGGAAAGGTTCCCATCTGTCTGCTTTTGCTATTTGTCATATAATAATAACTTTCATAAATTTCATCAATTGTGTGTTCATGGTAAGAGGCTTGAAGTAAAAGTTTCAAAAATGTATAATATAAAACTTCAATATAATAACCTTTCAATATTAATAATGATTCGACCCTAGACCAGTCAGTAGTAGGTGGTATGGTTCTAATTTTCTACCAGCTGTTCATTTGCAACCTACTTGTGTTGTGAGTGCTGAAATATTTAGAAAACTGAAAGGCGTTATCTCACAGAACACTTTATATAAACTGTTTTTATCACAAAAGTGTCACATAAATCACATAAACATATGCTGAGGATATATAAAATCATTAAATTAGTTTATTATTGTCCTTTTTATGTCTTTTTCATTGTACTCCGCATGTGCAACAAATTTAAATAATTTTGGGTGATCTATTTGGTACTGGAAGCATTATAATATTACAATGATCTTAACTTGTAGAGAACGTGTGCAATGTGATGATCTTTGTGCTGCAACGCTTTTGGGAAATTCCAAGGTCAACTTCATTTATTTAAACTGTCTGGAAATGCTCTTTAGGAATGCATAAACTCATATAAACTCATTTTTAATTTATATATATATATATATATATATATATATATATATATATATATATATGTGTGTGTGTGTGTGTGTGTGTGTGTGTGTGTGTGTGTGTGTGTGTATGTATGTATATATATATATATATATATATATATATATATATATATACACGTTAACACGTTCGCCTCACACCTCCAGGGTCCGGGGTTCGAGTCCCGCCGGGGCCATACGTAAGCGGAGTTTGCATGTTCTCCCCGTGCTCCCCGTGCTGTGGGGGTTTCCTCCAGGCTGATCGGCGTGTCTAAAGTGTCCGTAATGTATGAATGACTGTGTATATGATTGTGCCCTGCGATGGACTGGCACCCTGTCCAGGGTGTACCCCGCCTTGTGCCCGATGCTCCCTGGGATAGGCTCCAGGTTTCCCGTGACTCCTGAAAAATAGTAAGCGGTAGAAGATGGATGGATGGATGGATGGATATATATATATATATATACACACACATTTGTTTACATTTGGGACATATATGGTTGTATGGAGGTATAAATATGCATACAAGTGATGAAAAAAAAAACCATAATGTGTCTTAGTAAGATGTTGAGCTGCTTTAGTGCACCTTGACATAGATTCTCTGGAAGTCTCTGGAAGTGTACTGGAGGGGTGAAGACTGTTCTTCCAAAAGATATTCAATCAATGGTGTTTTGATGATAGTGTTGGAGAACACTGTCTCACACGGGGGTTCAGAATCTCCCATTTATGTTCATTTGCAGTGAGCTCAGGTGACTTTCATACTCATCAGACAATTCAGTGAACCCTTGGTTGTGATCCTGGAAAAGTCACTCCCTGTCAGGACAAAAATGTTTCATCATAAGTTGAAGGTGATCAGTCAGAAAAATTTTGTGTTCATTGGCAGTGACCTTTCTCTTTAAGGGGACATGTGGACGTAAACATTAACAGCGAAATGCTGAAGACAGCATAATAGAGTCACCAGTTTTTCATTTAATTTGTTAACCACCTGTATTTGAGCATATGAGTGACTCAGTTAATCACTCAAAACCACACTAGCCCTGAGAATGAAAAGAGACCTGTATCTGTAGATCTGAACTGCAATACAAAGGCAAGTATGATGTTTCACTGATGGTCTGATTATACATTTTCCTCCCATGAAAGAGGATTTGTTTCAATAGCTCACAGAAATGGCATAGGTTCTTGAAAGATGTTTAAGCTCTGAAGGTTAAGTTCCTAGAAATGTTCTGAATGCAGTCAGATTATTTGAACGCTGGCCACTAATAAAGTGCACTTATAAGATCCGGATAATTTCACTTTGCCATGTTGCATCTCTTTTGATATCCTTTTAATTTCTGAAAAAAGCCCTTATGAACTCAATCATTTTGTATGTTTGAGTTTCATTCAGCACTATTGTAGTTGGAAATGGATTGCTAAAACTTCTATTTGCATTAATACTAATATTTTTTTCTATTGGCTGTTGAAGATAATAGTTTTAAGGAATTCAATTAGATGTTCTATTCACATGTAAGTGCAAGGCAAATAAAAAAAGAACAATAACAAAAAAAAAATTGTCACAAATATACATTATATAGTCAAAAGTATGTGGACACCTGACCCTCACACCCATATGTGCCCATCCTAAAATTATGGGCATTAACATGGAGTTGGTCCCCCCTTTGCTGTTATAACAGTCTCTACAGTCTCCATTTAGCCACAAAAGCATTATTGAAGTTGGGCACTGATGAGAAGGCCTTGTGCACAGTCGGTGTTCCAATTCATCCCAAAGGTGTTCAGTGGGGTTGAGGTCAGTGCTCGGGCCACTAGAGTTCTTCCACATCAACTTTGGCAAACTATGTCTTCATCTAGCTCTCTTTATGCACAAGGGCATTGCCATGATGAACCAGGTTAGGGAAATCTAATCCTTCTAGATAGTTGTGTGCTTACAACTTTGTGGCAACAGTGGCAACAGCCATATGCAATGGATATTGCAATGATTATGCGGGAAAGTGGAATTATGGAGTGGATAATGCCTGTACATCAGAAACGTGTGTGCATCATGGTGACCTTGTTTCCCACATAAAGAAAAAGAAGAAAATTGTCTCCCATTTACACTGCCTGGATTTTTTAGGTTAGTTTGAGGTCTTTTGTGTGGTTTTCAGATATAGTTGTGTTGGATTTTTTTTTTTGAAAATTATCAACACTTGATATTACCTATTATGTGTGCCTCACTGGTGAGAGGAATCACACCTTCTGTATCAAAGCAGTTCAACAAAGATATGTGTAAAACAATTAGAATGAGTGCTTAATTTTTTTTTCAGGCTATGTGATTATTAATGTTGTCCTGGCCCACCAAAATGTTTCTTAATGAGCCACTGCTGAAATTAAATATACATGGGTTTGTGCTAGTAACATTCCTAAATGAATCCAGCAAACACAGAAAGTTTCCCTACTGTTAGAAATTAGTTTCCCATTGGTTACCATTTGGGAACCATTTTATAACATTCTGAGAACATTATATTTTGGTTACGAAAGTCAGCACTGTCAGGAACTTTAAAACACAACATTCTCCGAACTAGAATGGCTCAAATTATTTAAAGGCTACCTGAACTTTGAGAGCATCCTGAGCAGCTGCATCAATGTCTGGTTCGGCAATTGCACCTTATCGGATCGCAAGACCCTGCAGCGATAGTGAGGACAGCTGAGAAGATCTCTCTTCCCTCCATCATAGACATTTACACCACATTCTGCATCCGCAAAGCCACCAGCATTGTGGATGACCTGACACAGCCCTAACACAAACTCTTCACCCTCCTGCCACCTGGAAAAAGGTACCAAAGCGTTCAGGCCCTCACGGCCAGACTGTGTAACAGCTTCTTCCCCCAAGATATCAGACTCCTCAATAGTCAGAGCCTGGACTGACACACACACACACACACACAAACACACACTGGACTGAACCCCATCACACTCCCATTGCAATATTTGCACATTCTTGCATTGACTCTATTGCAGTTTTGCTGCTACTGTACTTATAAAAATATAATATTTAATTTCTTGTCACTATTATGCACTTTACCTGGCTGCTACTGCAATAACTGCTATGTCCATATTTGGTATAAGCTAATCTGCTTAATACAAAGTCATAGCATGTTATGTTTACATTTATACCATTTTTAAATTATATTGTTACTCTTTGGCACCTATCTTTTGCACTACCTGTGATATTGGACACTTCCACTGTGTACTGTTCAGCGCTACACTGTCACTTACTGTGCCTATAGTCCTGTTTTAGTAGTACTGTACTGTCCTGTGTTGTTAGCACACATTTGCACATGCACTTTATGCAAAAATGTGTAGATCTTATTTAGTTCTGTGATGTCTCATGTGGTTAGTGTGTTGTTCTATGTAGCACCATGGTCCTGGAAGAATGTTGTTTCATTTCACTGTGTACTGAACCAGCTGTAATGACAGTTGAAATGACAATAATGCCACTTGAACTTTAGGGGAACATTCTCAGCAGTAAGGTGGGGTTATCTATTTAAAATGTATGTGTATGTTAGGGGAACATTCTCTGTATAATGTATAAAAGCATAATGTAAGGAAGCCTGAAGGTTATATTTCCATAAAGAAAACTTTCCTGAAAAACTAAATGGGACTGTTATCTTTACAACTCAGTTGTGAGTTTAGCTTGCTGGCTAGTTGGGTCATGACTCAAATTGGGTTTAGAATTGGTAAATCCTCTTGCTGGATTGGGATGCAGACCTGAAATGGAGAAGGCATGTTGCATCAACATTCATGTTCTGGAATTTTACACTGCACCTGTCAACACAGAGTGGCAACCAGCAAAAGTTTGAAGTAAAAGTCTGAAGCTGCAGGTACAAAAAAAAGTTTTTGTTTACATTTATCTCAATTTATTATTTATAATAAAGCTTTCAAAATTATATTTCTGTATTAACCAGACATTATATAGACAATTATTATTTTAGCATGTCATTTGTTTGGTTAGATAGCCAGTGTTAGCCAGTTGACAAAATGTACACTAGCTAACATTATTTGAGGGGAAAATATGGCTTAAGTTGCCTTCTTGTAAGTAATAAGACAAATTAGTATCTTCTGCAAGAAAATGTTTAAAATTTGATTAAATTGTTATCTAATTAAATTTATGGTGTACAGTAAGGTATGTAATGTTGGACTGCTAAATAAGCTCATTCATAGGTTGAGGTGTCTTGCCATAGCTTTGACAGAACAGGAGGAATCAATTCCAAAGGGGATACACTGGAAAGGTTCTCTGATGTGTAATGGCTCACGTGTTGCTGGATGTTTCACTACACAAAGTTTTTTACAGTCAGTATCTGCAAGAGCTCCTACAGATGAACATTGATGGTTTTCATCAGATATGCAAGAATACTTGCAAAGCCCCTTCTAGCAAGCTGGAGAAAGACTACAGCCTGTATGTTTCCTCATACTTACACAAAATCAAAGGTAAGAAAATACAGTATCTCACAAAAGTGAGTACACCCCTCACATTTTTGTAAATATTTGATTAGATCTTTTCATGTGACAACACTGAAGAAATGATACTTTGCTACAATGTAAAGTAGTGAGTGTACAGCTTGTGTAACAGTGTAAATTTGCTGTCCCCTCAAAATAACTCAACACACAGCCATTAATGTCTAAACCGCTGACAAAAAAAGTGAGTACACCCCTAAGTGAAAATGTCCAAATTGGGCCCAGAGTGTCAATATTTTGTGTGGCCACCATTATTTTCCAGCACTGCCTTCACAGGTTGCCACTGGAGTCCTCTTCCACTCCTCCATGATGACATCACGGAGCTGGTGTATTTTAGGGACCTTGTGCTCCTCCACCTTCTGTTTGAGGATGCCCCACAGATGCTCAATAGGGTTTAGTCCATCACCTTCACCCTCAGCTTCTTTAGCAAAGCAGTGTCATGACCACCATTCAAGTTGAATGGGATGGCTACAAATTCTACTACATATCAGTAACTCACCATTACTATTATGAAACCATGATAGTTGAGCCTTATAGCACAGTGTCTTGTATGCATAAAACTATCACACATACATACAGGAACACACTCATTGAAAGACAGATAGGCAACACCATTCATGAGTGTTTTTTAAGTGTTAAGTTCATAATCATGCTGCGTCTCTTCCCAGTAGCAAGCATGGTAAAAGAGAAAAGATGTGCTTGCCATTAGCTCTATCCTTCAATATGACATTTTTGATCACAATGATCTGTCACCCCTTTGTAATTTGTACCTTGATTTGACAATGTTTGCTTAATACTTAGCAGTATTTCTAGTTCCTCCAAAAGAATTTTGAAAACTCACTGTTAATGGCATAGATAATCAGTTAATTCATGTACTGTATATTACACTTGCTATTGTATTTCACGTGTGCCCTCTCAATCATTGCTGATGGTCGTAAATAAATAAATATCTCTCTCTCTCTCTCTCTCTCTCTCTCTCTCTCTCTCTCTCTCTCTCTCTCTCTATATATATATATATATATATATATATATATATATATATATATATATATTTAAAAAGTCACTTTAATCCATTTGTTGAAAGAAAACAAAACAATGTGGTTATCAAAAACTAAGCCTAATTTTTGTGGTTTTTTCCACTTCAAATAAAGGGTAGGTTTAGCCCTTCCAGCCCATTTGTACCAGCTATACATATATAACACATCTGTCCCTGTGAGTTTCATCATAATGCATCAACTTTTCACACTGTCAGCTACTTTCATTATACCAGGAACCCTGTACATGATGCATAAATAGATCATGAATGTAATTCCAGTCCATCACAGGGCACCATGTGCACACATTTACACCTAGGGACCATTGATATTTGACCTACAGTATTCACCTGTACACACTGACATGGGGAGGTTTGACGTAAAACTCAACACAGACAGGGAGGTCAGGATCGAACCAGGAACCCTGAAGCTGTGAGGTGACAACTGCATCATTCTGCCACTCCATTTGCATTTACACATGCATTTACACATATAATGAAAGGCGCTTTCAGGGCTTTCATTATAGGGTGTTTATTCTGAACAATTTTATTCCTTCTATTTTAAATACTTGAAAACTGAAGGATTTTATATTTGGTATGTCATCAATGCAAATTTGGTATTAATTTATGTTTAAAGTAGAGATGACCCGATGTATCAACCAATAATCGGTATCGGCCGATTAAGGCAATTTTTCACAGCATGCAGTGATCAGGGCCAATTATATCCTGTCAGTCAAAAGAGGGTGAAAACACATCGAATTCGTGCTGTGTGGAAAGATGTCTCTTGTGTGGAATTACTTTGAATTGGGTGACAGTGATGACAAAACTGCAGTTTGTAAGCTCTGCACTGCATGTTAAGTGAATGAGTGCTTTTACACGGGACGCTGCAGCAATGAAGCAGGAGTTTTGGCGTCAAGTCAAAAAAAAATTTTTGCTGTGCTGCTCGCGCTGAATTAAAGCGCCAGAACACTGTTGAAAGATTAAAATGAAGATGAGTTGACAAAAAAAGGTATATATTGCATAGAAAAATATATTTGTAGAGTAGTACATTTCATATCCAGTTAATATTAATATATAAAAAAGTTTATATAATATATTACCAGTTTGATGTTCAATGATGAAGTAGAAATGCTTTTGTTTGTGGTGATAGAACAGGAGTTGTTTTTTTTTTTTTTTTTTTAGAATGTGTTAATGTTAATTTGAGTAATGTGTTTTCTGTTTATGAGACCAGTTACTGTGAAACAACTTGTTGAAATGGAGAGCATAAAGTTTTTATTAGCATTTCCTTCAGAACTGTAGAATTAATTATTATTAATTTAAAAGAAGGTATAAAAGGCAGAACCACCAAACTATCAGTATCGGCATCGGTCGATATCACTCTGAATAATTGGTTATCGGTATCGGCTGAGAAATTTAGTATGGGTGTTGGGTGTTGGATTTATAATTTTGGGAAACACGACTGTCATGTTCACACTGCCCAACAGACACCAACAAACTTTTTTATGGACAGTCAGACTGGTTTAGAAATGGATGATCCTTTTACGACAATCAAAATTTTACAATTACTAGTGTCTTTACATGTTGTTCTTCACTTGAAAAGACAAAGAGTGAAACAAAAGAGGTTGTGGGTGAACCCTTGGTTGTTGCGAAGTGAGTGACAGGGCGCTTACTTACATTTATACAGAGAACTCAGACAGAGGATGTGCAAAGCTATCAAAATTTTGCTCGGTTTGTCCAGGGGACATAACCTGGCCTGGGCATTGGGGGCTGTAGCCCTGGAGACTTTTTCTTTAGCCCCGAATATTTCTCCACTTGGACCAGTTTGTCACTACGTAACTGAACATCAGTAAAAGAAGGCGGCAATGTTGTGATTTTGTATCTTCTGTGAACAAAGGCGAGACCAATCAGACAGGGTTTACAGAAAAATACGTAGAAATGTGTGTGTCTAATTGACTGACAGCTCTCAATTCTGCCAAACGCTAGCTCAAACAGTCAGTGTGAGGGGGAAATGGATATACAGGGTTGAAACTGAAACACTAACATCCTCTCGTGCTGAGCAGGAAAACAAAGTGTGTAAATGTCTATATGTCAGTTAACATGAACAGAGCATAAGGACAGATAACGTACTTTGCATGGCACTGTTGCAGCTAAACCCATACAATGATAGATTAGTTATGCCTCCCCTTGGCTAGCGGCACCAAACTAGCCTAGTCTTGTGTTAAGCCTAGTTTACACTGCACAGACAGACACTGACCCACACCAACTTTTAAAAGTTAGCTGTGATGTTCACACCACCCCAACAGATACCAACAATCTTTTTTACAGACAGTCAGACTGATCCTTTTACCACAATAAAATGTTACTATTTCTAGCGTCTTCATGTGTCGTTCTTCACCTGAAAGCGAAGCCTTGGTTGTTGCCACGTAAGAGATGGACACTTACTTAAATTTATACAGAGAACTGCAGACAGATGACATGAGAGCTTTAAAATTTTTGCTTGGTTTCACCCCAAGCAGTTTCAACAACTCAGAGGAAGACATCTTAAGGTAGGCTATGTGGTAAGCTAAGACCATTTTTAGGCCATACATTAATTTTAACAATAATTTTACAATAATAACAATAATTTTACACAAATGTAGGATTTAAACATTTGTTGCAATTTTGCTTCTCACTTCATGAAATAGAATACAGAAAATGGCATATGGTTAGTGGATGATTAAAACCAAAACACAAGAGCAGATGATCCTCATCAGGAGTCAAAATAAACAATTTTTATTCAATTAACACATCAATAAATAATTTATTATCCTATTTCTGATTTGTCCAGAAATCTACCATTTTACCCACAACAGCAATTTAGCACGCCTAGTACCTAGTGCATAGGCTTTTGTTTCTATTGAGTTTTCAGGGACTCTTGCCTCATCGTCATGGCAACGGTTTGTTCCCAGGTCAGATTAGATTAGAGTTTGTTGGAAAATCATACCACACTGCTCAGATAATCCATGACTGACAAACGCCAATTAAACGTTCAGTCAGTGAAAACAATGCCAACCAATGTCAACAGACACTGACAGGGTTAACACACTGATCAGACAAAACCTGACAAATGTGTCTGTTGGCATTGGTCGATGTCTGTCTGTGCAATGTGAACCAGGCTTTAAAGAGTATTGCATTTTTATGATACCTGCATACACCTTGTGAAATCTGTAGACAGAGTGATAATTATAGAACTTGCATGATCCAAGATTCTGTGTGCAGATGTGCCATTAGTCACTTGAAGACATACTGTATATCTGTTCTATTCATGTTAAAAATTCACTCCTCAGTCAAGTTATGTGCTAAAAGGAGTTTTAACTAAATGGCTTGCATTATTGTGGTTCAGATAACACTTTTGGAACACTTTTTTCAGTTTGAAGGCCAGATTAAATGGACTGGATGTACTACAGGATTCCAAACATCACATGGCAAGTTAACACCTTGCATGGCAGCTCTGCTACCATTGGTGTGTGAGTGTGTGTGTGAATGGGTGAATGAGAAACAGCATGAAGCACTTTGTAGAACCGCTAAGGTCAAAATTAAAAGCACTATATAAGTTCTGGGTCTCCAAGAAGGCAGAGTACTCTGAACTGGTGTTCGGTGCATATGCACAGACAACAGTCAGAGGTCCCCCCCCCCAACCCGTAGGCGTAAGGAGGCAACCCTCTCGTCCACCGGGGTAAACTCCAACATAACGGCACTCAACCGTGGACTTGTGAGTATCCCCACACCCGCCTGGCGCCTCACACCCTGGTCAACTCCAGAGTAGAATAGAGTCTATCCCCTATCCAGGAGTACGGTTCCAGAACCGAGACTGTACATCGAGGTAAGCCCCACAAGTTCCATTTCCTTCCCCCACAGAGAGGGGATGTTCCACGTCCCCAGAGCCAGCCTCTGCCTCCCGAGTCTGGTCCGTCGAGGCTCCTGACCTTTATTGCCACCCGTGTACCAGCGCACCTGACCCCCACGGTTCACCCCACGAGTGGTGGGCCCATAGGATGGAGAGGGGGGGCCATGTTGCTTTTCGGGCTTTGCCTGGCTGGGCTCTGTGGCAAAACCAGCCACCAGGCACTCGCAGTCGGGCCCTCCCACTGGGCCCCAGGGGCCCCGGGCTTCCTCTGGGCAGGGTAACTCCTCCTCTCTTTGATTTCTTCATGAGGGTTTCTTTGAACCATCCTTAGTCTGGCCCCTCCCCTGAGAACACTTTGCCTTGGGACACCCTACCAGGAGCACAGGGCTCCAGACAACACAGCCCTCAGGTTTATAGGGACACTCAAACCTCTCCACCACGATAAGGTGACGGTTCCCAGAGAGGAACTTGCTTGCTAGGGTGGCTGGCTTCTCCCTTAGAACTCTCCGAGAGGAACTCAGAGTAGAGCCGCTGCGCCTTTGCGTTGAAAGGAGCCAATTGAGGTGGTTCGGGCACCTGGTAAGGATGCCCCCTGGGCGCCTCCCAAGGGAGGTGTTCCAGGCACGTCCAGCTGGGAGGAGACCTCAGGGAAGACCCAGGACTAGGTGGAGAGATTATATCTCCACACTGGCCTGGGAACGCCTCGGGATCCCCCAGTCAGAGCTGGTTAATGTGGCTCGGGAAAGGGAAGTTTGGGGTCCCCTGCTGGAGCTGCTGCCCCCGCGATCCGATTAATGGATAAGCGGTTGAGGATGGATATATAAGTGCAGATAATTTACCATTCTGTGCAACGAGAACTTTTCAACACAATGGATCAGCGGTATGTCTGGAGAAAGAAGAATGAAGAAAGAACACTCTGTCCACAGTCAAGCATGGTGGTGGCTCAGTGATGCTCTGGGGCTGCTTTGCACAGTCATGCCATCTGTGAGGAAGCTGAAGCTTGAGCGTCACTGGACCTTCTAACA
Organism: Ictalurus furcatus; assembly: GCF_023375685.1. Lineage (NCBI taxonomy): Eukaryota > Metazoa > Chordata > Actinopteri > Siluriformes > Ictaluridae > Ictalurus > Ictalurus furcatus. Next base: position 15,850,327 of record NC_071263.1, read on the forward strand.
GGACAATGATCCCAAGCATACCTCAAATTCTACCAAAGCTTAGTTGCAGGAAAAAGTCCTGGAAGATTCTACAGCGCCATCACAGTCACCTGACTTGAACCCCATAGATAATCTCTGGTGGGATTTGAAGAAGATGGTGGCAGCATGCCAACCCAAGAATATTATTGAACTGGAGGCCATTGCTCATGAGAAATGGGCTAAGATTCCCCAGGAACACTGCCAGAAGCTATACATCTCGTTTGCAGCAGGTCATAACAGCAAAAGGGTGCTCTACTAAGTACTAAAGATGCTTGCCATGAAGGGGTTGAATAATTTTGAGACTGGAGAAGTCATTATAAGATGCATTTTCAGATGAATTTGGGGAAACCACTTGAAGCATTCGTTGTGTTGAACTATTTCAGTTGCTTTTGTTTGATTTGTTCATTACAAACAGCTGAAAGTCTGCAAATTTCGTCAATAAAGCTGATTTGCAATGGGGGTTTAATAATTTTGATTGCACCTGTATACATATATACAAACATGCAAAGTAATTATCTATACATTATTTAGTTTTATTTAAACCCTTACAATTAATACTGTGTGATGTCTGTCTAAGAGAGAATAATAGCACCTGGTATCTTCTTGTAATGTCTAACAAGATTATAAAAAAATTGCAGAGGGATTTTGACCCATTCCTACATGCAGTATATTTTAAGCTCTATTAGGTTAATAAGTTTGTGTATGTGGACTTGTACAAATTCTTCAAGTCAGACTATAGGTTTTCAGTAGAGTTCAAATCCAGAGACTAAGATGCTCATTGTACATTCCTCTAAACATTTCTGGGTTAATTTGGAAGTGTGTTTGGTTCCTCTAGTTGAAAGCACAATTTATGTCCATGAAAGCACAATTTATGTCCATGTCTATGCCTCCTGGCAGAGGTAGCCAGGTTCTGACCTGAATTTCATGATGCTATAAAAAAAAATCATAGTCATATGATTCATATATATAGTCATATATTACACTGGGTATCAGGTGTTCTTTCTTGTATACAATCCCTTTTTGTCACCAAACATGCTGTTGCTGTGCATGACTGCAAAGTTAGATTTTGGTCTCAGCTGACCCCAACACAATGCCAATTGTAATTGTAATGATGCTTGGTGAAGAATAGGTGCTCTCTTTGATGCTCTTGGAAGGGCTACTTTCTTGCAAGGTGTCCAAACAGCTTGTTGTTATGAAAGTGGTTTTTGACAGTTGATTTCTAAAGTTGAAGACCACATGAATTAAATAAACTACGAAATTTAAAACTATTTTTTCCTTCCACTTCCTGGCAAGTTTCCAGTTGTTTCAGACATGTGAAACTTTTGGTTATGGTCCAAATTGTGCTTAATGATATTTTCCCTGGCTGTGTAGTTTGTCTGTTTCATCTGTTTCATTTGTGTGACATTTCTTTAGTTTTTCTCATGGTGATGGAAAGAGGGGGAAAAACGTACCTGTGTGCAACCCTATATTTATACTCCAGTGAAACAGGACATCGCTAAATGGAGCAAGAGAGTTCCTGGTGACTGAGAGCAAATGATATGATTTTCAAGAATGACAATTTGTTTGCATGTATTTAATATGTTTTATATGGCACATAATAATATTGTTTTTAAAAAAGTATAGCTATATTGTGGGGCAGCGCAGTGGCTCAGTGTGTCACAGCTCCAGGGTCCTGGGTTTGATCCTGAGCTCAAGTTTCTGTCTATGTAGAGTTTCTGTGCACATTCTCCCCATGTCCGTGTGGGTTCCTCTGGGCTCTTTGGTTTCCTTCCACCCCCAAAAAACATGTTGGTAATTGGGTTGGTTAAGATATGTGTATGCATGATACCCTGTGATCCAGGGTGTATTACTGACTCATGCCCAGTGTTTCTGGGATAGGTTTCATACCCACCGTGACCTTGATCTGGATAAATTGGTCACTGAAAATGAGTGAGTGAGCTCTAATGGGAACAAGCTTCTTCTGTTAGTTTTGAATTATTGCATGTAATGTTTATAATTTTTGCTCATTTTTATGAACGGTGTATTCTCCATGATTGAAATTTCAGTGCATAACTGTGATATTTCCTAATGCACAGCACTAACTAAACACTTCACAAAACTACAAAAAAAAAAAAAAACAACAACCAAAAAATAAAACCAAAAGCCAACTATTCTTCATAGCATTTATTTAAGGAGACATTATGTACAACATACAGTGCATTTAAAAATTCATGAGCTACAGTTTCTTCTCTCTCTCTCTCTCTCTCTCTCTCTCTCTCTCTCTCTCTCTCTTACACACACACACACACACACACACACACACACACACACACACACACACATTGTAATTAGTTTCTTAAAATTTAAACATTAAAATTAATTTCTTCAAAGTAATCACTAATATATGTAAAACTGCACATGATCAAAAATTTCACGAGTGCATAACAGCATTTCCTATGAAAATAACATCTATCTAGAAAATCTAAGCATTTTAAAAATATATTATTATTTTTTCTTAGTTACAACATTTACATCCATACACCTGAAAGTTTCTTATGACTTACAATACACACATGATACAAAAATGAAGACAGAAAAAGAAAAGAGAAAGCTGTGAAAAAGTGTTGATATGCTGGTCTGTATTGTAACACTGCATCTGTAGAAATCAAGTTATTATGCCACAAATTAGAGTAATAGAATGAATACAAATAAATGAAACACCCTTTGTCAATATGTCATGGCATCTTTGAGCACAGTTACAAAATTAATTGCATATATATTTACAGGCAAGTAGCCTGCTTTAAATACCTTGCAATTATCATACAGCATCAGAGTTAAGCAACTGATTTTAAATTGTTCATCATTGATCTTTGTCACTGAATGCTTGTTAAGTCTTTGTTTGTGAGAGTTTAGCCTGTGAAATATCAGTGAAACTGAGAGTAATTAAAATCCCCACTACAAAACCACTGCAATCTGCAGTTTGGGTTTGGCACTAAAACAACAATAACTAACACTGGGAAAAGAAATCCTTAAAAACTTTGGTGTTCTCCTTTAGTGGAAGGTTCTCCTTCAGACTGAGTACAGAGAGGATTCAGTAATGGTTGATTAACATCACTGCACTCTCAACACTTTTGCTATTATATTGCACAGTGACAGTGACATTTTTACTGTATTTATTTTTATAGCTGATGCAGCAGCATGTGAACATAAGTTCTTTCTTTAAAAATCTTAGTAATATTGTTGTATCCTCTTCCATTTTTTTTTATAACATTGTAAATTTGTCAATAATTTGCAAAGCACATTTCTTTGCTTTGGAGATTCTGGTCACACTGATCGTCTTGGTCTGAGGGTAAAACCTCACAGATGTACCATGTACTAAAACTCAAATATTATTAATCCTAGCAAAGTTTTCACTACATATTAATACTGATTACTGTATGTGTGCTGATGTTAAGTCAATAACCATTTTGGGCTTTTGTGGTCTTTCATTTAGTAATGGGGAAATGTTTTCCATGATTCAGATTATAAAATGCAAAAGATAAAATTAAATATAAAAACAATGGAAACAATTTATTTATGTTGAATTGTATTTGATTAAGTTGTGAGAACGCAATATTCGTTATACAAAACAGAATACAATCCCTTCATTAAACCCATTTAAGTTTCTTCAGTTTCTACATGTTAAAGCATATTATTCAGTAACTTCTATGAATTCATTAGTAACTGCAGTGAAATTTTGGAAAAAGATCTAGTTTTGAATGTGAGTCTACTGATAAGCAGATGGCGTTGAAAGTATTATCCATGACTTCCTTATATTATCTAGTATTTGTGGTACATGTAATATTTGTCTATTATTAATATGATAAGCACCGCAACTGCCTATAATTACTGCAATCACAGCTATTAATTTTTACTTCTACATTACTTAGTGTTCAGGGAATTGAAACTATTACTATTACTGTTACAGCTTCTATTATTTGCTCTACTACTACTGCTAGTGATGCAGTGCTGCAAGCACATGTTTCCACATAATTTTCTGGACTGATTGAAAATTAAATTTCAATTATACCAAAAGATATTCTAAAAGATAACATAATTTCTAATAGCAGCTATTGTGATTGAGATGCCTTATATCTTAACCTTAGTCTGCATGCTGGCAATTATACAGCAGTTTCACACAGACTTCTCCACTTTACATTCCCAGTCTGTGAAACCTTCATGCTTTCCACCCTCTTTTAAATAGCAATTATTTATTTGTTTTTCTGTTTATCTATCTCATCATGCTTGAATCACTCCTAATAATAATGATGCATTCAGTTATGCACTCATTTTGGGAATGCAACCAGCATTTTAAATAATAACACTATGCTTGCAAATCCTAACAGTTATATAAGGTCCCTGTACTTTTTAGCTCTAATGCTTTTGCAGATGTGGTAATTCTGCAGCACTTAATTACTTGTTCTTGTCTTGTGAAACAATAAGTGTCTTCCTTTTGTTGTTCATTTATTTCAGAGCTCATATTTTACTAGCACAAAAGAGCCATAGAATTTGCAGAAATGGAGGGAAATGACAGGGTAATCAGATCTATTGGTTGAGCTCATTTCTCCTGAAGGTTGCGCATCATTAAGAAGGACCTGCATTAAATGTAAAAGAAGCCAAAAGGAATGAATTTGTCTGTAATGCACTGAAGAGAGAGGGGTGCAAAATGTATGGCTGAAATGCTAACATTTTGTCAAATTGCTTCACTTATGTTGTTCTTTTCATCCTTAGTATTCTCTTTAATAGGGCAATACATGTGCACATAATCATATTCTTTCTCAATGTTCAAGGCTCTGGTGCAGGTATATAAAAATAATATACAAAGAATTAAGTAGAGTCAGTGTTTGGATAACCATTTCTGGTGTTTATTGTTATGATCATGATTTAGGGAAACAGTGTGTATATTTTTATACATCTTTATCAAATAAGAAATTGTTGTTAAAAGATGTGTGATTGTAACATTTTTGTCTGTTTTGTATATTATGTAAGCTACCAAGTATATTGTAGGACTTTTATCTCTTGTGTATTACATGATGCAAAATGTTAAATGTGATCAAAGTTGCAGTCAGAATGTAAATTGAATTTAAAGCATGTATGGAATATTACAATTTTACTTATCACTGTATAACAACATAGTCATTCCCAATGTTTAGATTATTATAAGGTTAAAATACCAGATAAAATATCTATTATAAACAAACATACATAATATTTTATGCACTGGAAATTACACTGTGGTTGCTTTTTGGCCCTACTTTTAATGCAAATGTAAATCAAATCCTGACCCTGGCATGTTCTTTGGTTCCTGAAGTATTTGGATTAAGACTCTAACAAAGATGAGAGCTAATTATCCTGTTGGGCAAAATGTCCAGCAGAGGCAGCAAGCTAGTCGCAGCAGCTGATGATTTTCTTACTTGGTTGCTCAAAACTTGCTGATCCTAATGAATGATCAGACAAAGGATTTTTCATCAGACACAATAAGCACACAAACATTTTCTGGTCATAAAAGAAACTGGCACATTATTTTATATAAAGCATTGAACACATATTTTGAAATTATAATATCATGTTCAACCCTTTCTTTCTGATTTTATTGAATATTATAAATTGAATATTAAATAAAATGTTTTATAAGTTGATATACTATGTGGTTAACTGAATAGTTAAGGCAGGATATCTATGGGGCAAACATTAGGGTTTTTTTTCTACCCTTATTTGTTTTTTGTTTTTGTTTTTTTACTTGAAAACAAATTGGTTAGTGTAGGACAATACTGCTCAAATGTTTCTAAATTATTGTGAGAAACTCGTAAAATTATCACATTTATATTCCCCCAAACTAGAAGTGATAGTCATCAGAATAACAAGAGAAAGAAAGAAAGAAAGAAAGAAAGAAAGAAAGAAAGAAAGTTACTTTATGCACTGTGGTCAGATATTAAACTATAACAGATATCCTGTAAAGGAAGTTATTAGAATGGTAGTTAACTTTGTGAATAAATATTTGTCTAAGAGAATGTGTAACTGTGTAATGACGAAGGATGAAATGTCTCCAGTAACTAAAGTTTTTTTTTATCTTCTCCTTTCTTAAACCCAGTCTGCTTTCAAAGAATGAGGATAAATAATAATTATCTATCTAATTTATGTCGAGACCCCTCTGAGAGTTGTGTTGTTTCATTGGAGACTTTCGTACACGGTCTTATCGAGTCTAAATTGATTTTTTTTTTATCTTTGAACACATGGTGGACTTATTTATGATTCTTACTATAATAATAATCATCATCATAATCATCATCATTATCATCATCATCACAATCAACAACAACAACAACAACAACAACAACAACAACAACAATAATAATAATAATAATAATAATAATAATAATAATAATAATAATAATGAACCGGATTAAAGGAATATGTTATCCTTTAGATAACAGTCAGTTAGCCTACCACCAAATATTCCAATATATGATGTTAGATATAATTTAATAGTTTAAACCCCTAATGATTTTCACAATTAACATATAGACCTAAACACTAATAAATAGCTGCGCTGTGATGATAATATTATCAGATTTATTATTATCAGATTGTTATCACTGCTGTATTTTTTCCTGTTTTTTTGGCTTGATTGTCTGTGGGGTTTTTTTTTTTTTTTTTTTTTTTTGTTGTTGTTGTTGTTGTTGTTGTTGTTGTTGTTGTTTTATAGCCTAGAAGTCAGTGTAAAGTACTCACATATATGCACAGCATCCGAGTAAATTCGCCATCATGGTAAATACGTTTTCCTCATCGCAATAAGAAAACAAGCCCAAAATCGATTCTCAGATTCCGTTTGCTTTACATTTCACAAAAAGCTATCATGCATTAAGAAAAAGAAAAAAAAGAAAGAAAGAAAAAAAAAAGAAAAAAGATAAAAACTAGACGCTGCTCTAGATGCTCCTGCCTGATCACTGTGGTTTTTCCCTACCTATTAGCATCATTTCGTGTATCGAGCTCCATTAATTGCATGTGAATGAAAACTTGGGCTGAAGAATACGGTTTTGGAGAGGCCTGTCAGATACTTAGTGCTCTTGGGAGGACCTTTAACCTTCTTCACAGCGGGTATGTATCGCTTAAGGAGCTGCGACAAGCACCTGCAGGCTCTGGCCCAAAATGGGTCACAAATAATACGTGAACATTGCTTCATATGAAATATTCTCTGAGGACAAGTTAGTTCAAATGAACGATTTTTTTTATTATTATTATTTTAAACTAAGGGGGGGAAATACTTAAATGCTAGAGAGTCTCTTCAGATGAATGTATTTGCAAAGTGTGGAAGACATTTAGAAATCCCTTCAGCGCATGTAACACTGGGGCTGTATGCTATTTAAACCTGTGTTACAAATGTGAAGTAAACATGGTGTGCGCTAAGAAATAACAGCTGGAGGAAAATAAGAGCAACTCGTGCGATTGTATTTAAACAATAATGACACTGACCAGTACAGATCTGTAAACATGCCAAAGAGCCAAATACAAGCTCACACATTACACTCTAATTCACTGTAAAATGGTTCAAATATTAGACGCCAAAGTAATGTGCATCTAGATATAAATGCTCTTTAGCGATAATGGCTCGTTCTGCGCGTGATTTTAGGAGTGGTGTTAATATAAGGGCAATGGTCGCAAACGCATTCATTGCGCTAAAAAGAGACAAATATATAAGTAAAACAGCTGCTTTCAGAAAATATCTCTGTTTTAATAGTTTTATTTAGAGTTAGCTTATTTGTCGCTTTGCATATAAGTAATAGGCTAAAATAAAAACATATATATATATATATATATATATATATATATATATATATATATATATATATATATATATATATATATATATATATATGAGCCTTTACGAATTCAAACGTGTGCTATTTTAATATTTTACATCTGCGATGTTTATTAAGCATTTAAGGATTGGTAGTTTGATTTCTGGACGATTTCAAAACAAAATGTACCTATATTATGATTTACTGGACGCGAGTGTTTTGTGTTTTAGATGTCTTTTTAATATATCCTATGATTTACCAGGTATGGTTGCCCAATTAAAATTTAGCGTAAATTGTGATGTTATGTTAAATCATATGCATTTATGAGCTAAATATAAAGTATAGCCTATATAATGCTACAAGTAATAATGATGGTGTGTTTAGTGTTTTATCAACACATTGGATAACTTAAACATCAATGTCTCTAAAGCTTTCAGCTACATTGCACCATTTAACCTGATCTATGAGCAAATGTTCCTCGAGCTATTTACATTAAGGTGCTTAATAAGATAAATGTCCCCCCCAAAGTAGGCAACTTTAGCCTTCCACCAGGTCCAACGGGACCTGGCGTCCTACGGCTTTCTTGCAATTACAAAGGTAACAGATTTGATATGATGATCTTAATTTATGTAAATTGTCCTCTAAATTAACAGAACAAAGCGCCCGTGTGTTGGCCGTGGATCTTTGGTTCCGCATCCTCGTTGCGCTTGGCACAAATTGCATGCTACCCCTTGACCGTGCGCCTTAGTGTTCAGTACACAGTTGTGTAATTAAAAACGAAGAAGTACGTCTTGAAAAGATATTGTATGTCGTGGGTGTTCTGCTTAAGCGAGGAGGAAGAATTAATCATCGCTTTTAGAGTCATGGCTTTACTCTCTATTAAGTGACCTGTGATGCGCCTTGGAGAGATCAAGCTCTTTAAAAGTTTAATTTTACGCACATTGTCTTGATAATGTAACAGTCGTCACACAGCATACTCACTCGCACTGTTCTGTGCCATCCGTTTGCTCACTGATATTTACACACTATATGCTACTATGGTAGTTGAGGCTACTGCGCTGTCAGTAACCCGCTTCTCTCACTCCGGCCACTTTGCTTCCCCGCTGACTGTATGAGATGATGGCTGGGGAGCTGCGTTCTCACTCGGAGCGCTCTTGGCCCTCAGGTACCTCTTAGTGCTTCATCCGCCTGTTAAAGCCACATCAGCCACTCCAGAGGACACATGATTTCGCCCTTGCTCTCTGCTGACTTTCCTTAAAATTTGACTTTTATTTTTTATTTATTTATTTTTTTAAAAGTATGAATGCATTACGTCGTGATCTTTCAGACATCAACCATCAAAGACTAAGTGCATCTCGGATAAAAAGAGCATAGTTGATGAATACGACACCAACCGCTTTTATTTTGATGACTGACCAATGGCGCTTAACATTTCTACCGGCTTTGTGAGCCATGGAATGGAAAGGAGCTTGAGGCGATCATACAATATCTTGATAACCACCTCAAGGTCAAGCAAAACAGCTCTCTCATGAAATATTTTTTTTTTTTTTTTTTTTTTTTAGCGCCTCCATAGGAAACATGCTGTTAATAGTCTATAGCGTATATTTACTAGCTTCAATTTATAGCTGGATTCATAAATTCAACCTAGGTGGTTTTACCCAGTCCTTCCAGCCACATTAATTAGGACTGCATACATAACTTAGATTTGACTGCATGTGGTTGTCGAGTTACACATCAATAAGCTTTGGGTAAGGAAACAGGCCTATTACGTGGCTTTATAATCACATAATGCTGCCAACCAAGACTGTCCAGCCTTAATATTCACCAAACCCTTATCCACACACCTCACAATACCAAATTCAAGTTCCGCGCACATTAATCGATTTTACTGCATCAAATTACAAACCTTAACTAAATTCAAATATATGTAGGTCTCTGTTCTGGGTTTGTGTTTCCATTGCAACTATCTTCACGCATACATGCTAGTACGCTCGTGCACACACCCCCACACACGTACACCCACACATAGGCAAGGTCATACAGAGGAATCCATGAGCCATCACAAAACCTGTGCTTGAATACAAAACAGTTTATTTCCTACAGGTTAGTTATCGTTCATTTCTTTCCTAAGAAATATCTATATAGGCTACCGAAGAACAGGGACAACATGACAAACCAATTCGTTTGAATACCTCCGTTAACGTAGTCCTTTACATCCCAGTCCTTTCTGCATTTCTTTAATCGGGAGATCTGATCCTGATTGAAGTAGGAACTTTTTTAAGCAGAGTCGAAATCCTGATCAGTCACCAGTGTTGTGTTTGTGGTGAGCTGCAGTGAGGCGCGCGCTTGGCCCGCGGTCGCGCTCTCTGTCTTAATATTGCACAAGGTTGAGTGGCCGGCCTCATTTACCTAATGGCGGAGGCACACACATGCCAGCCAAGTTTCTGCAAGCGACTACGCAACATCAGTGTAGTCTGACAAGGCTAGCTGGTGTCTTAAATTATGACCTAACAAAACGCATCGGGTATAAACCAAATACCGTTTGATTTTTTTTAGAATGTGATTGAAAGCTGAGATACTGTGAGTCCTAGGTGCTCAAAGTTTCATAAGTCGAATATACGAGTAGGAAATACTGATTTTAAAGTATTTTAGTGGAGCTATATGTTAGGACTAATCTGTTGCTTTTTTGTTTCTTTTTTTTTTTTTTGGACAGCGTGTGTCAAAAACTGGAGCTTTTAAGAATAAATATGCGTCCGTCTGGTCTGCGCATTGCAGTCTTAAGAGCTCTATCTCGAGTCTTAATATTCAAAATCAAAATGCGCATCTTACCTTTAAACATAGATCTATTGTGCATGTACACCCTAACTGTTTAAATAGTTGCCTTGTTATATATTTAAATCTCTTCTTCTAAAATAGTCACTTAAAAATAAATCAAATGTAATTATTTGGTTTTATTATTTTGTTGAGACAAACCATTGTTATTCGTGTTGGCTTTCACAAACATTCGCGTTTTGGTTAAAAGGCTGGTTGTGTATGAATTAAACATTTTCCCGATCCCTTAAAACATCCAGCCTGTTTTACTTTAGATATAATATGTATATATATATATATATATATATATATATATATATATATATATATATATATATATATATATATATATATAGTTTTTCATTTCACCTGTAACATAAACACATTCAATTAACTGTACCTAAAATATTACATAAATAATGTAATTAACATAGACACATAGACTAGCGCAAACCATTCTACACCGTTTTTTGTTTGTTTTTCACTCAAGCCTGATTTCGATTATATAGACAACATAAATAAACCAATACAGTCATTGCACTTACCAGCCAAAGACACTGAACAGAGAAATAGTTTCCTAAAGCAGCCATATGTTGCAATGAAGAATATAGTAGCATATCCGACTGCAATGACAGAATTGCAAGAGTGATAAACTTCATAAACCTAGAAAAATTAAAAGTCAGTGCTCATTGTGCTTAGTTAATGTGTATACAGAAAGTAGTCTTACATATGATTTCTAGTGTCACTTTTTTGTGGTCAGAATGTTATTATTTTTGTTGTTGTTGTTGGTTTTTCTTTTCTTTCTTTTTTTTACCTTGAGCTAATTTGGAAGAGCCCCTCTCTGGTGGTGCAAAATGATGCTCAAGGCGCATAAATTAGGTCATACAATGGAGAGGCCTTCATTGTGCCTCTTTGCTAGTGCTCGGTGGCGCTTATGTCTCGTCAAAGTGCTCTCAAACTTGGGGAAAAGTATGGAATTCCCTATTGACGCCGAGCAACAGAGCGTCGGGAAAAAAAGTGGTGCTAATCCGCTCGATGGAATGAAAACAGAGGCTCAGAGAAGGAAACACTCGTTTAAATGATGATACTGCTACTGTATGACCAAAAAATGGGAATTGTGGGAAGGGGAGACATTGTAACCAACGCAGGAGGCTTAACTTAATATGAAACTAAAAGCATTTTTTTCCTTCAATTATCTAGCCGAGATGTCAATGACTATTGTTTGCTGGTGCGGGCCATCGCTCCGCCCCTCGTGTTTGTCGTAAACCTGGCGCCTGGCTACAATAAACCCAAGATGAGAGTGGCCAGGGCTCGCCTCCTCCTCGAAGGCGATCAATCGGATCTCAGGCAACTACTGCGAGCGCTCTCTTACGTCGACGCGCGCGAGAACGACGCGGCCGAGCGGCTCCACCACGCGCATCCCCGCCTCGCTTTTCTGAACCATGTCGCTGAGCCCAAAGCACACGACACCTTTTTCAGTGACAGACATTCTCAGCCCCATAGAAGAGACGTACAAGAAGTTTAGTGGCATGGAGGGCTCTGGGAACCTGGCGTCTCCGTTGGGAGCCTACCGGCAGCCTCAGGTGTCCCAGACGGGCATGCAGCAACACTCGATGGGCCACAACGCCACGGTGGCCAGTACCTACCACATGCCCCACACCGTCTCCCAGTTCTCCCACAGCGCTATGAGCGGCTACTGCAACGGAAGCATTGCCAACATGGGCGATCTGCCCTCTTACCAAGAAACTATGAGGAGCAGTGCAGCAGCAACGGGGTGGTACGGCGCCAACCCCGACCCAAGATATTCAACAAGTAAGTAGCAATGTTTTGGAGTTTTTTGCTTGAGGAATTAGTTATGTTATTGCAATAAAATTAAATATATTTTTGAACCATGTACAAGTTGAGTAATGTAGCCTTTTTTAGACTATGGATGAGTTTTACGCACTAGCGTAATTTAGTTTTATGTATTGATATATAGCCCCATTGGCAATTTTTTTTCAGATATTACACGATATGTCATTAATTGCATGCATTGCAGTTGATTAGGTACTTAAATATTAAATATAAATGCCCGCTTGTTTATTTACTCTGTAGGCTATTTATATCGCATTTTTAACAGCAACAGCAACTATATTTAAAATGGCATTTATTCTGGTTTCATTGGTGACTGAACGGCCGTGCATGTTTATGTATATGTTTAAGTTTCTAGATTCATGGGACCTTCCACAGGTATGAACATGAGCGGAATGGGAACGCTGAGCGGCATGGCGGACGCTACCAAAGCCATGACCCCACTGCACGCGGCGCCCAGGCGGAAGCGACGTGTCCTCTTCTCTCAAGCCCAAGTCTACGAACTCGAGCGAAGGTTTAAACAGCAGAAGTACCTATCAGCACCCGAACGGGAGCACCTGGCCAGTATGATCCACCTGACTCCCACTCAAGTGAAGATCTGGTTTCAGAACCACCGCTACAAGATGAAGCGACAGGCCAAGGACAAGGCGGCGCAGCAGTTGCAGCAGGAGAGCAACCTGTGCCAGCAGCAACAGTCGCCCAGGAGGGTGGCTGTACCCGTGCTGGTCAAGGATGGCAAGCCGTGCCAGAACGGCTCTAACACTCCGACACCCAGCCAACAGCAAATGCAGCAGCAGCAGCAACATCAGCAACAACAAAACAGTTCTGGGGTCGTGCTTCCTGCCACGAGTAACTCTATAAATCAACACCAGAGTCAGCAGGTGGGAGCCCTGGTACAGGCCCAAGACCTAGAGGAAATGTCACCCAGTCCTCCATCCCTCCACTCTTCACTAAACAACATGGGACAGATAGACACGTCTGTAGATTACACTAGCAACATGGTCACATCAAACCTGCTTTATGGCAGGACGTGGTAGGACTGATTCATCATTTAAATTTTTTTTTTTTTTTTTTTTTTTTTTTTTTTTTAGAACAAACTCTAACTCTGAAGTGAAAACGAGGCCAAAAGTAGACATCGGTGTGAGAATGTGGAGTGTGTACGGATAAAACAAGGCTTTGGGTCAAGCCACCTTTTCTTTTATCCGGGACATGTAGATTTTTTCTACATTAAACACTTCTGCCAGTGAAGGACAAGATGTAATTTCTAGCCTTATTCTGTGTGTTTTGGACTCCCCTTTATTGTCGTAGTAGAAGGGTGCCCGTTGTTGAACAAGGTCGTCGCTCTCAGCAGTGGTATACAAGCAGAAAACAGGATGCTAGGGTGTCAGGTACGAACTTATGATCCACAGAAGATCCCCGAGTGACCTGATGTTACAACGAACCTCCCGCGATGAACAATTGAATTTATTCTGATATGACTATTGTAAGCTAATGTATCCTTTTAGATTAATGAAAAGTAGGGACTGTATATTTGGCTAACACTTAATTTTCTGTTTACCTGTAATATAAATGATACATTTTTTTGGTTGTTTATTTTATTTCCTTTTTGTAAGTTAAGACAAACACATACGCTATGGCTGCTGTATATGTTTCAAACCAATTGAACGTTGACAATAAATCGATTGAATTACAAGTCATTCTCCGGGAATTAATTTGGAGTTTTCATTAGGCCCGTGTTAACACAGCATCAGTAGAACAGAAAGTAAGGCTGATGGACGTAAAGATTGTCAAATCATTAAGATTAATATAATGTGGTATATTTTAAACATGATTAAGCATTATGCAATGTAAATCTACTTATCGTTTTTACAAACCAGTTGCGAATTAAGCTGTTTTCAGAAATCAAATTAAAATGATTAAAATGATTAAAATCAGTTGAATTTTGAAATATATATATATATATATATATATATATATATATATATATATATATATATATATATATAAATGTATAATGGTTATTTATACATTTGTACGTCATGCAATTTAATTTTGCCTTATTCCTTTTTAAAGAGTGCATCGCTTTTTTTTCTGTCAACACGAGTACTGCTATTAGCCTACTTAGGCTGTTGAATTAACTTTAAATATATCACTTTTATTTTATAATACGATATTATTGTCTATATAACATAATTTTTAAAAAGTTACACAAAAAATGTATTGTCAGGAACATCAATCGGCACAATCATTTTACATTTCTTTTTGGCTAACATGAACACTGTCCACAACATGGTGGTATTATTTAGGCTCATTATATTTTTGTTATTAAGAACAGCGTATTGCAACGATTTTTTTAGGCTATTTATCTGATCAATGTTTTTTTTAAGTGTGATATTATAGAGCTATGTGAAGAGGATGGAGTAAAAATATTTAGCTGAATCTATTTTGTATGTTTTATCTCATCATCATCCCCCTATTTCATCTCCCTTGTTTTCATTCTGTGTTCTCGGTGATGGTAAAATTGCTTATATGAGCGAAACAGGAGATAAATTAAATTACTGAGGAATTAATATAGAAGGCTGTTTGCAGGCAGCCATTGCTATAAAGGCTTTTATCAATAGCAAAATGCCTTTCATTTAGACTATTGAACTAGCATGATTACTACTAAAACTACTGAACAGTTATTGTGAATGAATAGTAGAGAAGATTGTTCTCGGTGGAAAGGCCCACACTATTAAAAAGACTGGTATTCATTTATAATAATGGTGTTCCTGTCCAGCTGAATTTTTTTGATAAACATTGTAGGTGTTAATTTAAGCAGTTCAAGTGTTTATTCAATACGGATCATTTTTACTGTGCTGTAATGTTCTAAACAATGTGCAGCTAGGATATCGAGGCTCATAAACGTGTTCTTACTTTTTCTAACTTATAATGCAAAGTAATTCTAAATAATGTTATTAGAGAAATTGTAATATTCCCGTAAATTAAATAATAATAAGAAGAAAATAAAAACAATAACAATAACAGTAATAATAATAATAATAACAATAACAATAATAATAATAATAATTATAATTATTATTATTATAATTATTATTATTGTTATTGTTGTTGTTGTTGTTGTTGTTGTTGTTGTTGTTCGGTTTTGTTTGTTTGTTTGTTTGTTTTTAACCAATTAATACAGATTATGGAAGGCTCTGGTAAGCCACCTTCTAGCTTCATTTCTTGAGTGATAAAAAAAACTCCAAGGAATGCTGCAGAGACTTTTAAGGTGTATTATGAAGAGCCAACTTAGTTATTAAACAGACAGCTCAGTTATTAAAGAGACAGCTCAGTTATTACTGACAATGCGTTTTGAGAATGATTATCATCCATTAGGAAATTGTTACAGGACATCTATCGTTCTCCTGATAGAAAACTATTGCAGTCACAAGGTTATGTGGTCATTATCAGTAACAGGTTAGTAAAGGTTATATGGGCAGTGTTAGATGGCTGCTGTGTGATATGGTTCTGTTGTCCAACATATTTGAAATGCATGCTTTAACCTGTTCCCACCTGATTATGATATTGCTTTAAGTGGGCTTTGGAAGATTGAATGCATGTGCAAATTGCATCCAGATAATATGGTTCTGAGGACAGTGGCTTTAAATGACAGATTATGACCTTGTTTTGGCCTCATTATTCTGAATCTTTAGTAGCATACTAGAAGGACTCTCAATATCCTCTAAATGGTGACAAACTTTGCAACATTAACATTGAACACTACTGATGTGATTTTGTACCAAGCCATTGATTTCTCCAGCCCATTTTCATAGCATTTGTCATTATTGTTTTACAAATCACACTAGTGTGATTGCTAATAGGAAAAGTTGGTTTCAGTGGTAACAGTAATATAAAAATAAAGTTTGACATCTGTTGTAATTAATGCTGAATTTGCAACTATGTAATAAGTCTTTAAATTATATTCTATATAAATAAACATTATTTATGATAAACATTAATTATATTGATTAATTTCAATACTACAATATATGGTGCATTCTGAGTTCACAGAAATAGTTGAAGACTGAATTCTCTGCTCCTGGTCCTAATGATCACTTGATGTTTACAACCTGCAGAGGTGCTTAGACACCTTACAGAAGTGGTGTAAAAATTACATACCACAGTTTTAATATCACACAGTGTAGATGCCTACTACATCATTGCAAGTGTGCTCTTCTTTTTTTTTAACCATTTATTCAACACTTGGAAAATACTAATATAAAGGTTCAAAGAGAGTATTTCTACTCTCCATTTCTACTCTGCCATAGATTTTTGGAGCGCCATTCTTTGCTGCTAATTGCAGGATCCAAACAAATTCTTAACAACGAGTAATTTGAATCCAGGCTGGAGGCCTTGTCTGTATTTTTTCCTGCCATTATTCTACTTAATATGTCAGAAGGTCTGATCGTAGAGAAACCTTTTCAAGTTCTATTGATGTGTCTTTCAATTGACCATGGTGACCTAGCAACCTGACCAGCACTAATTGGAGTAGGCTGCCTGATGTCAGCATTACAGTTTTTGTGGGAACAAATACAGAGCTCATGAAATAATTTTCGAAATTATAGGAACAATGACTCCAGACTATTTATAGGCAAAACAACAAGATGATCTAGAGAATAAAAGAGAAACTGTATCCATCTATTAAATATAGTTAATATAAATAATGAATGTTGTAGGTTTCACGGAAGCTTGCAATATAAGGAGCTATAAAATATTCTCTTAAAAAGGTAAAAAATGAGTGGCAGAAACAGGGGCATTGATTTTTCATTATCATAATTGTTTATTATGTTTGCAAATTAGAATGTCCTTTTTCTATCAGAACTGAATTAAGCATATTACAATACTGAATTACTTCTTAGCAAGTGTTATTATAACTACAGTCAACTACATCTGATCCATTTTGTTGTCATGTCCACAATTATTTTATATAAAATCACTGACTGGAGTCCTTTGTCATAATTTGACTTTTTTTTTTGTTTTGTTTTGAAGCAAGAATGAAGCAAGAGTGAGCATAAAGCTCCCCACCCCCACAAACCCACTGAGGAGGCTGTACATCCCCAAACATAAGAGCCACTTCTGTTACGACCAATTGAGAAGGTCTGAAAATATAGCTCAAAAATAGTTTAATTCTGAGCTTCCTAGATCAGCCTAGGTCAAATTTGCTCTATAGAATGTCTGTTAATAGTTGTTAAATATATATATAAATGTTGTTAATTTGTTTAATTGTTGGTGAAGTTTAAAAAAAAATACCAAAAGAGATTACTGTTAACTTCTCCCTCCACTGCATCTTATTTTCTTCAGATCCTTTGACAATTGTACTTGTACCATACTGCCACCTCAGAAACAGGCTTTATGAGCAGTGCAGCCAAAATTGACTTAGCAAGGTATACAGAATGAAGCAGCTTTATGCTAAACCATGTGCAATGTATGACCCTGTTGGTCCATTGGCTGTGTTTCTGCAAATTGTATGTAAAGTCATTTTTTTGTGGTTATGAGAAGCCATCAGATGAAATGCCACATAAAACGCAAACTTTCCTAATTCTAGTTATTTAAAACTGGAGAAAATAGCCAGCAAATAATCATCCTTCAACAGAATGAAAAACATTTGAAGAATGTCAGAGGACTCAGAAAGCAATCTTCACTCTAATAGATTTCCATAAAAATAAGCAAATGAAGGCATGCTTTTGCTGAGAACTTTAGGACACACATACAGTTACACACAAAAAAAAAAATCACACTTTTCTAGAGCTTTAACTGTATAATTCTGCAATATTGTGAAGGCAGTTCAAACCCCTTTAGTCTGTACTCCTTCACATTTACAATGTGTGTGTGTGTGTGTGTGTGCGCGTGTGTGTGTGTGTGTGTGTGTGTGTGTGTGTGTGTGTGTGTGTGTGTGTGTGTGTGAGAGAGAGAGAGAGAGAGAGAGAGAGAGAGAGAGAGAGAGAGAGAGAAGCATCCCTTATTACCAAACCATGTCACATTCTGCTCACTGCTTGCCTGCACTGCACTGGCCAGCCTGTAATCCCCCCTCCAAGTACCCATGCATCTTATTCAGGCATCCCGTAAGTAGTTAAAGAAACTGTTTTCAGTCGGCACTAATAACTACTGACCTAGAGTGACACAGGCCCACAATAGCTTTGCAGGGCCTGAGTTGCAGAACCAAAGAAGCTGATTAGTACTTGAAGAGGTCTGAAGCAAGAATCAATGGCTGGTCTGTCCTTACCTGCTGGGTTTTGGCTAGCTGTAATTATGGCTGTACACCATTACTTACGCTTCATTAAGTTTAGCAAACATCCCTTAAGAGAAATTTGTTTACTTTTAAACAACTAATATAGTCTATATTAGGGACCATATGGAACCTATATGGAAGAGGCACAGTTAATATGTTGCTTAATGACCACCTTTGAACATTTGAATATTTTGTGAAGTGCTACATTTTAGCTAACATTTTTCATTAGTCCATTTGTTAATTTACTTAAAACTCACATTTCTCTCTCTATCTCTTTTTTTTTTTACCTATGCATGCATGTTCTTTTTTCTGCTTACTTGTAAATGAACAACTTACATTAATGAATACACAATGGAAATACAAGAAACACATTCGCCACAATGTATGGTCTAATAAAATAGGAGCATGGGAGTATACATTATACTCCTGTGTACCAGATATTAATAATTTGGCTACAACACTGCTACTTTGACTACTTTTTGAGAAGAATGAAGAATCCAGTTCTCTAACCAGATGCACAGACTTTTGGCTTTAGCTAACCATGCAATTAATCAGATTAGAAATGTTACAGGGAATGAAAATGAAAAACAAATAGTGAGCAAATTTTTCATTTAATGTATTCAAAAAAATTTCACTTGTTCCAGAGTGAAAACATTATTGGATCAAATAAGGCCAGTAACCAGCTAATGACCCTATTATTCAGTTGATTGTGATTTCAAGAAAGAATAGTCTAAGCTTAATAATTTCCAAAAGTAGGCCTAAATTCCTGACCAAAATTCATCACTTCTAGCACACCTGGCTAAAGGAAGGTATAAAAGTT
Source organism: Ictalurus furcatus (assembly GCF_023375685.1). Lineage (NCBI taxonomy): Eukaryota > Metazoa > Chordata > Actinopteri > Siluriformes > Ictaluridae > Ictalurus > Ictalurus furcatus. The sequence continues at coordinate 15,869,915 of NC_071263.1, forward strand.
AGATAGTAGCTATAGCTGGGTTTTTAAAGATAGGACAATGGCAGGAAAATCCATGTAGAAAGTATGTTTTTCCAACAATTCTGCAAGCAACAAATCACACTGCAAAGTAGAAGGATGCTCTGAAAATGTTAAAAATAAATATGCATGTTTCTGGTTAAATATAGTGTTTTGTCTCATTTATACCCTAGGTATCCTATAAGCAGAGTTTAATAATATTATTAACCATTCCATTTCTTTCTAACTGGTTAACTAAAGAGCAGAATATTTTTTAAGCCATTTGCCTTTGATATCTATGCATAGGCTTTGCATTAAATTTTCATAAAACAACCAGGAACATTTGTCCACCTTGACAAAATGCTCCAGATAACAATAGCATTCTCAAGACACACAAGTGTCTAAGTTGTATTCACTCCCCAAAATTGAAATCGGTCTTGAATGGGCTGCATTGTAAAGTGCTCAAGTATTTCAGGTCTCTGCTATGCCTTCACAATGCTACACTTTCTAACTAGTCCACAGCTCCGTCCCAATCCCATGTTGCCAAGGCAATGGCCAGCTGCAATGTCGGGCCTTGTTTGTTTATAGGAGCCAGGCTGGACGGTGGTTCAAATGGATCTGGCCAGTAGCACGGATTTTTTGTGTGTGACCACTTCAGACATGTGAGAGGAATGAATGAAGTTGCATATGTTCAGGTTCTGCTTCATTATGGGCACCCATTATATGTCCACGCTTAGGTGCTTGCTGGGACACACTCACAGATGCACAGTTTCACATGCACAAACACAAACACACACACACACACACACACACACACACACACACACACACATATATATATATATATATATATATATATATATACATATATATATATATATATACATATATACATATATATATATATATATATATATATATATATATATATATATATATGCGCACACATTTACAATATGCACAGTTACAAACATGTGCAGAAACAATGCTAAAAGTGGCATATGTATTCACATTACAAAAATCAGAAACAACTGTATGGAAAATATTACCATAATGAGAGGTTATGGCGAGGATAGCAAATTAAATGATCAATTTTTCCCTGCTCATTATATCACTTTGGTTTGTGAAGATATTAGCCTAGGGATAAACAGGTTAACATACATTGTTAATGTCACGGTAATGTCCTTACATTTACACATGGGATCAGGCCACTAATAAGTTTAATCAGCCTAATTAAGACTGACAAATTAAGTGACAAACACTTTCTTCATTAAGTGCAGATAAACCTAAGCATTTCAGCACGTTTGTCATTGTGCTACCCCTGTATACAAACTGGGTAGAACAAACCTAATACACAAACTACACAAACCCAAATAGCACAGAAAGACCACCCACTTTCTTTCCAATTCTCATCTTGTGGCAACCTGTCTCCTCTTCACCATTCATCAATGGACACGGTACTCCAAGGAAGGCATTTACAATTAGACGCCTGTTGTTCATCTTAATAAATTTCTAGACTGTTGCTTAGAATCAATAGCCTGCAGTCCATGTTCCCCCCGAAGACAAACAGGATTACACCCCAAATCCCACGTTCCTGCTCCAGTTCCCCCTCCTGTGTTACCAGGGGGTCATACACTCAGAGCTAGTATGTGTGTAATAGACTTGACGAGACAGTGCAATCTATGGCACATTCTGTATTCACAACTATCTGTTTATGAATTTGTCTATCTATCTGTCAATCTCTCTATCTCTCATCTATCATGTATGTGCAGTTATAGCCATGCCTTTACATCTTTGCCTGAATCTCAGGTCTATGCACTTGATCCTCCATAAAAAAATGTTTTTATGACTGTTCCCTGAAGAATTACACATAACCTGCATAATATGATGCATATACATTATGCAAATGTAACCAATTAGGCCAGGAAGCGCATGGGACAAAGGTGTGTTACAGCTGGCTGGCCTCTTGGTCACAGCAGATGCTGGAGTGTTTGTTTGGCCTGATTTAAGCAGCTGGTCACAGAGGTTAGTTCTGGCAAGAAGGAGAAAGGAGACATTCATCCTGCCCCACAGGGGGTACTGACACACTGAAAGAGAAAGTTAACTCAGTTTTAGCTCCCTCTTCATGACATACCTCCTGGAACCTTTTGTATGGTTAGATGAAGATACTGGGAAACAGGGAAAAGATGCATTGCAGCCAGTTCCTCATGTTTTCCCAAAAGTCCTCAATCCAGCCACACTTCATGGTTAATTAGCATCCTTTAAGCAGCAACATAATCACAACAGCACATTAAAGCTGTCCTAATCAGCCAGGCCTAATCCTGGATCAGCGCTCTTGCTCACTCTCCCTTATTTTCACAAGCTGCACAGTCCCTAACAGTATTGATTAGAATCAATCGGCAATAGGGGTTGGGTGCTCACTGATTGGAAATCACTTGGAGAAATCATTTTACCTGATCACATGGTGTTGAGAGTATCATTATTGCTTACCATTCTGGTTGTTCTCACCTTTAGTGATTTTACTTGAGAATTAAAATAAAAAATTGTATTTGAGGAAAACATGCTGCATTGCTACACTTAATTTTAAGTGAATCCCAGTCTTTTGTCAACAAACATGTGGTACTATTTCAGGATTAGGTTCCATATGCTTTTTAATATATATATATATATATATATATATATATATATATATATATATATATATATATATATACATATATATATATATATTCGCACATTTTTCATGGAATGGCTATTCTACTTTGTGTTAAACCTACTTTACTAAACTTTAATAAAACCTTACTAAACTAACTTTACTAAAACCTTAATTTACAGAATTATGTGTATCTTTAATTAACACAAAGGCCACAGTTGTCTGTATTATATCTTAAATTACTAGTGAAAAACATGACCATTGACATCAATATTTTCTTTTCCTCATCACCACATGCAGAAAATTGTAAAATAAATTAAAAAATAAGTAAGTAAATAAATAAATAAATCTCAGTCTCTTTCTTCTTCTTCTATTTTCTTTTTCTTTTCTTTTTTTTTGCAACTAATCGGAGCTGCAGAATACGCATAAGGTAATTACTGTACTTTTCAAGACTATAAGGCCATAAATTTAAATCTCCAGCAACTTCTCAAGTGACAACTCATCTAATCACAAGAACAATCATGGAGAGACTATGCTGTTTACTGATTGCACTAATCAAAAATGGCTTCTTCAAACAGCTCTAATTGGTAAGTTTATCCACAGAATCACATGGCAGATATATGGAGGACACCGTCGTGATTCGCCTAACCCAAAAATCCCATTTGCATTGAGTGCCACCAGAATGCTCTTGACTCCCACAAGTTATCAGCAAACCAGACAATTATTCATCAGGCACAAATTGGCACATCAAAGTCAAATCAGGGAATTATGGAGAGGAACACCCAATGTCGGCGCTGATAGATGTAAGGAGAGATGTAACCTTTGATTGACCACATTGCCCTTCCAGAGCCGTCGCCCACATTACCATGTTTAATTCCCCAATGAACCTGATCTGACCTCTGGACAAGTGCTAAACTCAGATAATGGCCATTTAGGTAGATAAATGGAATTTGGCTTTTTTCACCCTTATCTCATGAAATCAAGACATAATTTTACATCAAGGGGTTTGGACAGCTCAACAAATTCATAACTCAAGAAAAAAAATTTGGGGAGGTATACAAGTGTGAAACCATGTAGAGAGAAAATCTGTCACAAGCAGTAGCACTTTACTTAATAGACACAAAAGCATGCTTGATATTTATATAGATGGCATAGTATATAAGAGATTATGTAGTGCAGAAGAATTTCACATTGCACAATAAGATGAAATGTGATTTCTGGTTGCCCAGACTGCTGCACTCTCAACAGTAAAAGCATCTTGTCGATTATCTACAAATCAGGAATGTGCCAGATTTAATTCACATGATTTTCATTAAAGAGAAATTGTGGCCTTACCTTTAGGGAACTTGGGAGACCAGTATTTCAGTGATTACACACATCTCTGTCTCACACAGAGGTTCAAATACTTTCCTCAGTTAAGACATCTGAAGAAATATGAGAGTCTCCTTTAAGACTGATTAAGTTCATCAAAGGTGCAAGGAAAAGAGCACTTTGCTAAGTTTAAAACAAAGTGTGAGGACAGTGGGTTAGAATTTCACAAAAAAGGAAGAAGAAATGAAATAAGAGAGAAGCTGTTCAGTTTTTACACCCCACACATACACAGACACAAACACATACATTCACACACACACACACACACACACGCACAAACACATACATTCACACACGCACAAACACACACATTCACACAAGCACACACACACACACACACATTCACACACATTCACACACGCACACACACGCACAAACACACACATACACAAACACATACATTCACACAAGCACACACACACACACACATACACACACACACAAACACACACAAACACATACATTCACACACACAGACACACACACAAACACACACATACACACAAACACATACATTCACACACACACAGACACACAGACACAGACACACACATTCATACACACACACACACAAACACAAACACACACATACACACAAACACAACATTCACACACACACACACAGACACAGACACACAGACACAAACACATACATTCACACACGCACACACACACAGACACACACACACACACACACACATACACACAAACACACACACACAAACACATACATTCATACACACACACACACACACACACACACACACACAAACACATACATTCACACACACACACACACGATGTTGAAAGGGATTAATCCTATATTATGTAGAGATCTGAACAGCAGGTAGTCAGAGCAGCAACTAAATGAATGTGGTTTGGCCTCCCTTTGCTTCAGCACCGCTTGATGGTCTTTTGAATCAACTGAATAGCGCATATTGCTGCACTTGTAAATGTGTCCTACATTAATAAAAGGTGGAGACGCTTGCATGAACAGACAGACACTCACACTCGAGGACCAAGCTATTCCCAATTTTTTTCTCACTGCCAAGTAAAACAAACCATACAAGTCCCTATTCAGCACTGGTCATAAAGGAAACGTTTCAAAACACTGCACTCTAGGACACGAAGCATAATATAAACATGCATTACAGATCAAAATGAGTGGCCTTGGAGCAGTTTTATGTAGTCTCTTTCCTCTCTAATTCCACTTTTTTCATGTAGTCACCTACAGTACTGATGGAACTTTCAGTTCTTTCATGCTGTCTATTTCAATGAGTTGAATATTCAATTCAGTCGATCAAACAATAAAATTTTGTTTGGGAGGGAGATTTTATTTTTTCATGGATGATGGTCATATGGTCTATATTATTTGCCTAAATGGAAAAGCAGTTCTTTATCGGTTTCACCAGTCTTAACAACACCCAATGCTAATAGTATATATTACCATCTTCGTTTTGTGGTTGGTGTCTTGATCTTTTGGATTTGTTTCTATCAAATACAACTAGATTTCTAAATCTCCACTATTCATACAGGTTCATGATTGTATAATACAGGTTTACATGTAAAAACAACAATAACAATATAACAGTTCACATTAGCCAATTAAAGCAAATCCATAGTAGTAGAAATGCCTCAGAGGTTTATGGAAGCTTGGGCTTGAGTTCTCATTTGATTTTGAGAAATCAGTGTACTCACGTTGTCCAATATTAAATGAGTCTTTTTGAATCAGGTAAATGCTGATCAACAACCACTGCAATCACTCCTGGGAAAGGTTTCACAAAGTTTTGGTTCCTTGCTAGCCCAAAATTTATTCCACAAGTAAAACATCGGACTTCGATTCATGTCATTTCAACTACATGTAGCACAGATTCTGTGACCAATTTACTGATTTTTGCAACTGTTATCCACTACTTTTATCAGCTATCCAAGCCAGATTCATCTTTCTGTGTGGAGTCACCAAGTGGAAAGGCATGCACATAGTAGCAACACGTAATATGAGAGAAAAGCAAGGTACAAAAATGTAAGCAAATTCCAGTTCTGTAGGAGCAGAAGGTAACACATTACATTTACAACATTGTATGACTTCACTAAAGAATTAAACATTAGGGCTCCTGAGTGGTGCAGCAGAAAATTTTTTGCCCTTTCATCCAGAGTTTGCGAGTTTGAATTGATTCCACAGTCATCCATGGCCGGGAGTCCAAGAGAGCATATTGGCCATGTTCTCTGGGTGGGAGTAATGGCTCTTCTCCTGTCAATCACAGAGACACTAGCCAATCACTGGTGTCTAGGGGCTCATGCTGATGCATGCATAAGAGGGAAGATGTGATTGGCTGGCATTACGAGGAAGCACAAGTTAGTCTTCATGCTCCCTGGTTGGCAGCTGTCCTATGATAAACAAGACCTGACTGATATTTATTACCTTTGGAAATTCAATTTCCATGCTTAAAACCAGCCTGCATGCTATAAATTAAACTTTACATGAATAACTTTTAATATTTATAGGACAAATTCTGTGACTTTCCAACATCTCACAAAATACATTTGTGGTGTGATCACTTGTAAGACTACAATATTTTGTTTGTTTAAATACTTTATTTGCAATTCTACTCTTAAATTCTACATGATGGCTTCATTCCTAGCCTAAATTAAGCACCACTGTGTCAACTGAAGTATCCAGGAGGAGAAACTAAAACCCATATATGTGATAAGTAGCTCTTTAACAAGAAGCTGGTAGTAACTGGTATTAGAGTCTGATGAAACAAATTATGGACAATTTGATAAGAGATATATTTTTTTATATCCCTCTACATACTGCCACACTGTTCTTCTTGTCCTCAGAACACAGTGGGACATGCAGATATCATTCCCCTGAGAGAGGCAATAAGACTCCTTCTGAAGGAAATTGATGGCTTTTCCATCTTATGTGTAGTATGAGAAGTTGACAAAACACTAATTATCCAAACAGTTTATATACCATACATTCAGACTGGTATGAAACTTGAGAGCACTTGTTCCCCCTTTTGAAAGCACAATACATCAAAACAGCATGGCAGGCTCTGTAGTGGTCACATGCTCTTCACACACCTTTATAAGTGAGTTTTCCCCTTTTGATGAACAAAGTCTCTAAGTCAACAGGGAGCACGGTCAATGACCACATTGCTTTATAATGCAACACAAGAGGTGGGATAGGAGAGTAGCTCTTAAAAAACAACAACAAAACCTCCATAACCTGAATGATATGGGTTACAGTAGCTGTAGTTATCATGATACCTGGCTAGCTACAGTGTCCTCCACTAATATTGGCACCCTTGGTAAATATGAGCAAAGAAGGCTGTGAAAAAAATTGTCTTTATTGTTTAACCTTTTGATATTTTGTTAAAGAAAATTCACAGAAATACTCTACTCTCATGGATATCAAACAATAGCAAACACACCACAGGTTTATTTAAAAAATGGTTAAATATAGGTGTGTAACAATTATTGGCACCCCCATGAATTCATGTTAGAAAAATATATTTGAAGTATATTCTCATTGATATTTGAATTTTTTTTTAGTTCACCTGGGTGACTAAGAAAGGAAATTGCTCAACCATGACTTCCTGTTTCACAGGGGTATAAACATGAGGTAGCACATAGGCCAAATTCCCTTAGTCATTCATAACAATAAGACCAAGAAATATAGCTGTGATGTCGGCAAAAGGATGTTGAGCTTCACAAAATGGGAAGTGGCTATAAGAAAATAGCACAAGCACTGAAAATGCCCATTTCCACCATTAGTAGAAATACCAGATTAGAATACCATCAATAATTAAAAAGTTCCAGTCAACTGGAAATGTTATGACTCAACCTGGAATTGGATGTGTGTCTATATTGTTTCAACGCACTGTGAAGAGGTTGGTTCGAGTGGCCAAAAAATCCCCAAAGATCACAGCTGGAGAATTGCAGAAGTTAGTTGCGTCTTGGGGTCAGAAAGTCTCCAAAACTACAATCCGAAGTCCCTACACCACCACAAGTTGTTTGGAAGGGTTTCAAGAAAAAAGCCTCTACTCTCATCCAAAAACAAACTCAAGCATCTTCAGTTTGCCAGACACTACTGGAACTTCAAATGGGACCGGGTTCTATGATCAGATGAAACCAAAATAGAGTTTTTTGGCAATAAACACCAGAGGTGGTTTTGGCGCACACAGAGAGGTAGGCATATGGAAAAGTACCTCATGCCCACGGTTAAATATGGTGGTGGCTCTTTAATGTTTTGGGGCTGTTTTTCTGCCAGAGGACCTGGACATTTTGCTAGGATACCTGGCATCATGAACTTTATGAAATATCAACAGATATTAAATGAAAACCTGACTTCCTCTGCCAGAAAGCTTAAAATGGGCCATGGTTGGAACTTCCAGCAGGACAATGATCCAAACATACATCAAAATCAACACAAAAATGGTTTACTGACCACGAAATCAAGTTCCTGCCATGGTCATCCCAGTCCCATGACTTGAAACCCATAGAAAACTTGTGGGGTGAACGGAAGAGGAGAGCTCGCCAGCATAAACCTTGAAATTTTAAGGATCTGAAGAGGTTCTGTGTGGAGGAATGATCTGAGATCCCTTGCCATATGTTCTCCAGCCTCATCAGACATCATAGGAGAAGACTCAGAGCTGTTATCTTGGCAAAGGCAGGTAGCACATTAAGTATTGACTAAAAGGGTGCCAATAATTGTTGCACACCTATATTTAGCAAAGATATTTTTTTATAAACCTGTGTTTTGTTCACAATTGTTTGATATCCATGAGAGCAGAGTACTTTTGTGAATGTCTTTGAACAAAAGATCAAAAGGTTAAACAATAAAGACAATTTTTCACAGCCTTCTTTGCTTATATTTACCAAGGGTGCCAGTATTTGTGGAGGGCACTGTGTATATGCTCTCTAACAACATTAAGAAAAGCAAATGTATAAAATTATATATACAAATTTAATAAAACATGACACATCAAGAAATATCAAAGATATAAGATGGAGGTATAATGACCTCTGAAATAAGTACTGTTAAATAATCATGGATGATTGGGTTTTAAGATTTTGATAATATAGTGCAAAATTCTTCTTCCAAAATTAGTATCATATTTAACATTTTCCATAATAAAATAATATTCCATTATAATAATAGATCTTAGAAACCCAGAACCTGGAAGGGCAAATCATGAACAGATATAGAAACTCATTTAAAATGAATAATGATGCATTTTTACTAATGAAGGAAAAGGTATTTGTTCCCCAAGTAATTAAGATCAGATAGATAAGTAAATTTATGAACAAGACAGACAGATAAACTAACGTACTAACAACTATGAACAGCCATGAATCATCATTAATAGCTGTGGAAACAGTACCGTAAAATGACACAATATACTTGTATGCTAATTAGACTTTTAATGAAAGTCCATATTGTGATTCATAACATGCCTATGTACAATGCCTTACACATTTTATAATGTTAAAAATACAATTGAACTGGCTTGAGATTTTTTCCCAGTTGATTTGCACAATATGTCTAACATTTGAAGGTAAAAAATATTTTTATGCCAAGTTTAATGAATTAATTAGTTAATTAAACAAAAAAGCAAATATTTTTGGTTGCAGAAGGTGAAACGGTGCCCCAGTCTAAAGTCTTTTGCACACCCCAACAGGTTTTCTTCTAGGATTGCCTTGTATTTGGTTCTACCCATCTTACATTCAACCCTGATCAGTTTCCCAGTCCCAGCTGATAAAAAAGCGTCCTCCATCATGCTGCACTGTGTGAATGGTGATCTCAGGTTGCTAAGAAGTGTTGTGTTTTCGGCAAACGTAGCGCTTTCTGCCAAAAAAGTTCCAAGAGAACCATTTTTTCCTTGCATGTTGCTGAGGTTCCAACATTCATTTTGGTAAAAACCAAATGTGGCATGTCTTGTGAACAGTGTTGACCATCTGACTTGTGTAGCTCTATACTCACTTCAAGTTACACTTGGTTGCTGAACTGACATATTCCCTCTTTACCTGTTCATTAACTTTTGGTGGATAGGAAGAGTCGTTTCATTCTTTCTAATTTTATGGTGCTCTGCAGTAGTTTGGGATACATATTTTTTTTATAACCATACCCTGATGGACACATTGTCCTGAAATTTGTACTGGACTTGTTTTAATCTGTTCTTATGATGCTGTGTGTTTAAATATGCTCTCTAACAAACTCTGGGGCCTTCCAGGAACAGGTGTATTAATATTGAGCTCATGTGACACTTACATTGCACACAGATGGCCTCTGTTCAACTAATTATGTGACTTCTGTTGGCAACTGGTTGCATCAGAACTAATATAATGGTTTCACAGCAGTGGGAATGAATACTAATGCAGTCACAACTTACATTTTTTTTATTTGTAAATAATTTGTGTTTTCTTAAGGACAGAGTACAAATTCAGAATCAATACAGCTGCCTTGTACCTCACAGAACAACAAATAGGCGTTGAATGGTGAATTATTGTGTTAATATATTCATCTGTTTTGAATGCCTAAGCCTACCCTTTTCACAGAGGGCTAGTCTTACAACTAGATCATTATTAACTAGGAAGATATTGTTCTATTGATTCATTTCTTCTTTATTTGGAACTTTCCTTTGAAGGTCTACCTTTTGTTTTTCACTGCCTTTTACACGTGTAAAACTATTATTCCTTTATGCTGTGGTTTTGGTCTCAATAGGTGTGGCTGTTACAAACCATTCACAACCTACTAAAGAGTTTGAATAATTCATTGACATTCATTTCTATCTATCTATCTATCTATCTATCTATCTATCTATCTGTTTGTCTGTCTGTCTGTCTGTCTATCTATCTATCTATCTATCTGTCTGTCTGTCTGGGCACAAACCACCTCCTAACTACTGAAAGCTCAACAAGAATTAATACTAACTTATCACTCTACTTAACTCCCTAGTTAGTGTTTTCTTCCCATAAAAAGTGGTAAAGTGGTAAACAATCCTCCATTTAATAGTAATAAAGCATAAAGTGTTATTCATTTCAAAACATTTGCAGTAATTGGATGTGTGTGTGAGTTTGAATACAAGTACTGTCATGGTGTCACTGTTGAGCCCTTGAATAAGTCTCACTGGATAAAAGTGTCTGCCAAATTAATAAATGTAAATGGGTAAATGAATATATGTACATTTGTTCATGATTTGATCTTGCATAGATTCTGGGTTACCAATGAATATTATTGTAAAGTGTTATCCAATTCCCATGACTGATTCTACATTGTGAGTCAACAATAAAACATGACTAAGGATTTTAGAGCTCAGTAATTAAGTACAGCCTTTTTAAGCCAACTGAGTGAACTGCTGCAGTCGCAGAAATGTCATCTGCCACTTTAAATATCATTACTGCTTTACATCCTAGTGTTGATCTGACTTAGAATGTCTTCCCTTGCCTCATCAGTATCTAAACAGGGCTGCTGTTGGGGAGCAGGTGTCTAAGGCTCAGCATTAGCATTTCCCATTCATGCTAATGGCTGAACCCTGTTTCCCCCATGAGGAGCTCTGCGCCTGCTCTCCTCTTCAGAGCACAGTGCATGCTAATAAGAACACACTCTACAATTCCCACACTGTGTGTCTTGACTAATCTTGTTTTATCACCTTTGTTAACATCTCCATGAACAACAGATTTAATCCAGGCAGAGATTACTGTAATGTGACTTCTGCTGGCCCAGATGGAGCCTGCAGCCAACAGTCTATAAGCATTTGTATTCCCGGAGGTAAGACAGACAAAGTGGGATGAAGTGAAATGTTATGGAGGTAACAGCAGGTTATGAACTGGGTTTGAATATGTGAACATGTAGATTAGGGAGACAGATAGACACATAGGCACTGGGAGGAAAGAGGAGATAAACGCACATCGGCAATGGGAGTAAAGAGTTCTCGTCAGGGTGAAAAGTTGACCTTTTCAGATCATTTTAATGCTGTTTAAGCAGCGAGTCAGTGGATATGTGGCAGCCAGAGAGAAACAAGACAGATGATTTTGCCTCTATCCGCAGGACGAGATGATGAATAATTCTGTCCATCCCACGAGATTGCCTTCAATCATAGCGCATAAGGTGCCAGAGCTGTAGCCCTGTGTGCAGCGAGTAGTGAATTAGTTTCTGACAGATTGCCGAACAGGCTCTAATAAGGCACTGCACTGGCTTAATTATTTGATGGCAAGTCAGAACTCACGATCTGGGGCTGGGCTTTTTGACAGGAGAGTAGCTAGAGTCAAATGAAAAACAATGCCAGCAGAAGAGCATTTGAGAAGACACGGAAACACATTTAGGTCAGCCTGTAGTCTTCCATCAGTTGCATTAAGTTCTTATTTATAATCATTAAACCTGTTAAAACCACATGTACCGTAAACGTTGAAATTACACCACAGAAAAGTATTAGCTACAAGTGAAACTATCATTCAAAATGGCACAGATAACTACAGTAGTTAGGCATTTTAGACATTTTCATATTTTCTCTGTCGGCATTGCATACTTAGCATGATAAGTGGAAGTCCATGGGCATAACTAGCCAGTTTTTGTATAAAACAAGCAAACTGAGCATCTAATGTATATGTATAATGTAGGTACATGAATAATGTAGATTATTAGTATAAAAGGTATGGAATTTAAAAGCTACACATTTCACACATTTAGAATTGCAGAAACATCTAAATGGATAGCGTGCACTAGTATACAGTACATTAAATCATAGCATGTATGCTCTAGTTGCATTTTAGATTAGGTGAAGTTCATCATCAAAAAACCAAGTGCTGCTACAGTATAGTACATTCAGCAGTCAGTTAAAACCAAAGTTTTTGGTACACCATTGCATTTTTCATTTGTGATATTATATGATTACATGGTTTCAACTAATTTCCAGCATATACATACATATAAATTACTTTACTATAGGTAAATGGACACTAACTCTGAATCTGCCTCTCATTTCTCCCTGATGTCTGTGGGGTAAAAGAATCACATTACTATTCTGTTTAGCATATCACAGAAATATATTTGCTGTCCAAGGAATGTTTTTCTCCCTCTATGTTCATGCTGCTCAGTGGCATTCTGCTCACATAATCAAGGATGAACGCTGTCTGTCTACCCAATCTAGCCCACAGTCCCATTGGGAGAGGAGACTTGTAGCAGGAAAACCTGCATGAATACTAATTCAGCCTCTTGGCCTTAACAGCTTTAGCAAGCCCATCTCATAGGAATTTGCTGAGCATGATGTTTCCCCATATTAATTACTCCATGGGCATGAGAGGGAAAAACATGGAGAGATCACAGGAAAACCTATAAGGAGGGACTTGCTGCTCCAACTTAAATGTGGTTAATTATAATTTGATTTTGTGCATTAGACACAGGGGCCCAGAGGTGTGGAGTGGAGCTGACTTACATGATCTATGCAATGTGAGTCATCACAAACACTTTACTTGGACCCACAGTTTATCTTCACAACTTACTGAATATTAGAACATGTTCCATAGTGAAAGGTCTTATTCAAACCATACAGCTTTTTTCAGGTGATTATGTTCCAATCTTAAATTGTCCAGTTTCAGTCAACATGTACCCTGTGCAGCCTCAGATTCCTATTCTTGGCTGAAGGTTTGGTGTGCTGTGCATTCTGAGATGCCTTTAGTTTCACCGTGATTGTAAAGAGTAGTCACCGTAGACTTCCTGCCGGCCAGTCTCTTCTTAATTCTCCAATCAACAAGACTTTCTGCCAGCAGAACTACTTCTCACTATGTATTTTTTGTTTTGTTTTGTTGCACTATTCTGTGTAAATCCTATAGACTATCTACACACTATTCTACACACTATTCTGTGTAAATCCTATCCTGTTGTGTGTAAAAATCCCAGGAGGTCAGCGGTTTCTTAAATACTCAAACCAGCCCACCTGGCACCAACACAGTCAAAGTCACTGAGATCGAATTTTTCTACCACTCTGATGTTTGATGTGAACATTAATTGATGTTCTTGACCTGTATCTGCATGATAATATGCATTACACTACTGCCACATGATTAGCAGATTGGATAACTGCATGAATGAGAAGTACAGGTGTTCCTAATAAAGTAGAAGGTAAGTATACTTACTGATTGAATGAAACAATAAATGTAGCTCTATGCTAAACATGATGTTAGAACATAGGTCATCAGGTGGTTTTCTCTGGGTCAGCAAGTCTCAAACATGTCCATAATCAGCATGTGTACTGAACCTTGGCTCACAGCATGTCCTCGGAGTCCCACTTGGACACAGAACAGAGCAGACTGCTTTGCTCACAGAGAGCATGCAGGCCTCAAATGTGTCTTTTGTCCTCTGGCTCATTCAGATTCTTCCTGAATCAAGTAATATTTTACTGGTAATATATGAGATTGGACATAGTGTCTTAATTATGGTGCACAACTTACACAGGCTGAAATATTCTCTCATCATTTTTGCTTCGCCCTTTCAGTCTTCTATCTTTATGCACCAGTCTCACCCCATGTCGGATTGCTACTTCTTCAATGCCAAAGTTGTTGTCTTCATACAATATGGCATCATACAATATATAGATCATGAGTAAACTGAGTATATACTTTCATGTAAATGTGATTACAAACAATTAACAACTAAGGAAATACCTGTGAGTAACCAAAATCAAGATCAAATCTTAGCAAATTTTCAGAGTCTGAGTTACATTTGCGAAGGGAACTGTTTTACTGTCTAAATGTCTGAGTCATCCAAAACCTCATAAGGGCTTGAATAACAAAAAGCTGTGCTTTTGTGTCTCCACTATACTCCATCAGAAACACTGTCAGAGAAACCATAGCTGCATGAATGAATATTTAATTAAGGCCCATTGAAACAGAAGATCAAATGACCTTGTTTTAAATCATTATTCCTTGGTAAAAAAATAAAAGTGGAGAGGGGAAGAATGGAAGGTACACACTTCAAACTTAAACTTGCCCAACAAGCGAGAATAAATTACATAAACATGCAATATGCAAATGGCACAATGCTGGCATATCATTGTTAATGAGAGTCTTTAACTTCCCTACTTGCTTTCATCTGGGTCTTCCTTTCTTTCATTGTACAAGATGCTGCTGCTAAAGACTGAAATGCTTGGTTTTCATAGCAAAGGGACACAAAGGAGTGCATGTAACAGTGATGCTATCAAATATGAATTCAAATTTGTCCCAGCTAAAGCTCATTGTCATATGAGCCTCAGTGTATATTTGTCATCTTTTCTTCCCACTGGTCGAGCCCTCTACATGGATCAAGGCTGGACTAAATCTTTGGAAATTTCACATAATTGGAGCGCACACTTACACACCACTATAGAACCAACCAAAGTGCTGTGGGCCATAAGCAAAGAAGCTTCTGTTTTTTTTCTTCTATAAACCAACACAAGCAGAAAATAAAGGTACCAAATTGTAATTTTCATGTTATTTTGGTGGTACCGTCTGTTCTAACTGTAGTTTGTACCTTTCACCTGAAAACACAAATATAGTATACCTTTAAAAGTAATTTAAGGTACTTAAATTGGACTTTAAGGCCCATCAATATACCTTTACTCTAAAAGCTAATTAAAGGTACACTGCATGCAGCTTCCCAGGTAAAAGATACACACTAAAGGTACAAAAGAAACACCCTTGATGGTACCACTTCAGCCACAAGAAAGAACAATTTGGTACCTTTTATTTCTGAGAGAAAACTCAAGCTCTGCCCTGGAGCTAAAGTGTCCATACACTCTTAGAAACCTTTAAGGATTCTTCAGTTGTTCCCCTTTTGAACCCTTAAATGTTCTATGTGAAACGCTACAGAGTATTTCCCTTATCAGAAAGGGTTCCAAGTAGAATCCTTTTTGGAAACCAAAACCCTTAATTATCCAATGAACCTTTAAAGAACTCTTGAAGAAGTTCATTCTACAGTAATACTATCATATCATATACATCACATACCCCAAATACATGAGGTTCTGAGAACTGCATTAACAGGTTTGAAATGAAAATGAAATAAATGAACAATGAAACAGCATGCAACAGATGATTAAGTTACCTAGACGTTGCATAAGCATATAGTGACCACATGCTCAATCCACATTGCACACATTCCATCTATACCACCGTTTTTATATTTATATTAACAAACTAACTAAGGCCCAAATGTACAACCATGTCAGTAAAACATTAGGGATGGAGACAGTTGACATTGGGTCAGATGTATTTATAACACAATTAAGCAGTGGGGCAGTGGTGGCTTTGCGGTTAAGGCTCTGGGTCACTGATTAGAAGGCCGGGGGCTGCCATTGTTGTGCCCTTGAGCAAGGCCTTTAACCCTCTCTGCTCCAGGGGCACTGTATCATGGCTGACCCTGCGCTCTGACCCCAACTTCCTAATATGCTGGGGTATGCGAAGAAAATAATTTCACTGTGCTGTAATGTATATGGGACCAATTAAGACTCATTAAGCAATATCACACGATCAAGAATGCAGTTATAGTGAATATCCTCACAGCAGTGATTTGGCTGTGCTGATATTCAGTACAAGTGTGATAACGAGTGTGATATTGCTTTTATACAACCAGCCATCCATTTTCTGTACCACTTCTCCTACACAGGGTCCTGGGTAGCCTGGAGCCTATCCCAGGGAACTCAGGGCACAAGGCGGGGGACACCCTGGACGGGGTGCCAACCCATCGCAGGGCACTTACACACTCACACACCCATTCACACCTTATAGGCAATTTGGATCAGCCTACAATGCAAGTATTTGGACTGGGGGAGGAAACCAGAGGAGCCAGAGGAAATCTAAAGCATGGGGAGAACATGCAATCTCCACGCACACAGGGCAGAGGCAGGAATCAAAACCCCAACCCTGGAGGAGCCAGGCAAACATGCTAACCACTAAACCACTGTGAACCCCCTTGCTTTTATACAACAGTTCTACAAAACAAAAATTTACTATGAAATAAGTGACATTTCAGATACAACATAGTCAAATGTCTTGTTTATTTGTATTGTATTTTGTGTACATTCCTGTTAAAGGTGTTAATGGAGTCCCTTCTTCCTTCATCTTCAATGCTCATAAGAAGTAAAAAAGCTTTGGCAGGAATAAATCGTTGTATTTGTCATTATGAAACAAATACTGATTCATAAACATAACTGCATTAGAGAATAGATGCATTCTAGCCATAGTTTTTGGGCTCTTCAAGGGCTCACAAAAATGCTGATGTGCATCTGTGATACTAAAAGCAACTTATGATTGTGCCGATCAAATTAATTCATCCTTGCGTCTCTGACTGTGGAGGAAGGTTATAGCAAATGAAGACTAAACTGCTTGGAGGGAAAGGTCCATTAAAAAGAGTTGATTGTGTTTGTAGAGATCAGCACAATGTTACTCTCGCCCAGTGCGATCTTTCAGCACACAAGTATCTGTTGACATGATCCTTAACTCAGATATTATGTGAGGGGAGCTTTCTGGCAAACTCCAAATGATGCATGCAGGTTTTGGTTTGTGCAGCACTCGAGGGTCAAGGCTACCTACAGCCATTACTGCTAATGAGTGTGGAGTCCTACTTTAGCAGGTTCAGCATCATAAGGTCATCTAAAAACTGACTAATGGAATCCTACTGATGGACTGAATGCCGGTGCTTTTATATTATTACAGGATTCCAAGCCTTTGCATATGCTAATTATATTAACACAAGACCAAATTAACTTTGAGCTTGAAACGTATTGCGAAGCAGGCAACATAGTCCTACTCATGCAGATGCAAGTCACAGGTGATGAGGAATATTGATGGTAGTAGAAACAGTTCTGGATATCAATATGTGGCAATTTTAGTCTGTACTGTTAATTTAGGTCCATTAAAATTGCTGCGGTTATTATCAATGATTAGCTGGCTCAGAAAAAAAAACACTTATTATACAAATATGACACTGTGTTGGATTAGCTGTTAATATTTCTACTGTATTATAAATGTATATTTTTGAATCGGAAAATTACTGGTACATCAGCTAAAAAAAAGAGAAAAATAAAAAAAGAGGCACATCCACGAATGAATAAAGCACAGTAAACCACAGACAGTTTAGCAAATATCACTCACAGCATATCCATTTGTGCTACTGTTTAAAACATAACTAAATAATCTATGATGAATGCTGAAAAAAACTAATTCTCCATTAGACTTGTTTTAAAACAATTTCTTCAAGGCTTGTTTTCAACCCTGGAGAGAGGACCATGAATAGATCAAGG
Organism: Ictalurus furcatus; assembly: GCF_023375685.1. Classification (NCBI taxonomy): domain Eukaryota; kingdom Metazoa; phylum Chordata; class Actinopteri; order Siluriformes; family Ictaluridae; genus Ictalurus; species Ictalurus furcatus. The sequence goes on from NC_071263.1 coordinate 15,888,215, forward strand.
ACTAAATCCCTAAAGCATGTAAAATATCATTTGTAAACCTATCACAACGTATACACGTCCATATTAAGTTCAAGGTAAAGTATGCAGTGCAGACAGGAATACCTCCTCACATTAAGCCACTGATTTTGTTCTTGTGGCAGTGCAAATATAGAGAGCATTTGTTTCTATATTCAGATGAGTGCAGCACATTTTGTCCTTCTAAATGGGCCATAGGTACTTGAGTGAGTTCAAAGGTATTTCAGCAGCATCCAGAGAGGCCATTGTGTACCAGCTTTTCACATGAGTTGACTCACAACGTTCCACTCCAGCTCTGATACTAAAATGTGTTGAGATGCTTGCAATGTGTTCAGATCTGAAATGCATAATATTCACCAGAGCAAAGGAATCACTTTAAAAACCAAGTTTAATCTATTTTAACCAGGCCCAAGTGTTGTTCAGTTAAAGAGACTCAAGCAGGGTTAACACCAGCCTGTTTTGAACACTCTCCACATTCTTTGCCCACAATAGAGGGTCTCCCCTGCCTTGTTTTCATGAACTGCTAATGTTCCTCAGTAAAAGATTTGTTTTTATTTAGCGAAAAGGGCAGTTACAGCATAGTGTCAGGAGAAAAACAAACAAGATAGTACGGTCTCTCGGTACAAATAAAACCTAACCGTAAAAGTCATCAAAGTCACTGTTATTAGTGTTGTGCGAGCGAGGACGCAAGGCCATTTCAATGTCAGAGTTGGTGTCGTCAGAATCGCCCCAAAAAGCTGAGAACAAAATGAAAATATATGAACAAAATTAATATGTAATCATTTTAGTGCTTACAATCTCAAAACATTCAAGCATGCACATGCAGGAATAATATTATAAACTTCTGTTTAGCATCTAGAATCATTACATGTCCTTGTCTCTTAGTATGAATTAGTATGTATGAATGAAGTATAATGTATGAGATGATGTATTAGGGATTAGTGATTGTGGTACAGATAGAACCTGATTCAGCCACATAATTACTGTAGTAACTAATAATAATTTACAGTAAAAATAAAAAGTGGAGTGTAAATTTCTATTATATATGCTTTTTGACTGTTCTATGGATGTCCCCTGGCGTTTCTGAACAAAATATAGAAAGCCTTACTACTCATGTGTATGCATTTTTGATTGCTATATAATATTTGCTATATAATTGTTTTCATGGTGTAAATACGTAAGGAATAAAACAATGTGGTATGCTGTTATAAGAAAGCAATCAACAACTGGCCGACATGAAGAAAAAGGTATTATTTTCCGATAACAGCGCATCCTGAAGTGTTTTGTTCCTCTTGTACCACAGCATGTTGCCACAATTACATTTATTTATTATTAATTAAAGAACATCATATGTTTAGTAAATCAGTTAAGTTACATTTACAGTTGTTAAACTTGTGTCAAAACAGTTATAAATAGAGATGCACTTATACAAAATTTCTCAGCCGATACCGATAACCGATTATTCAGAGTGATATCGGCCGATAATCGATAGTTCTGCCTTTCATACCTTCTTTTAAATTAATGATAATTAATTCCACAATTCTGAAGGAAATGCAAATAAAAACTTTATTCTCTCCATTTCACCAAGTTGTTTCACAGTAACTGGTCTCATAAACAGAAAACACATTATTCAAATTAACATTAACACATTAACTAAATTCTGAAGATTAAAGTAAGATTTCTTAACTTATTGAATGTTATTCATTCATATTAACAATGACTGAATTCTAAAAAAAAAAAAAAAAATCTGTTAGTCTCAGATTCACTCACCACAAACAAAAGCATTTCTACTTCATCATTGAACATTAAACTGGTAATATATATAGGCCTAATATAAACTTTTTTTGGTTATACTCATTAATTGCATATGAAATATACTACTCTACAAATATATTTTTCTGTGCAATATATACTACTTTTTTGTCACTCATCTTCATTTAAATCTTTCAACGGTGTACTGGCGCTTTAAATCAGCGGGAGCAACACGAGCAAAAAATCAGACTCGATGCCGCTTCACTGCTGCTCACTTCCGGTGTAAAATTTTTAGCGGTGCAGAGATTACAAACTGCAGTTTTGTTGTCGTTCCACACAAGAGACATCATTTTTACACACGGCATGAAATCGATGTTTTCACGCCCTCTTTTGATTGACGGGATATAATCTGCCCTGATCATCGGATGTTTTTAAACTATCAGCTGATAGCCAATAGCAGGAAAAATAGCGTTTATCGGCAGATACATTGGTGCATCTCTAGTTATAAACAATAGTTCCCTGACCAGTCTCTCTTATTCTCTTTTGTTACTTAGTAATGAGAAAGCACAAAATCCTCCATCCTGAAGACTCTCTCATGGTGGAAAACATGCTGACCGTTAGAAAACACTGATACTGGGGACTCCTTCCATAAATGTTTAATAATTGTCTTCTTACAACTGTCTCCATATTAATAACATGGCTTCCATTTGTTCATTAGTAATTATGTGGAGTGTTTGCTAGTGAATAACCTGTTACTATAGAAACAATGTATTAGAACAAGCACATTAATATAAACCCTGCAGCTACTACTAATATCAGATCTATCTGATATATCAAAATAAATCAACACCATCTGACCAGTCTGATTTGTGAATTCAACACTTGAATAGTATAACTTTGAATAACTTTTTAACAAGAGACAACACATTTAAATGGTCATCTGCAAGAACAATTATAGTTTTGCTCCAACAACTGCACCTACACCTTCAATCTCCATGGTAACTGCAACATTGTGGTCTTTACCTTTTGACTGAACAGCAGAAAAAGCCTGTGTTTTCTTCTTTGAATCATTCCTGTAAAGAAAAAAAAGAAAGTAAATAGAACGTAGAATCTATCCCAAACTGTCCTAGAGAACAATCTGAATCATGTCAAATCAAATTTAACCACCCAGAGTACAAAATCCTCCCTTTTTCGTCATGCTCTTAAAAGAAAGACAGCTCAATAGCACAAATCTTTAGCCTGTTGTTGTCAGTTACACACCATACTAATCAAGACCGATGGTAATATTTACACACTCGCAAGTGTCTAGCTGACTGAATTAGTTTTTTGGCTTGGTGCTGTTGATCACATTATCAGACTAACAGCCCTTTAAGCCTACAGTCTTTTCACTGCAATGAGGTAGGTCAGCCTATTTACACACTGTACTAATATGCAAATTATACACACTTCTACACCAAGTCACAAAGACACTACTTGGGCCATATGTGTGATTTGTAAATATCTCACAGATGTTATGAAAGGACCAGCGGGCATATTACAGAAACGTTCAATCTTTATTCTTAAGATCTGATAAATTACAAGATTGTAAGATAATTTTAACTGGATTTAGGATTCTTATCATATCTTACAATATCTTATCTTGTCTCTAGTTAAGAAATCTTAAACTGCTCCATCAATTTTGATAATTAACTCTCAGGTGTGTTACCAAGCAACCAACTACAAGCAACAACTGTGAAGTAAACTTTCAATTAAAATAGAGTATGTTGAAGAGTAAAATCATTTGCACCATGACTGGTAATGCTCTGTGATGGTTCGTTGGCTTCTGTAATGTTGGTCGCAATTCTTATGCTAACTGCATTATCATATTTCATGGAAGTCTATAATTATTTGTCAGTGTCAAAGCACAGCACATCATCTGGGTACTCCAAAGTCTTTCCACCATCAAACATCACAGTTCTTCATCTTGTATCACTAATAAATATAATGCCATTCTCGGGCATGGCTATTGTAATGTGTCTGTTATTGTTGGCTTTCAAATAAGTGTTAAGTTAGGACACCAGTGGGTTGTCCTAAAGTTAAGAGGCTTTTTTTAAGGAGTTTTTGTCATGTTAGGATGCTTCTGTAAGACCCTGTTCTTATCAGTAGTTAAGATAAGATATACGCACTTAGGAAATCTTATTCTGTAATCGCTTTTGTCCTAAATGAGGTCCTTAACTGAAATTGCCATGGTTACCAAACAGATAAGATAGTATTCTAAAGTTAGGCTCTTTCTGTAATACACTTCCAGATCTACAGTCATAACCCACTAAAAGCATCAAATTGTCATATAATATTCAGTTTAGTATGACCACCATAAATTACTGTGAATCCATGTTGTGGTGAGACAGATTTTGGACAGCAGCCGCAAAAAGAAAACAGATAAATCTTTTATCTGTTCCCAATCCTCCCAAGCAAGATGTCACAATGTCCCCAGTATTTTTAAAACATCAAAATGACTTTATTTTCTTTTATATGGGATACAAGAAATAAGAGGACAAGCTGGTAAAAGCAGGTATTTCTTAAAGATTGACCTTGCCACTGTTAGCAGGTGTTAACTATCTAAAAAAAACCAACGTGGTAATGCTTTTCCAACACACAAATAGACCCGGAAATATGGGAAAATTCTTTTTTTTTTTAATAAAAAACAAAAACAAAAAAAACCCTAAAAGATAACATGACAGTTCTAAATTTCTGATGAAAACTAAACAATGTAAATATATATTTTTGGAAAGCCGACCAAATCCAGAGAGCTGCCATTTCCCTGCTAAGGCTGTTTGCAAACGAGCCGAGTGGCCAAATAAACTTCCTTGACTCCTTTTCTAATTGTGCTGAAGGACCCAGTCAAGGCCCTCTTTATTCATAAGTGTTCTGAGCAGAGGGTTGCTGGGTTCCCATAGCATCAGTGATATCTCTATGTAAATGAGTGACCCCTGGCAAGCCTTTGATCTGTAGCAATGCATATGCAAAAGCCCAAGCTACTTTTCATACAGGCTTCCTCTTCAATTTCCATCAGCACAGGGTCTATTCAGGTCCTAACAATGTCGTCTTCGTCTTCATCTTTATCAGCGTCCTCAACGTTATCATATACCCATATTGTTTATTCTGCTCCTTTCTCTTTTTGTCTCATAAGGGAAGAAAAAAAAATACTGGGTTATTCCCTGAACTATCCGGGTCAGCAGAAGAGTGATTTGTATCCATGCACATTCACATTTCAGTCATATTGCTCAATTATCTGCACTCATTCTTGGCACTGTTAAAAACAAAAAAAAAAACAAAAAAAAAAACAGTATTTTTGTTTAAATGTGTATATTCAAACACACTATATAGTATGTTGCATCTATTGCAATAATAATCAAATATGGTTTGCTAGATAGTTTCATCCCACACATTTTTATGATCTCATCCGACATTAAATTAACAGGACATAAAGTATGTCATTTCATTGTTTTTTTTCTACTAGTTTCAATAATGTATTTCACAAATGAAGCATGACATAACTTCTATCAGAAATGTTCTGCAAGTTGAAGTGATTATGAACTAGTTGAGATGGCTGACAAGCCTAACTGTGAAAATATCCTGCTTTTATAAATGACTAAACTCATGAGAAGCAGAGAGAGAGAAAAAAAAAGGGCAAAAATTTAATTTATTTTATTTTTTTATGCACATGCTCGATGTAGCCTTGATGAGCACAATGGTATATTGAATGTCCACATTAATCATGTAATTACATAACTGCACTGATTTAGACAGAATATCACACAGAAGTTAGGAAACTAAAATTGTGGAAATATTGTTTCTTATGGCCTGGAAAGAAAAAAAAACTGCTGTGCATCATTGATCAAATTTCTGTATGTAAACCTACATAGAATACAAGTTATGTTCATTCACTCTTTCTCTAGTAAATGGTGAGAAATAGACAAAATAAGCAGGACAGAAGAAAAAAAAGAAAGAAAAGAGTACAAGTGTAGTGTATTGCAAAATATGTAGCAATATTTCTTTTTTTACTGTTACATCAACAACATTGTGTTCTTTTTGTCTATAACTAGAACAAGTACAATAATAAATACGTTTCAATGTGTAAAATTGGGCTATTCTTCTATATGACTTGCATGCAATGGGAACGCTCCATCAAATGCTCCTCTTCAGACAGGGATGGGTCTGATTTCAAGACATGATTACCATAGAGAGCTGCGGATGCCACTGACCCCTCCAATCTAATATTCCATTTCCATAAACATTTATGCCAGTTCATCTTGTGCTGAGGTTCACTTAATTGAGGCAACGGATCTGAATATGTAAGACTGGACTGGCAACTGTTTGGCTGTGTCTCATACACGGAGGTGAATGTAATGTGTAAAATGATGCAAATTACCACTTTGACGGAAACCTCTGTTTTACCTCCGCTGCAGTGCTTGTGTGTGTATATATGTGTGTGTGTGTGTGTGTGTTTTCATCCTCTCTGTTGCACATTGTTTTGGGCATTAGGACATATTTGTAATGTTGGATGCAGAGTGCCCCAGTTCATTTCCATGCAACCATTTGATACATTAATATATGGGACATAATATATGTGTGGGTTGCTGTTATGAATTTGAACCGAGAAATAAAAAGGCAGACGACTCGCTGTATTCGCTGTGCTACAGGTAAACACACTGCTACTGTTCCATGCTTGGCATCTGGGCAGTCATTTTCATAATAACTGTGATCTCACGTCATTATAATTGTGTGATTAAACATAATAAAAGGCTCTGGGAGACGACACTGTTTCTCTGCTCTGAAATTGTTTTTGAAAAGAAACAAACATGCGGTCAAAGTCCCTGAACTACTGCATTTATTATTATCCATCATTCAGGTCACTTAACAATATCTCTCCTAAGAGATTAAGCAAAATGCATGATGGAAGACATGCGGAAAAGAAATAAGGATGGGAGAAAGAAGAAAAACAGAAGAAAATAAACCTAATTAATTTCTTGAACTGAAGAATTTGTAAGCTATTACATATGTCAAGAATCATTCTAAACTGGCATCTATTATGTATTATAATTAATCCCATGTGGTTAAGGAAAATTCCACTTATTTACCTGGCTTAAAAAAAAAAAAAAAAAATGCCACCCACACAGAAATGCTAATAGCACATGCACTCTGAAACAATGTTTGTGTAAGGGTGCAAAAATGAGCCAGTGCCGCCATTCTCACCTCCTCCTACACTCATCGCAGCACTGACCTGCAGCACGGCTGATTTAGGATTGATTAGACCTCTGCACTGCACTGCGGCCGGAGGAGGTGGGTGGGGGAATGGGGAGTGTCACAATGAGGTAATGACTCAGTCAAGAGCAGCAGGAGCGACCTCTATAGGCCAGTGTCTGGAAACGACATGTTTATTCAGTAAGCCTAAATAGGACTGCTCTCTATTGGCTGAGCAGAAGAACTGCAGGACAGGGTTTTTTTTTTTCCTTTGCTATGAAAACAATGAAGAGGAAGTTCACCGGGGTATTCGAGTCGTAAGACCTATTTTGTACGTGTATTTACAGAATCACCTCATGTCAGAAATCCTGAATTAGGCAGAGAAATATTATGAGGTTTTACCTGTAATGAAATGCTAAAACAGAGAATGTGGTATGGGAGGGGCAAACATGAAAAATAAAATAAATGAAAAGCACAATGAGCAGCATGATAGGACATAAATAATGAGCAAACAACTTTTTTAAACCATATAAAAGGATGTGAAATAATGTGGAGGCATGGATTTAACTTTTAATTTGATTGACTTGTTTTGAGTCACAAAAAAAGCAGAGTGACCCCTAGTGGCTGAAAGAGTTAAATGCTGCAACAAACAGCTCCCTCTCTAGCTTGCTCTCTTGGTCTCTAACACACACACACCTTCACAAGTGCCTAGCCGACAGGCCAGGCAGACTATTGTGTTTGTGTATGTAGGAATTACCTCCTGCTTCATTGCCAACAGACAATGAATTATCAAGCAAGTGCATGTGTCTCATGCTGTTTGCACAGAAAATTAACACGCGAGAAAATTCAAGACATAACGTCTCTCTGCGTCCACTGATACTCATTAATGTGGAGTTTGCTACTAAATTATAACATAATTAAACATAACTAAATAATCCATGATGTGGCACTCAGACTCACAGCTCATGCCTACAGTAGAAGAAGACACAATAGCAGCAGGAGAGGAGGAAGCTGTGGCATGCACCCCTAAACAAAGGAAGGGAACAAGTGGTCTTTACATGGAGTGCGGCTACTTTACTAGCCTGCATCATGCGTTTCATCCCTACTGGAGCACAATGCCCTGCCGATTTACACACCACAATGCCAGCAAAAGATTTAGTACGGCTCATCTTTAATAAACTGTAGCTGATCTGTTTGCTTTCCATGTCATTAATAGTAATTCACCACTGTGTATGTATATAAAAGTATCTTACAGCAAGAGGAGAGGGAGAGAGAGAGAGAGAGAGAGAGAGAGAGAGAGAGCGAGCGAGAGTGAGCAGAGAAAATAAGAAAGACCCCAATTCTCTCCAGTGCCATAATAGTGAAATGAGCAGATATAAATGTGTTAAGAGTATCTCTTGCATCTTGTATGGACTGCATGCATTTAATCTGGAAAGCTTATTAAGGGTGAGTCATTGCTATGCAAAGAAGCGCTCGGCGCTTTTCTCTGCTCCTTTCAGCCGAGTGCAGTGTTTGGCCAATAGGCCTGGCCCCCCGCCTCCCATTGGGCATTCATAACATGCAACATTTGCACAATGTATCTCTCAAAGGCTACTGAATAGGGGGCCTTAATACTCATGTAAACAACTGCAAACCAATTACTTAATGAATCGGCCCCACACATAATGAGGAGCAACACAAAGGCCCATAAATGCATTTTTTGCACCAAAGCCCTGCTTTAAACTCCAATCCCTCAGCTCTAGCGTCGGCTTAACTGCCACATCGTAATTATGGCTAAGACAACAGAGAGGCAGGCATAATTTTTTTTTCAACTTTGGGCCCAGCCAGCATGTCTTTTGATGTTGCTCATCATCTCAGTAACAAAATAACAGCAATAAGTGTGTGTGTGTGAGTGTGTGTGTGTGTGTGCGTGCATGAGAGAGAGAGAGAGAGAGAGAGAGAGAGAGAGAGAGAGAGAGAGATGAGCACATGTTTTGTAGTGTTCAAGTGTAGGGCACTTGTGGAAGCAATAAAGCGCAAGAAATTGCTATGGTAAGAGGCATTCTTAAACAGGGAAAAAAAAATAATATGAAAGCGTTCACTGGAAAACTATACAACACTGAAAATCTTCTGCCTTTAAAGTGCAACTTCATATTGTAGTGATTTACAACCAGACCAAGCAAACAAAAAACCACTGTGACCTCATCATTGAAACAGCCGTCCTAAGGTCTCTGGGTATCTCGCCCAACAGATTCTGAGGTGTGTGCTATAACTTTGGTTGGGGGGGGGGGGGGGGTTATGATCTGAAAGCATCTCGCCCTGGAGATGGCTCATGTTTATTAATGCAGCCATTCATTGAGCAGGCCATGGCATCCATCAGAGAGCTCTGATCGAGTGTGGCCATTATGCCCTTCCCTTGGCTAATAGTGTATGCTAGCCAGGAAAGACAGAGAGAGAGAGAGAGAGACACACACAGAGAGAGACACACAGAGAGACACAGAGAGAGAGAAAGAGAGAGAAGGAGTGGACCAGAAGAAAAAAAAAAACCTAATACAAAAAAAAAGGCAGTACAGATGGATAGCCTGGGCCAACAGACTCCTGGCCCTTGTGTCGGCACTGCGCTCAGTAATCACATGAAATCAAAGACGATTACTCCTCATAATGTTTGCCCACCCATTACCTGCCCTAATACATCCACAGTGAAGAGGCACATCAGCACAGAGAGCCTTCTCCTCTGCATTTTATAGCTGATTGTACATAGATTTATTGATGTGCAAGTTAAAATATTCTACACTCAAGCTTTTCTGTGATTTAAATCTCTGATTTGCTGTGTGAGGATGCACGGTATTTTTAAAAAAAGGGAAAAAGAAAAAAAAAAGAAAAAAAGTTCAGTTTGACTGATGAAAATTCATCACAGTTGCTCTATTTATAAAAAACACATTATCATGTAAATCATCGTTATCCATACAGTTTCTTACCGCAAGTCTTGAATAAGCCTCTTGCTACTCCCCGATTTTTCATGATCTGATAAACCTTAGAATGTAAAAGGAAAAATCATGTGCATTACAAGCAAACTTATTATGAAAATAAGGTAGTCATACCATAAAACCATTGGGCAATATGACAAAAAATATCATATGACTATAATATCACATGTATCTGCTAGCAAAACAGTCTAGTTGTATAAATGTAAAATATTTTTGTTTTAAACAGTTTTTTTTTTACAAAGGAGAAATCTAAAAATAATTTTTAAAAAATCCAAAAACAAAGATTAATAAAAAAAAAAGTCATCACTTATCATATAATTTAACATTTTTAAAGATTTATTTTAAGATTACATCTCAGAAAAGCCTACTGCGATAAATTACATCACAGTATTGATATTATATTGGCATACTGCCCAGCCCTACTTAGGATTGTGTAAATGATCTCTGTAGTCTTCCAAAAGAGCACGGTTAGATCAGATACCTGATGGCTCTAAGTCAGAACCATCTTCCTCCTCCTCTTCCTTCTGTGCGCTCTGCCACTGGTTCTCTTGTGTGATTGATTGCTTAAGCAGCTGATATGCTTTTGTCTCTACAAAAAAAAAAAAGAAAGATAAAAACACACACAAAACAGGCTGATCAAATATTTGCCCAAGACCTGCGTTTCCAACTTTGCAGGGCCTCCATGTTTAATGAACCAACAGGAGCCTTTGAGAGCTCTGATGAGGAAAGAGTGGAGGGGGAAGGACATAAGATGAACACTAAACTACGGATTTAGTTCAGACACGCAGGCAGCCGGCTGTCGCCACGCAACAACAACGACGACCATCCTTTTGTGTTATCACCTGAATACAGTCAAATCATGCTTCAGTCTACATAACCTTTGAAAGAAAATGATAAGGGTAGTAAAGCCTTACTTTGATATTCTTTTTATTAGAATGTACATTAGGGGAATTATATAATGCACCCTTTTGCTCACAGTCAGCGATGTTGAGCTAAATTACTGTGAGTTATGTTTTACTTTTCAAACTTACAAAACACAGCATCAGTTTTATCCTGACTACTGACAACTTCAGAAAGTACTATCACTGTACAACCCAGATTAGCTACACTACTTTTTAAACTACAGTGATGAATGTCACTCACTTACCACTGATACTTATTAATGATACTAATTTAATGCCTTTGATGACTATTATAAGGACTGCACAGGGACTCAGACGGTACCTCACAACTTCAGGACCTGGGGTGTGTCTGTGCACCTTCTTATATGCATGTAGCTTTTCATCATTGTAATTCAGTATGCTCTCACCTCCCAAAAGCATCTTAATAGGTGGGGATTGGCTACTCTAAATTGTCCCTAGAGGTCAATGGTTATGTGAGGTTTTTTCTTTCCTGTCAACATCTGAATTAATTAAGTATCACGTGAGTTTATGAGCCATTACTAACGTTGTGACTCCACATAGGTTTTTCTCCTCACATTTCTGATCATCATCATCATCATCATCAAGGCAGAAAATGGTGATGGGAAAATTATAACAGAATGACAATCGCAATGATCTGAATTATCCATCCATCTTCTACCGCTTCCTCCTTTTCAGGGTCACGGGGAACCTGGAGCCTATCCCAGGAAGCATCGGGCACAAGGCGGGGTACACCCTGGACAGGGTGCCAGTCAATCGCCAGGGCACAATCACATACACACTCAAACACCCAGATCTGAATTATATCCAAACAAAAATAGTGCTGACACTGTGATGGACTTGACATCCCTCCAGAGTCTATTTCTGATTTGCACCCAGTTATCCATAAGTGGTCACTGAAGGAGAATGAATGTTATAAGATCATAAAAGCCAATCACTAATTGTAAACCCCAAAAAGATCACCAACTGACTGGCTCTTAAAGTGAATCTACAACATAATAGACTGCAATGCCTCATTACCTCACGGAAATTATTAGAATTGTTGAAATGTAACTGTCAACAGATGAACAACGCCTTCCGATGCCCATTTACTCACTAAGAAAGATAAACGTGTACTGAATCTAAAAGGTTTTTTTTTGTGTGTGTGCTGCAAAATCTACAAAAACATCATTGTTTCCATATAGGAATAAACACACATTAAAAAGGATTTATTTAGATGATTTGGGTGTTTACTGTGATGACTGCAAAAGAAAGACCCCAGCGTCTGCCTGTAAATATTTCCGACACGGGCAGGGATAACAGAGGTGTTTTTTGTACTGCCGTGCCTTTGATTAGTGGCAGTAAGATGCTGGACTTCTTTCTTTAGGGAAGCCAGCAGATGAAAGGCACAGTATGAAATCAGATAGCCAAGTGGAATAATGGACAGTTTTACATTTCTGAGCCTGGTGCTGGGGGCTTGCTAGTCTGAACTCTTAAAGGCATACCTTCACATCAAATCTTTTCAAGTCTGCCTCTAGCTGTAGAAGATAATGAGAACCAATGCCAGATCTTGTATGGCACCCCCCGGCCGGCCAGAGGACAATTAAATGGCTATATTATTCTGCCCAAGAATCTCAGTTTTATGTGTACCAATGACAGAAGAAGGGGGAGATGAGCCTGTTTTCTCTTGTGATAATTAGAGGACCTCTTCTGCTCTTCAGCTGGAACTTTCACCTCCATCATCTTTCCACAACTGTCTATTTTTGGGTGGGGGGCAGAGACCCCCATTATTCATTGACCAAGAGAAAGAACTTCCAATTGGGCGGGATTTCTGGACTGACTTTTTACCTCTAATAGGAAGACTTTCCACAGGGCTTTGGTTGGAACTGTCCTCTTCATCACTTTGTTCTTCTGGAAAAAAGAAACGAGAGAAAAAAAAAAGCACGGTGAGAGGGGGAGAGCAGGAAAGAGAGAGGAAGATGGAGAGAGGGGGGAGGGGGGGTTGTTGTGCAGTCTTTGTGTATCTGAACAGCAGGACTGATGGGGACAGGGACGGGTTTAAATGGGGAATTGAAGGTCCACTAGGCATTAACGGGGTAAAGAAATGGAATTCTGACGGAGTGTTTTCTCATGAGGACCACAAAGCCCTGGCACAATGCTCTTCTTCCAATCTTCTAGCAGAATGGAATCACTATATTGAGACTTTCCATCATAAAGCATTACAGATCAACGCTTACAAGCGTGACCTTGTCTGCCTCTGAAATACCTGCAGATTCCCTCTTTGATCTGTGTGGGCATCAAGTGCCGTAACCAGCTCGCTCAATTTTTGTGTTAAGTAGGATCCTTTTTTAACTTCACTCATACCAGCCTTTATTAAAATAATGTAATTAATGAAACTTTTGTTTGTAAAAGTGTTTCCTATTTTACACAAAATCAAAGCAGCTACTAGCCAAGAAAAGTTTAGTTGACTGTGTACTATGATACATGGAATTAACAAATATTTATTTATGAACAAAATTTGATAGGTCAACAATTTACATAATGCACAGACTATATTATATCTCTAAATGGGGACATTATCCCCATGTATTATCAAACAAATACTGTTTTGTCCAGACAATAAGTCGCTCTGTACAATAAGATGCACAACTGCAAAGCTCAACTTCTTTGTTCAATTCATATTAAATGTATCCAGCATTTTTTTTTTTTTTTTTTTTTTTTTGCATAATGCTTTAAAACAGCACTTCAGAGCCACCTACTGGTATTGTGTTGCTTGTTTTGTGCCTGTTAGTGAAGGGTTGCTGAGCTGAGTTATTGGCTACAGTCCTTTCTCAATATCTCTGTCTGCCCTGGAAAATAAAAAACCTCATCTGTACAAAGACAGTACATGTTTAATGCTTAAAGTTGAAACCATGACATTTTTGCTTGCATAAAAAAAAGTCCTGCTATGACAAAGATTATTTCATCTAAGTGATAATAGTAAAAACAGTGTTCCATCACACACAATGTTAATTCACATGGAAGCTCTAGCTTAAGATACAGACCCATACACCATGAACTGACCTTTACCACATTCTTTATTTTTTACAGTTTGCAAATTAAACTTTCTATGAAAAATCTATATATGAAATATCTATAGAGAACGTGCTAAGCTTGCTCACTTGTGCTGTTAGCATATCTCATAGCTGAATGGTGCTCTGAGAACAAAAGCTTCAATGTGGCAATTGTTTTGTGATTCCTTTTGCTAATTCTGATAACTACTGAAGTGATTACATTCACTGAAGTGATTAAGTGTTGGTGGCAAAATATTGCAATTGCAAGTGTAGCATGACTACATGATAAACAGGAATAGTACAATTAGGCAAAAAACACAAAAATGATGACATACAGTCTCCTTAAAAAAATGTATTGGAACAGCAAGGCCAATTCGTTTGTTTTTGTTAAACATTGTAGACATTTTGTTTTGAGATCAAAAGATTAATATTAGACGATAGATCAGAATTTTAGCTTTCATTTTTTGATATTTACTTATATGTTATGTTAAACAATTTAGAACATGGTACCTTTTGTTTGAACGCACCCATATTTCAAGTAATCAAAATTATTGGAACACGTGACACAGGTGTTTCTTGCTACCCAGATGTGCCCTGTTAAATGGATTGTTTAAACAATTAATAGCTCTGAATGTTTACTCTTGGTTTGAGCCCTGGGTCTTGCCTATGAAGACTGTGTGTTGTTAAAAAAAAAAAAAAAAAAGAGTATAAACCCACATGAAGATCAGGGAGCTGTCTATGGGAGAAAAGCAAGCAATTTTGAAGCTGAGAAAAAGGGAAAAATCAGTCAGACACATTGCATATGCATTGGGCATAGCCAATACAACAATTTGGAATGTGCCAAAAAAGAAAGAACCCACTGGTGTACAAACAACCAGGCCAAGGAAAACAACTGCAGTTGATGACAAACATTGTTGTGAAAAAAAACCCCAAAACAACAAACAGTCAGTGACAACACCAAAAAGCTCCACAGGGCAGGAATGAAAGTATCACAGTCCACCATTCGTAAAGAGAACCGGGAGCAGAAATACAGAGGTCATACCACAAGATGCAAACCTCTCACGAGCAGTAAGACTCAGAAAGCCAAATTGGAATTCACAAAGAAATACAGAGATGAGCCACAAAAGTTCTGGAACAAAGATTAGCCTCTACCAAAGTGATGAAAAGGCCAAAGTGTGGAGAAAGTAAGAATCTGTTCATGATCCAAAACATATGAGCGCATTGGTCAAGCAAGGTGGAGGAAGTGCCATGGCGTGCGCTTGTATGGCTACTTCTGGAAGATGCTCGCTAATCTTTATTGATGATGTATCTCATGATGGTAGCAGCAGAATGAAATCAGAAGTTTTCAGAAACATTTTGTCTGCCAACACAACAGAGGATTCATCAGGCAAGTCAGTTGCCAGACCTTAATCCAACTGAGGATGTATTTCACCCCCTGAAGAGTAGAATGAAGTGAGAAACTCCCAAAAACCAACAACAACTGAAAGAAGAATAAGATAAAAGGAGATGTCACCGACTTGATGCAAGGGATATGCAACCAAATATTAAGTGCCATTTACTTTAAAAAATTGGGTGATCTGCCACCAGAGGTGTCATGTTTTAAGTTTAACATATCTAGATTAAGAAATGAAAGCTGAAATTCTAATCTATTGTCTACATTCATTCAAAACAATGGTAGGGGGCAAAACAAGTCTTATAGTCCAGAAAATATATGAATGATTCTAAAGCAAGCCCTACCTGTGGTTCAGAACAACTAGAAAGATTCCACATAGAGTGATGTATATTCTCTCGATACATATATATGCCAAATAAATGTATCTTTTTTTTTTAAATAATAAAATGTTCATAAATTGTCACATTGTTTAACGTTTAGCATAAGTGTTTTAATTCCAATGATTTCTAACATTTGTTTTTGTTAGAAATCAGAATTCAGTATTCAACAGTGTTCTGAGCATAACTACATTTTCTGTATGACCTTGTGGAGGAGAAGATGGCAGTGTATGGCTAGCAAAAAGTGTGAGTAGCTGTGGGTGTGCACTGACCGCGCGTTCCAGTGGAGCTGATGGATTTCTTGGAGGGTCTGACCAGTTTGATCTCCACGATGTCATTTAAAAGCGAGGGTAAGCTGCAGGATGAGGAGTCCTCACTCTCCGCTGAGTGATGAGTCTCAGCCGCATGGGTCAAAAGCCTCTTCAGCAGCACTTCGGCCTGTATCCCAACCCCACACACACACACCTGTAACTCAACAGCACTGAATATACTCCTCTTCTCGATTCAGCATTCCTTACAGATAGAGACATCTAGAGTGACATAAATTATACCAAATATGTCTCCAACTGTGTAACTGATAACACGTTCAAATAATTGGGATGTAATCAGCTGAGGATATCCTGTCCGCCTCATCTCACTATGACATCTCTTCATAGGAAACGCAGCATACAAGTTACAAGAAAGCAGTAGCATGACAGCTGACGGTGACTTTGAATATATCTCCAAACGAATCGCTCTTATCTATTAAGACGTGTCTCTCTCTCTCTCTATTCTTCAAATCCCAACTCTCAAATCAAGTGTGCTGTTCGTAACATTTAATGAGTATTAATCTAAAAACTCAAGCACTTCAAATATTTTACGTAATTTTAGCTCCGATCTGTAGGTCAGTAACACAGATTACCAGAACAGACTGTCACATGCATCTGGGTTTCTATTAAGACCCTGAAGCTTATTATTATTATTATTATTATTATTATTATACAAATCTGTATTAGTTAATTGCAGCATGGCAAAAAGAAAAAGAAAAAAAATTCAGTGAACTGGTGCATTTTAAAATTTAATATTTAGTCTTGCAACCCGACATGCATGCAAAACATTTTCTGTTCTCTCAGAGCAAACAAGGCAGAGAGAGGGAAAAGCACTTATCCTCCTGCTACTCTTGGCCATGATGATGGGAGAGCTGTTGGATCACACTCTTGAGAGCTCTAGTCTTTCTCTTTCTTGTGTTTGCACATTCTCTTCACAGTCACAACAGCTAGTACACTAATAATTCTCCTCAACATACTAATGTAAAAATATCATCCTATACAATTCATACATACATGAAAAAATAAGAAGGTAAAAATACTGTAAGCTAAAGGTGCATGTTTCTGGGGTGTCATTTTTGCACTTGCAGTGATTACTAAAATTATGGATTAATAGCTAATAACACTAAGGCCACAACATTGCCTTTACGTCAAAATCTAGGGCTGGACTATATTTTGATATAATATCGAGATCATGATAAAAGATTACACGATAGACTTCTCAGATATTGTTGGTATGGTGATGAATTTTTTAAATGTTTTTAATAATTACAAGGTACTGAATGGATGACGTTGATTTGATGTGATTAAAAAAATAATTGTCTTCTTTGCCTTTGTAGGCATTAAAGAAATGCATCATTGAAGTCAGTTTAACGTTTCTTTTTGTTGTCTTTGTTTATTTTACTACTGTTTTGCAGACAGTTTGCAGCGTGTATCGTAGAAATGTTCTTAAGCATCATAATATGATATTTGTGTCATATCGCCTATCTCTAGCAAAATCTATAGAGATATTCAATATAATATTTCACGTGTAGCCTAGAATTGTGTGATACTGATTTTTTTCCTTGTTTGTGATTTTCAAAAATTGTGATAAATGATTTAATTGTCCAGAAGACAAGCATTTCTACCATTTCAGGTTTAAGGATAATAGGGCAGGGCGTAATAATATTATCAGCTGTGCAGTCAGGAATGAATAAGAAATAGTTAATTGATTTTAGTTAAGTCTAACATAGGTTATTAGATTTTATTTCATATAATGATTCTTCCTTGATCTTCACAGAAAGCGATTATATGGCACAAGCCTAGTATAGACTCAGATTTCGATGAGGAGAAGAAAAAGATGAAGAGGAAGAAGATTCATCAATCAGAGCCCAAGAGATGCCAGGCAAAATTCCATCTGTACTAAACACTTGGGTATTTTAGTGCAATACCAGTATTGAGCTTCACTGTCAAAGACAAAAGACACAAAACCATTCAAAAAGAACATGCGTCTACACCTATTTAAGGTTGAGTGGATAGAAGCGCTACCTTGTCTGCGTAGGAGGCATTGTAGTGCACTAGGAGCGGAGAGAAGAGCTGCACAATGCTGTTGAGGGAAAGAACCTCTTGCTGCAACAGCTGAAGGGCGTGTGTGAACCAGCGCTCCCACAGGGCAACGCTATCACCAGACAGACACGACCTGAATGCACATACACACACACACACACACACACACACACACACACACACAACACTGACGATAATAGCACATCCTACATTATCATAATATGTATAACCGAACAGCATTTGATATCAAACTATTGTTATACAATTACAGATAATTACAAGGTAATAATTTATCACACAAAAGATATATAATAAAATGCATTAACCACATTTATTTCATAAAGAAAGCAGAAATAGAGATAAGGAACAATAACAACAAGAGTTACTACCCAGTACAGCATGTACAAATATTCCTTTTCATGTTGTTATTTAGTGGACTATATAAGTGAAATGAATGCACATTCCATGGCTTAATCTGCATATCAATATGCAGAACATAAATGATTATTTTCCATCTTTATGTTCAATAGGGCTCAGTCTCTCTTATGAACAACAATCTGCTACAAACTACAGACACTACACAGCCACGCTACAGCAGCCTAATGCAGGGTGTAAACTACCTGATGTGTGCTGGATCTACTGCAGTGGACCAGTGTATGTTAACCAGATCGCTGTGTAGCAGGCAGCCATGAGTTGTGGTCCATAACAACCAGGGCAACTGCTGCAGAACCACGGCTCCACATGCACGCAGCTCCTCTCCTCTCAGCTCTCCACGCTGACGACACAGGCTGCGGAATACACACAGTTATAATGAGCTGACACACACACACACTTTTATGTGTATTGATTTTTTTTGTACATGCACACGCATGAAACTGCAATCCATTTTATAATAATTATTCACACAAAAAGTCACAACTTTACAATTCTATCAAATTTGCAAGCAAAATAAGAAAATCGATCATTTTAAGATGCCATGCTCATTCATTTGCCGACACACATCCTAATTATCAGCCCCTAACTCAACAGCAAGAAGGGAGTTACTATGACAATTCACAGTGATCTGAAACCCTTCAGAAGCCGAGATTTATTGATAGAATTTTGCCGATGCCAAGTAATGGCACTTAATTTAAAGTGAGTGCTCTTAAAGACAGGATAACGCAATTTCCCCTGGAAGTATAAACACTACACAGCAATGAAAAGAAGACTCGAGCAAAGCAGTGAATTGTACCTAATAGTCTCCCTGAGCTTCTGTTCACTGACTGCAGAACTACTGTACAGCTCGGTGTCTCTAGCAGGGAGTCGCTCCTCAATGCTGTCCAGCAGATAAAAGAATTCCTCCAGTGACAGTCTGAAAGTAAAAACAAAATTCCAGATGAGCAAACCACACCACAGTTTATGTATTACCTGTGTGTGTGTGTGTATTGTTCCCATCAATCTGTACAGGAACTCAACATTTTTTTGTGATTGCTGTGGCCAAAAATGCTTGGTTTTGTGCCTTTTTGCGGAAAACTACTTGAATTGGTGAAAATATAATTGCACATTTGTTTTGCACAGTCTTTCGCATTATTTGTTTGTGAATGAGCCCTTTTGGCTGCATTCAAGTTCGATGCACGTAAATGGAAGAGGACGTCACATGACTGTCTTATGAAACAGTTAATACAGTTAGACAATAAAGTACAATGTATACTTCATGCAATCTCATATGAAAATTTACATGGCAAGCAAATTCAAACCCAGCACTTGCTTTTTGGGGAAAATTTTTTTTTTTTTTTTTTTTTTTAAATATGTCAACAAATATTAAATCACAGGTGATGGTGGAAATAACTGTTAATCCTATATCTGTCTTTGTGGATTTTTAGCCAGGCCCAAATCCCAAGCCCTTCCCACATGAAAGGCCCAAAAAGAATCTATGATGGTCTATAATTGGTTCAGAGGTCAGAGAACATTCGCTGTCTCTATTTGACGGTTGTTTCTTGATAACATCCGGAGTAAGCCACCCATGTAAGTTATATCCATGATGCGGTGTAGAGCACAAGCCATCTGGCCAAGCCCACTTCAGAGAGACTGCTGCAGTCTCTCTGCAGTCTGGAGGAAAATCTAATTTTACTCTAACTCTCTATCTCCTTCAGCAATGGACAGAGCATCCATGTTTCTGTGTTTTATTTGGCGGAACCATTCAACCATGGCCTTTCCTAACAACAGTGCTGTGAACATTTGATTATGTACTAGCTTATTCTACAGGGTCTTTTTTGTAATCTACTGCAGTTTGTATTTATTTCAGATGTCTTTCTTCTTTATCATAAAGGTGCATATAATTTGCTATCTAATATTTAGTGGATTAGTGGACACGTTTGTATTACCTTTGTACGATTTCAAATCAAGCATTAAAAACAACAAAAAGAGAGCATGCAGATTGCTGTAAAGGCCAGGATGTGCTCAGATTCATATTTAAGGTTTGCATTCACTAAGCTAGGAGAATAAAAGAGTTACAGAAAAGAGCCTAATATGTACTTCTCCTCACAAGGCCACATATTCATACTTAAACATTAGTTACATTAGTAAAATCTGAAGCTGTTGCTTAGTAAGAATTGATTTAATTAAAAGGTGAAATAAAGTGCATACATATAAAACGATCTGAAACTGAAAAAAAAAAAGACACATCTGATGTCAAAGAAACTGTACATGGAAATGAGAGGCAATATTCATGTGCAAACTGTAGCAGTTTGTAAAAGATTCCACTATAGCAATCCAGTAGGGTTGTAATGATGTACAAAACGATACGATATGATGTGCCTCGAAACAATACCTTTTCAATACAAAAATAAAAATAGCCTGAATATGGGCCTTAGGTTTCCATTTTCAATAATGTCATGTCAGTCATTGTGTGATCCATTCAGACTCTTAGCAGTATATAACAAAACTAAAGAATGTAACAAAATTAAATATGCCTAAGCAAATCACTAGCATGATTCTGGATGGTGTGTCTGAAGCACAAGGCTCCCCCCCCCCCCCCATTCTGCTTTCAGCTGTTTGTGCTGTCAGAGTCACACAGCTCTGACAGATTTGTTTTCAATCCTGCATTCTCCACTTCCAAATATGAACTTCCCAAAAACTGCAGTGATTTCTTTAGCCTGGACGGAATCAGTGAGGAAAGGCGACTATATGATATGCTGTATCATTACACCCTTACTAGTCAGTTTTCTACACGTTTCACTACAGGGGGAATATTTTTTTAGTGGAATATTACAAATATACTGAGCAATCTGACAGCAGATATCCTGCAGATACACCTGCCTTTTTAAAAAAAGTTTTATTAAGGTATTAGATAAACCAACCTTATAAGGTACACCATGCATATTATAACTATATACGGTTTATAGTTTGTTTTTTCCATGCACAATGTCTGTTAGTCACCATGTACACTTCATCAGTAAAGTGTAAAAGTGTAGTTTTGGTGTGTTCCATTATAGTAAATCCACTAGGGTTTTAAAAAGCCAGCACCTCCATTGTATCTGAGAAGGAGAATGTCACTGCTATGCTGAGAAATATCACCACCTAAATAACATCTGGTCAGCAGTGGTCCATTTCCATTGATGGATGTGGTAGGAGAGGTTGCCAAATTATGCACAGCAACAGATGGGCTACAGTGACTTATAAACTAAGGGAATGTCTTCTGAAGTATTCCAGAATGGTTACTATTCAATTAAAGTTTTTTTAAGATAAAAAAAAAAAACCTGATTTATCAATCAAATATAATATTTACTGCTAAATTCCATGGTCAATAAAAGCTGACCATAATGAAAAGCAGCTCAGCTGGTAATACACATACAAAACACAAGCATCAATCTGGAATCGAATACACTGCCGAGCAATTCGCTACAACCACATTATTTAAACTGGTGGACATCATCTCATGGGCTCTTTTCCTAAAGTGCTGCCCACACTTCCATTCCTCTGAACACTCAGAGAGTGTCAAGAAATTGTCGACTCTACTGTGAGCAACTCTCCCGAGCAGAAAATTGCTCCGTTATAGCATTATCAGGGATTAGGGCAATAATGTTGAAATCGGGTCTAAGCCTTCCCTACATGCTACATGATGTCCCGAAGCTGCCACTGAGTCTCAATGAGTGAAGCCCTATGAAGCATGACCTTAGTTCATCAAATTCCCACAGACAGACATATACAGAGGAGCACAAACACACACACACACACACACACACACACACACACACACACACACACCTGAATTCGCACATACAGAGATTCACAGGAGTGAAACAGGAAAAAGTGCTGGCAATTGTTATGTTTGCCTGGTTCTTCAAAAGAACTCTCTTGTGGACTTCTCAGTCACTAATAATAAACGTGTTGGCTTCAGCTGCTGCAAACCTTTGTACCACAATTTTTTGGAGACATTGTTTCATAAAGCACTACCTCTGTTCTGGCTTTGGGAAAAGAGGTTCTCCAGACTCCACTCCATTTTTAGACTCTTGAATCGGTGTGACATTCTTCATGGTTTTGTGCTGCTCATGGAGGCCATCACCAAGTGAAGCTGAAACATCTCTGCTGGAGTCAAGTGAAAGGTCAGGTGTGACCTCTGCATCAGAGCTACCGATACTGGAGCTTTTGCTTTTACTCTGATCTGAAAGCACACAAACACACTCAACATTTCAACACTTAATATCTAACAAGAGATCAAATAACTGAGTTGCTCAACCTCCCAAGATTAAATAGCTCCAATTCCTGTCTACTGTCTGAATGATCATCATCTAACAGCACATACTAATCAGAGAAAGCAAATAAAAACATTTCAACACCAATTTATTTTATTTTTTTTGAGTGTTGTGATGCAGTCTCTATATGTGAATTGGGAGACACAACGGATTGCTGTAGCATGACCGAGATTCAAATTCAAATTCCAGTAAGAGAAAAGCCCCCTACTGACTTCAAATCTGATAAATAGTCTGCACACTTTAACAAATATAATGTCCTTACATTTTAAAGACTTGAAACAAATAATATAACAGTGTAGCACATAAAGTTGAGGAAATAGCACTAATAAAATTAAATAAACAGAAACTCTAACCCGGTCAGAGCAACAAAACAGAGAAGCACATTAATACAGAAGTAGATTTAAGAGGAGTAAGTCCACAAAATCTAGACGAAGTAATGCATCGACAATATCTTCAATAAGAATCCGAATTCTGTAGAGCTGGAAGGCCGAGTGCAAAAAAACAATAAAAGAAAAGTAAAGAAATTCTCCACTATATAGGTGATGCAATTCACCCCGATATCAAGTGTTTCCTATATCATATTCCCGATATCATAGTCTCCTGCTTCCTCCGCTGAAATAAAGTCCTTCTGAGCACCGTTATATGTTATGCGAAGCCGAGCTGGGTGAAGTATTCCATAGCGAGCGCCCTCAATACCACGAAGTTGACGCCGAACCTCGTTAAACGCGGCCCGGGCCCAGGCTGTCTTGGCTGTGTAGTCAGGGAAAACGGAGATGGTCAGATCCTTTACTTTAATCCACTGGATCTCTCTTGCACGGCGTAAAATGTCAACACAGTCAGTGTAATAGTGGAATCTACACACAGTAGATCGTGGTCGTTCACCAGGCTTGGGCTTCGGCTGAAGGGTCCAGTGGGACCGGTCCAGAACCGGCTCCTTCTCCAGACCAAACGCCTCTTTTAACAAGGCCGCTACAGCAGCGGTTGTACATGTGTCAGCGCCCTCTGGAACTCCCACTATCCTAACGTTACTGCGCCGTGACCTTGACTCCAAATCCTCACATTTATTCTCTAATTGAGTCACGGTCGCAGTGAGAGACTTGATAGTAGTCTTCATGTGAACTATGTCATCGGTGCAATCGGAGAGCACGTGCTGCATTTCCACAACAGTGCCTTTCAGTGTTGATATGGTGGCCTCGGTAGCAACTTTATCACTAGCCAGCTGTGTCAACCTGGATAGTAGACAGCGCACCCCCGAGAGTCTCCTGGAGCTCCTTTTTAAAAATATCGGCAATCTCCTTCCTCAGTGAAACCAGCAACTCAAGCTTGAGTGCGACGAAGTCAGGGTCACTGCTCGGCAACGCGGATTCAAAGGGAGAAGGGGGCTCGCTCGCGGCGCGCACCCTAGCCCTCAGTTGTGTCTGAATACTACCACGGGTTTTCGTATTCTTTCCAGACATTTTAACGAGCCACAAATTTAAAAGTGCAAACAAGGAAAAGATGTAGAATAAGTCAAAATATATTATATGACCAAAAAGCACTAATTATTACAATTTTAATCGAAATCAGCAGGAGACTCCAAGTTCGCGTCCTACTCCATCGAACTCCGAATTCGAACTTCACTGTGCTCCTCTAGCAGTCAATTAAAAAAATAATCTTGTATAGTAGCACTATTTATATTGTTCTCTGCTTGATATATCACTTTGCTTGTATTTCCTCATTTGTAAGACGCTTTGGATAAAAGTGTCTGCTAAATAAATAAATGTCGATGTAAATGTAAACCTGTGTTTATTCTGTTTGTGACATAATGGTTCGCAAATCATAACAGAACATTGCCTACGAACATTGAAACCAGCATAGCATAAATGTCAAAATGTCTAACCTGGAACAGGTGTATGACGTTGTAGTGTCGGCTCTCTAGAGTTCCTGCACACAGAGGAGCCTGTTGAGTGAGTGGTATCTGGGGACGCACTCTGGCTGAGATGGCTCTGCAGTGATGCACTGCTCTTTGGCCTGCTGGCGCTTCCATGATGAGAGCACACTCCAGATGCCTTCAAGGTCACATGAGTAGAAGCCAGCTGTCCTGACCCGCACACCTCTATTTCGCTCACACATGGATCACAATCGAACACCGGTTGCCTTTCAGGGAAATCACTGGAATTTAGAATGTCATCAGATAAAGATTTGTTGCCGCTGGCTTTTGAAACTGGGGCGTTCATCAAAGGGCTGCTTTGTAGCAAAGAAGATGAAGGGTGATTAGGTTTTGGCTCCATCAGTGAATGTGCGCTCATGATGCCATCCTCCACCAAAGTGTCTTTGAGGGGTTGCCAACCCATTAAGGTGATAGCAGGTTGAGACGACATTCGCCCAGTGCTGAGAGAAAGGGACCTGCTTTGTTCCTGCTAATTATTTGGAGAGAGAGAGAGAGAGAGAGAGAGAGAGAGAGAGAGAAAGAGAGAGAGAGAGAGAGAAATATGAAGGACTCTGGAAGAACTTCTCGCAAAAATGTATGGGAAGAATTATTGACATCCCTAAATAATATTTACATTACTTGCATACATGTGTGTGGGATCATTTTAAAAGTAGTATTTTGCATACAATTTGCACACTTCAAAATCTCCTATTCTTGAAAGAGTAGTGTGTTAAAATAAATCTTTACTTTATACCCACATTTTTAAAACATCCCTTATTGTATGTGGTATTCATCTTTCTCACAGGATCTTACAGACAATGCCAGAATTATTGGAAGTCATGAAGACAAACACACATGAACACTACCTATTGTAGTATACTGTGGGATCTCAGGCAAGCACTGAATATGCGCCATGATTTTAATGTTGATAGACTCCCCAAAGAGGGCTCTATGTAGTCAACAGGGTGTGGTTCCAGACATTAAGAAAAGAACTCCGGTTACGCTTGCTCCTTTCCCAATAAACTCAAAACCAAAGTCTTTCAAAAAGGGCCGTTTTTAAGGCATTTAATTTGGGTAAATGGTATAATTTCTTCTCCAATCATCTTTTCAGCTGAGTGTACTGAGATCTCTGTCTTAACTTCTTAATCTTCAGAAATGTTTTACTCCCATGCTGCGATTCATGCCTGCAATGGTACTACGGCACTATGGAGCAAAATCTGCCACACAAAATAAACAAAACGCGTGGCTTCTGTGTCTCTTCTGATAAGGGTCTTAAATACCAAACAGTTAGCTGCTTAATAATATCCACTGTAAACCGCAAGGCCTGCCTGGCAGATCCAGTGGTGTAAAAAAAAAAAAAAAGAGAGAGAGAGGAAGGAAAAGTTAATTTCTTGGCTGAGTGATTTCATCGCTAGCTGCAGGGCAAAGTAGAAAGTGTTTTGCTAAAGTAGCAATTGATTCTTCTATCAATCTGTGGCACACGCCTGCTCTTCCAAGGAAAGTATTAAATATGAAAATCATATCCCGTTATCATGGCTTCCCAGCTTTCAGGCTGGTAAGCTCCCCTAATGAATACTGCTGCCTCGGGGACATGCGCACAGCCAGCAGTGGCGTGTATGCATAATGGAGTGATTCCTCCCATCTCTGCTCATTGTAATATTGCCAGGCTCGAGGGGGGGTGGGGGGGGACCACAGTCACAAGTGACTGCTTGAGACAACATGCTCCAAGTCATTATGAGCCGTCTTCCACATTTCATCTGAAAGCGCTCAAATCGCTTCAAGTGACGGAAAGAAGCAGCCGCAGGATTCAACCACATTTGTGGCCCAAGCACAACGTGCTGGATTAAACACCTGTGCTACCACAGATATGGTGACAAAACCGTAGTGTCTACATAACTGCGATTTTGGTTTTGCAGGACTACAGACCGAAGCGTAGTTTAACCGCTCATAATCGCAGATGGCTAATATAACTGTAGCAGCAAAAGACTGAGGCTAAAAAAAGACAGCAGGCAGTCAATGCTCTTAGCATAAAAGGTAGTCAATACAAGTTCTTCTTTTTTTCCCCGAGAGCTTCATAAAAAATGTGTAACATGTTGGTTTAAAGTCTGCAATACTACTTTATAAAATTAAAAAGGGATCATTTCAGCTCCAAGAATATCACAGTAATTACTTCAAGCACTTCCCAAATACCTTTTGATTGTAAATTAATTGCAGCCTTTGAACACCAATATGCTACATAAAATATCAAAATAAAAGTGTCTACTGAAGAAGAACTGCAGAGTAATTGATATGCTAGCTTATTATTCTTCTCTCCCACTTTCTTTTCTTTTCACTGAAAAAAACTGAACTGGTGATATCTCATCAAATGCAGAGATAGCTTTGTTAAACTTGAAATGCCAAATAATGGTTTAGGAAAGCTCTTACCTTTTGTGCGTCAAGTCCTCTTTCGCGTTCCCTCTCCTTCCCCTCCTCCGGAAGCCTTGCAATGCGATTTTTACATTCCAGCTGTATGAAATGTTATCTATTTAGCAATTAACCAACATGTTCTAGCTCATCCAACTCAATACTAATACTAATACTAATAATTTTAAAAATGTCTTATTTAAAAAAAAAAAAAACCTACATATTAGCAAGCTTTAACACTGTAATTTGCATCAATGCACTGGCAACCCTTAACACCAAGACCTACATTGTCCAGGTTTCGAAAAATTCATATACATTATAAATGAGTATAACTCAACTTCACTGGAGCACATGTTTACTCATCACTTCAACGCATACTTAAAGTCTTACAGCGTAAACTTGAAAATAAAAACGAGGAGAAAGAGGAGAATTAGGTTTATCTCTGAAAGTGTAGTCACTTGGTGTGGATATTCCCCTCTGAGTGCCCTTAACACTGCCTGCCAGGGCTCTTCATCAATCCAGTGGTTAGTCAGAATGACTGTCTTAATCCAAATTTCAATTAAAACGCCTAATGGCAGCTGTGAGGACACTGGGATTACCTCCTGTCTGCCACTTCATTTGCCTAAGACAGTAGCAGCTCCACAACAAGAAACCAAGCACAATTTGACATTTTTTCGTAATAACTTCCTAAATAATTATACATACACACACACACACACACACACACACACACACACACACACACACACACACAGCACTATAGACATACAGTGACAGGAAGACAGGACAGATTTGTATACATCATTTGTGCTGTACAACTGTGCTGTCTTTGTAACAAAGAATGTTGGTAACTCAACTATTTATTTCAATAAATAGCAAATAATGCAAGTTTAATTTGACCAGGTATCTGCAGCTATGTGTGCTTTTAGCTATCATATCAATAATGTTAAACAACCTTTAGAAATCCAACGTGGTCCTTAATTAAAAATCCACAAATATAATCTAGACACATTAAAACAAAGGCTGTCTTTTTTTTGTTGAGAAGGGGATTTCCAGAGGTACTTTAGCATCTAAATAGTGGGCAATTAATTTGGGGTGGTGTAATTAAACAAATTTGCTATTAAGCTGTCGAGCACTGTTCAATTTAAAGTGATAATCGACCACAGCCATTGTTTTCTTTTTCTCATTTTCCTTGATAAATGGTAGTGTTGGAGTGTTTACTATTCTTAAAGCGTACAGAGTTTATGAATTAGGCAAACGCAGATGAGAAATCAGACAATGATACTGGATTATAGGTGAATTGAAGCTGAAAACTATTACTCATGTTGCAAAAACAGTCTGCATGTAGGGCTGTAATAGTGTGTGATCGAACTGTGTAAAATTACAAAGTGATAAATGTAAGAGATTTTATGGAAATGTCATTATCAAAAATAGCATTTCATATAAATAAATAAACAAGCAAAAAAAAAAAAAGAGATTCCGTCAAATCCTGGGGGGTATTTTCAACTTTTCTTTAGTTTAAAGACACTCCAGGAAGCACTTTTCTTTATATTAACTCCCACTAAACCCAAAACAAAACTAAGTTTGTTTTTTTCTGAGAAACAAAACTGAATTTAAAATGCAGAACAATTAAATATAAACGAGATTTAAAAGGCCTCAACAATTCCAAATGTTTAAAATATGTTACTGAGTTTCTAACACAGGTATTTTAGACATACATGCTATGATCATGTGACCAATTAATGAACAAGTGCAACTTGTTAACAACAAAGCAATTATAATAAAAAGTCCAATATTATATTAAAACGAGGTGTATGTAGTATGCATGGACAGCAATGTGTACAATGATCATGAAGACACGCCCATCTGTCAGATGTAAATGGATCACAATTAATAAAGACTTTACTACTGGAACATTATTTACATATATCACACACACACACATCCCTCAAAAAAAAAAGTGAATATCGTGGAAAAGTAATTTTTTTCTGGAATTGAATTCAGTGTAACTTTCATATATTCTAGATTCATTACACAAAGTGAAATATTTCAAGCCTTTTTTGTTTTAATTTTGATGATTATAGCTTACAGTTCATGGAAATCAAAAATCCAGTATCTCAAAATATTAGAATAAACAATTTATAATAAAGAAATGTCGACCTGAGAAGAGCTCTAATCAGCTAATTAACTCAAAACACCTGCAAAGGTTTCCTAAGCCTTTAATCTCTCATTCTGTTTCAGTACACACAACCACAATCATGGGGAAGATGAAAGTAAATTTTGCATTTCATTTGGAAATCAAGGTCCCAGAGTCTGGAGGAAGAGTGGAGAGGCACAGAATCCAAGTTGCTTGAAGTCCAGTGTGAAGTTTCCACAGTCAGTGATGATTTGGGGTGTCATGTCATCTGCTGGTGTTGGTCCACTGTGTTTTCTCAAGTCGAGAGTCGATGCAGCATCTACTTGGAGATTTTAGAGCACTTCATGCTTCTATCTGCTGACAAGCTTTATGGAGATGCTGGTTTCCCTTTCCAGCAGGACTCGGCACTTGCCCACAGTGCCAAAACTACTAGTCACTGGTTTGCTGAGCATGGTATTACTGTGCTTGATTGGCCAGACAACTCACTTGACCTGAACCCCATAGAGAATCTCTGAGAGACACCAGACCCAACAATACAGACGAGCTGAAGGCCACTATCAAAGCAACCTGGGCTTCCAGAACACCTCAGCAGTGCCACAGGCTGATTGCCTCCATGCCATGCCGCATTGAAGCAGTAATTCCTGCAAAAGGAGCCCTGACCAAGTATTAAGTACATAAATTAACATACTTTTCAGAAGGTAATCATCAAGATTAAAACAAAAGAAAGGCTTGAAATATCACTTTATGTGTAATTACTCTAGAATATACAAAAGTTCCCCTTTTTGAATTAAATTACAGGGATTTTTTTTACTTTTCCACAATATTCTAATTTTATGAGATTCACCTGTCTGTGTGTGTCATTATATATATTATAGATTCACCAGACTGTGTATTTTTAAATGGTCAATTAAGACCATGATATTTTTATACTAGATCAACATACCATGAACATTTCAAACCACATCACCCAATACATGTATGAAAACTGTAGTATGTTACATCACATGGAAACATTAACAGGATCACAGAACATACACCAAACATTCATTACATCTGCATTTGGACACCTGGGGGGGTCTTTTTTTTTTTTTTTTTAAAAGGACAGACTATCAGAAAATCCTTGGGTCAATGAGAAATTCAAAACCACAACAACAAATATGATAAATATCAGCTCTTATAATCTAATTCATAAGCAGCATTCTGCAGAACAGTTGCCAAGAAAAATACCTTCAAGTGATGCAGTACGGTGTAGTCTACAGAGCATTCCTTCGCTTTTAATACCAGGCTCTCAGCACTTCTCAGAAGCTCAAGGTTACGAGTCTTTGCTTGCTGCTCTCTCTTACACAGCTCCCTATGATAGTGCCACATCTTGGTGCATTTTAGCCTGGCCCTGGGGGTGGGGGAGAAAATATATATATACATATTTTTCTACCAATCTTTAACAAGGGTGTCAATAATTCTGGAGTTGATTTAATAAAAATCATGTCATATAGGTTTGCATTTGGTGTCAACCTGCATCAGTTAGTCAGCATATATACACCTGATCAGAAACTAATAACAGCTTCTGCCAATCATTGCAAGAGTGATACTGAACAAAAATGGTGCTTAAATTAATTGAAGACTAGCTACAAATTTCTGCTAATGGCTTTGGACATTTAATTGCTACTCAATGGCAAAAATGCTTTTTCGCTTAATAAATAAATAAATAAATAAATAAATAAATAAATAAATGGGGAATGAAGGAAAAAATCTGTATTTAGATCATAAAGGCTGATTCACTAACCTCTTGCATATTTCCTGCTCATACGCTGTTGCAAAATGTTTGTTTGCGTCCATGAATTTAGTAGAGATGCACAAAAACAAATAGGTCTCCAGCACTTGTGTTAAGAGCCATCATATCATACACGAGTGGAGAAGAGGCTAGTTATCTAATTGTCCTAAAACAAAAGTTTAGGTGTGAAGTCCAATTCATACAACATGAGAAACATCGTATTCAAGTGTTAGAAAAGTGCATCAACAAAATGTACACCACATCAAAAATCTTCAGTGTTACTAGACACTGATCTCGAATCATGCACTTATTCAGAATTTAGTGCTTTTCATGATGTCTGAACTAAAAAATGAAACTATTTTGTTTAGTTGTATAATCAATGGCGGATTGTTTAAATTAGGATTGCAAACACGTTATTTTATCATTATCTTTGTGAGAAACTTCCACTGACAATTATTAAAGCAGCTAATTATTGCTAGGCCAACACCTAAATCTAAGCTTAAACTCAGCAACGAAATTCAAACATTTTGACCCTTTTAGTGTGTTTATTTATTTGATTTAAATAAAACCTTCAATTTGTATTTAAAAACACACACACACACACACACACACACACACATACATAAGTCAAACAAGACACTCACAGTCTTTCTTCTGATCTTGAGTGGGTGAAAAACTCTTCCTCCAACTCATGCCTTCTTTTTTCCCTAAAGAAAAAAAAATTATTTATAAACACACATTATTATGCTCTTTATTAATGAATTAGCTTATGTTTGGAGCTTTAAGAGACATTTCTCTGCCCAGTCTCTTCAAGGTTCTTGCAAAACAGCAGTAATAGCTAGTCCAGTACCCGACTACAAACACTGAAGATAGTCAGATGTCTGGAGCTGATCTTATAAAGCAGTAAGTCAGTTAGCTGTAAACACCAAACACGCTGATGTACAGAGAACCTGTAAACACGCTGATGTACAGAGAACCTGTAAACACGCTGATGTACAGAGAACCTGTAAACACGCTGATGTACAGAGTACCTGTAAACAGCAAACACGCTGACGTACAGAGTGCCTGTTAACAACAAACACACTGATGTACAGAGAACCTGTAAACACGCTGATGTACAGAGAACCTGTAAACACGCTGATGTACAGAGAACCTGTAAACACGCTGATGTACAGAGTACCTGTAAACACGCTGATGTACAGAGAACCTGTAAACACGCTGATGTACAGAGAACCTGTAAACACGCTGATGTACAGAGTACCTGTAAACACGCTGATGTACAACCTGTAAACAGCAAACACGCTGATGTACAGAGTACCTGTAAACAGCAAACACGCTGATGTACAGAGAACCTGTAAACACCAAACACGCTGATGTACAGAGTACCTGTAAACACACTGATGTACAGAGAACCTGTAAACACCAAACACGCTGATGTACAGAGAACCTGTAAACACCAAACACGCTGATGTACAGAGTACCTGTAAACACACTGATGTACAGAGAACCTGTAAACACCAAACACGCTGATGTACAGAGAACCTGTAAACACGCTGATGTACAGAGAACCTGTAAACACGCTGATGTACAGAGAACCTGTGAACTCGCTGATGTACAGAGAACCTGTAAACACGCTGATGTACAGAGAACCTGTAAACACGCTGATGTACAGAGAACCTGTAAACACGCTGATGTACAGAGAACCTGTAAACACGCGGATGTACAGAGAACCTGTAAACACGCTGATGTACAGAGAACCTGTAAACACGCGGATGTACAGAGAACCTGTAAACACGCTGATGTACAGAGTACCTGTAAACACCAAACACGCTGATGTACAGAGAACCTGTAAACACCAAACACGCTGATGTACAGAGAACCTGTAAACACGCTGATGTACAGACAACCTGTAAACACGCTGATGTACAGAGAACCTGTAAACACGCTGATGTACAGAGAACCTGTAAACACGCGGATGTACAGAGAACCTGTAAACACGCTGATGTACAGAGAACCTGTAAACACCAAACACACTGATGTACAGAGAACCTGTAAACACGCTGATGTACAGAGAACCTGTAAACACGCTGATGTAGAGTACCTGTAAACACGCTGATGTACAGAGAACCTGTAAACACGCTGATGTACAGAGAACCTGTAAACACGCTGATGTACAGACAACCTGTAAACACCAAACACGCTGATGTACACACAACCTGTAAACACACTGATGTACAGAGAACCTGTAAACACCAAACACGCTGATGTACAGAGAACCTGTAAACACGCTGATGTACAGAGAACCTGTAAACACCAAACACGCTGATGTACAGAGAACCTGTAAACACGCTGATGTACAGAGAACCTGTAAACACGCTGATGTACAGAGAACCTGTAAACACGCTGATGTACAGAGAACCTGTAAACACGCTGATGTACAGAGTACCTGTAAACACGCTGATGTACAGAGAACCTGTAAACACACTGATGTACAGACAACCTGTAAACACCAAACACGCTGATGTACAGAGTACCTGTAAACAGCAAACACGCTGATGTACAGAGAACCTGTAAACACCAAACACGCTGATGTACAGAGAACCTGTAAACACCAAACACGCTGATGTACAGAGAACCTGTAAACACACTGATGTACAGAGAACCTGTAAACACCAAACACGCTGATGTACAGAGAACCTGTAAACACGCTGATGTACAGAGAACCTGTAAACACGCTGATGTACAGAGAACCTGTAAACACGCTGATGTACAGAGAACCTGTAAACACGCTGATGTACAGAGAACCTGTAAACACGCTGATGTACAGAGAACCTGTAAACACGCTGATGTACAGAGAACCTGTAAACACGCTGATGTACAGAGAACCTGTAAACACGCTGATGTACAGAGAACCTGTAAACACGCTGATGTACAGAGAACCTGTAAACACGCGGATGTACAGAGAACCTGTAAACACGCTGATGTACAGAGAACCTGTAAACACGCTGATGTACAGAGAACCTGTAAACACGCTGATGTACAGAGTACCTGTAAACACGCTGATGTACAGAGAACCTGTAAACACACTGATGTACAGACAACCTGTAAACACCAAACACGCTGATGTACAGAGTACCTGTAAACAGCAAACACGCTGATGTACAGAGAACCTGTAAACACCAAACACGCTGATGTACAGAGAACCTGTAAACACCAAACACGCTGATGTACAGAGAACCTGTAAACACACTGATGTACAGAGAACCTGTAAACACAAAACACGCTGATGTACAGAGAACCTGTAAACACGCGGATGTACAGAGAACCTGTAAACACGCGGATGTACAGAGAACCTGTAAACACGCGGATGTACAGAGAACCTGTAAACACGCGGATGTACAGAGAACCTGTAAACACGCTGATGTACAGAGAACCTGTAAACACGCTGATGTACAGAGAACCTGTAAACACGCTGATGTACAGAGAACCTGTAAACACCATCCTGTTTTCCACCTTCTCGCGTTTAAACACTCGTTTATAGTTCTGCGTAGTTAAGTCAGTAAACTCCATCTACTTCAAACTTGAACTGTAGTGATACACTATACAGGAGGCTAGTTAGCTAACAGCTTAGTAAAGTCACTTTCCCCAAACAAACGTTAACTAGCTAACTGTACAGAAGCACATTGCTAAGCAACGGCAAATTTGACCAGTTAGCAAAGCTGTGCTAGCTAGTTTCCTTCAGTAAACCTGGTTTAACCGGTGTATCACACACTGACTTCTTAGGCAGGTCTTGACTCTGCCTCGCTTTGCCTCTTCTTAGACAGCTTTGTTAGCCAGCTGAAATGATGTATGCACCTTCTTACCTTTCGTGTATAGTGTTCTGAATAGATCCAATAGTTTCGAAGTATTCGGAAGTGCAAAAAGCCATTACAGGTTAGCTGAAACCTGCACACGCAAGCGAGCTAGCACAGTAGCCTTAGCTGTACTCCAAACCGCAGCTAAACAGTGAGTCTAAGCTGGTGTTAGCAGCGGTTGCCATGTGTACTGCCGCGCGCGCGCACGCACACACGCGCACAGCGGCTCTTACAAACTACTATGCGATTATATACGGGGTTTTACGGTAACTACTAGGCGCTTGGGTAAAAAAACAAATCCAGCTCTGTTGTTTTCTTTCATATTTCTTAAAATGAGGCAGTGAAGTGATTTCATATTAAGCGAGGATATAGTATAAACAGTCATTTGCAAGGATATATACAACTGTATTGTTTTTGTTCTTTTTTACAATTTAGCTTTTTATCGCTCCTCAAAAATAGAACGTTTCTTAATATCAGAGTGTCTTTCTGAAGCTTTCTTTTATATTTCTTACAAATGGCACAGTGAACTTCATATTAAAGGAGAACATTTAACATGTGTTGTGTCTGCGCGCGCGCCTCACATGAACACGATTTTCAGTCATGTACAGGTGCATCTAAAAAAAATCTGAATATCGTGGAAAATTTCATTCTTTCCCCCGTATTTTAATTCAAAAAGTGTAACTTTCATATTTTCTAGAGCCATTACACATAAAGTGAAATATTTCAAGCCTTTTTTGTTTTAATCTTGATGATTACGGCTTACAGGTCATGGAAATCAAAAATCCAGTATCTTAAAATATTAAAATATATAATTTATAATACAGAAATGTCGACCTTCTGAAAAGTATGTTAATGTATGTACTTAATACTTGATCAGGGCTTTAATCCTTTTGCATGAATTACTACATCAATGCGGCGTGGCATGGAGGCAATCAGCCTGTGGCACTGCTGAGGTGTTCTGGAAGCCCAGGTTGCTTTGATAGCGGCCTTCAGCTCGTCTGTATTGTAGGGTCTGGTGTCTCTCAGAGATTCTCTATGGGGTTCAGGTCAGGCGAGTTGGCTGGCCAATCAAGCACAGTAATACCATGCTCAGCAAACCAGTTACTAGTAGTTTTGGCACTGTGGGCAAGTGCCGAGTCCTGCTGGAAAAGGAAATCAGCATCTCCATAAAGCTTGTCAGCAGATAGAAGCATGAAGTGCTCTAAAATCTCCTGGTAGATGATGCATTGACTCTCGACTTGAGAAAACACAGTGGACCAACACCAGCAGATAACATGACACCCCAAATCATCACTGACTGTGGAAACTTCACACTGGACTTCAAGCAACTTGGATTCTGTGCCTCTGCACTCTTCCTCCAGACTCTGGGACCTTGATTTCCAAATGAAATGCAACATTTACTTTCATCTTCCCCATGATTGTGGTTGTGTGTACTGAAACAGAATGAGAGATTAAAGGCTTAGGAAATCTTTGCAGGTGTTTTGAGTTAATTAGCTGATTAGAGGTCAACATTTCTTTATTATAAATTCTTTATTCTAATATTTTGAGATACTGGATTTTTGATTTCCATGAGATGTGAGCTGTAATAATCAAAATTAAAACAAAAAAGGCTTGAAATATTTCACTTTATGTGTAATGAATCTAGAATATATGAAAGTTACACTTCTTGAATTAAATTACGGGGAAAAAAGAATTTTTTCACAATATTCAAATTTAGATGCACCTATATATATATATTCTTTTTTTAAGTGGAAAAAGGCTTTATACAAGTTTTCCACATTCTACAAATTGGGAAATTTATTATAGATTAAAGAGATATTTTATTGTTTCTTTTCTTTTTTTGCCTGGCTGGTTTAGTTAGCTACATTAGCACTTAGCTAGCTGAAGATTCTAAGATAAGAAATAATGTATCTGAATGCAGCCTGGTTGTAGTTAACTGTTAGGACCCAATTAGATTTTAGTTTAGTGTATTTAATTATTTCTTTATTTATTTTATTTTTAACTTTTTTTAATATAAATGCTCAAAAGTGAATTATCATAGCAGTTCAAATATGATCTGGCAACTGCCTTTGGTTCATGAGGCGTACCATATGTTTTTACTTATCAGTTGAATTTTAACTAAATAAATAAACAAACAGCCAACCAGAAAATTGCAGCAGGATAGGGTTCTATGTGTGTTTTCCACCTAGTCAAACATCCACTTGATAAATGTCTCAGGAATGTCTCAATGCTTTTTAAGTCAGTTATTCTACTGACACTGTTTTTGAACCGCATATTGTACTACTAAGTTTTTTTTATATATTCTATTATTGCTTTAAAAACTCCTAACTCAATTTTAAGGTCTCCATAATGTTGAGAGAAAGAACCAATGTAATAACATTACTTGCTAAATTAGTAGCTAGGTAAATCACTTGCTCTAAAGATACTCTCCTTTAACAGTTTAAATTAAAAATATGTTGTTGTTGTTGTTGTTGTTGTTTTTAATGTAAGGGTTCCACCAGAGGCCTCGTTTTGTGATTATCCATAAATGCTGCTCAAATACTAATGTGTACAAAACCTTCTATTGTTGAATGACACTTTCAATTATAACAGCTATGTTGCTGTTATTTTTGTTGTTGTTGTTCTTATTCTTATTCTTATTCTTCTTCTTCTTATTATTATTATTATTATCATCATCCTCATCATCATTATTATTATTATTTGAAGAAGCTTTTATTTGTCACACACACATTACAGTACACTGAAATTCTTTTTTTCATATATCCCCACTTGTTAGGAAGTTGGGGTCAGAGTGGCAGCTTGGCATTGCTGGGGCTTAAGCCCCCAAAGATTATTGTAGTAGTATTATTAGCATTAGTATAGTAGGAGTATTGCAATACAATCACTCTTGCCACTAATGATGTCAACAGTGATTTCACCCGGTTGACCATTGCCTTTTTCTTCCTTGTTCTATACTGGAGCTATACAGAGATACACAGAGAGATAAGGTGCATCAGCTATTGCTGTATAAAGTGCTACTTCATGAGTTCGATTTCACCATATCCTTTTCAATCATTTGCCCTGTAAGCCACTCTAAGAGCCCACTTGCACCTTTGTGGTCCTGTGTCCAGGCAGTAGGTAAACAGCCCAATTGCCTTAAAGCCATAGCTCAGAGAAACAACTTACAGAAGAGTTACTGAAGCGACTGACCATCATTAATAAATACCACTGTTATTGTCTCACATATTTACAGTGTGGAGGAAGAAGGGGCTCAATTCTATCAGAGCAGGGCCAAGTAACTGGGCGTTATGAAAGTAAGTGTCTCTCAAGTCAATAGAAGGGATTGAGGAGCGCTGATAGGAAGGTAGCTGTATGGACTCCCTGTCATGATTCAGTTTAGCTAGCAATCTTCTGGACTTTTCAGTTTCACCAAGATGAAATAGAGAGAATTTGAACCCACTTTCTGTAAATTGCTCTGCTATTCTGGCATCTAATAATATATGGTTGTGTCTTTTCCCATTTCTCAGCTAGGATTTGTTACTATAATAGATTTCTCATCAGAAAGGCTACACTGAAATCACTTTGGTCATGGGTGCATGTTACTTGAGTTTAGTAGTAATGGTGGTTGAATTGTAAGAAAAGTGTTGGACAAAATTGCTGAAACATATTGTTCTCCTGTTTAAAAGAACTCTGTTGAGTGGCTTTTTGATCGTTTGGTGCTCATTAGAGTCTGATGCTGATTGTTGTTGCAGATCCAGTTATGTATAATGTCATTTCTAGAACAGAAAACAGCCAAAGTCATATTAACACTGCTGAATAGCCATGCACAATTATCTTGAATGGTGAGGTGCAAGTTCACAGATAAAGTTATTACATCCATTTGTTGGGGCATTGTTTCCCAAATTAAGGGTCACATTTCTGAACAGTGTCTACATTTACTTCGTTACACTTATTTGAGTAACTTTTTGGAGAGAAAACCAAGTACTTTTAAGAGTAGATTTAACTGGCCATACTTATTCTCTTACTCAAGCTCATTTTTAATCACAGAAATGTACTTTTACTTCGCTACATTCGGTGGAGTTCCTCAGTTGCTGTTAATGTAGTTTTAATAATTATTTTATATCATGTATAATGAGGCCTCAAGTCTCATGATATGCTGCAGTGGTCTGAATGCGGATGCAATAACCACTTAATTTTTGGTGGCTCAGAAGAGAGGGAAGAAGCGAAAAGAAACACACTCTCTCTCTCTCTCTCTCTCTCTCTCTCTCTCTCTCTCTCTCTCTACACACACACATTCTCTTCTCTTCTGTTCCATTGTCTGTTCTTTTGTTCTCTGTCTTGTGTAAATGCAGATGTTGACAAGTTTGCATTGTTAACATGTTGTGAAAATAAAGACAGTCAGCCGTTGGGAAAATGTTTGTTTTTTGGTGGTCAGTGTGAGATTTTGTGTTGAAAATGACAGTTTGTGTGTTATTGTACCCATCACAGGACTGGGATATGCTGCTTCATCTTGTACCCAGGATTTATATCATAAAAACACAACATAGACTTTCAAGGCGAGGTGTGACTTATAGTTCTCCACGTAGTCCGAGATTCAGGATTCATTTTAATCAGATCTGAAGTAACTAGTAACTTGCTACTTGAGTAGTCTTCTCATTGGATACTTTATTACTCTTACTCAAGTAATTATTAACATTATTACTCTTACTGTTACTTGAGTAATTATTTTTATAGCTAGCTTTACTTGTACTTGAGTAAATTTTTTGGCTACTCTACCCACCTCTGCCACCTCTGACTGAAGAACAAACAAATATAATTGACTGACAATTATTTTAGTTTTGATGCCCATGTGATTTATATTTCTCAAACAGCAGAGGTGAGCTATTCTGGTCTCCTTCTAATGTGGGCTCCACCCAAGCAGTTTCTATAATTCCTGCCCCATCTAATTGCTCTTTAGAGGTTTGTTGTACGTTTTACATGCTAATCTGTCCTATTCATGGTCACTCTGAGCATAATAAATCCTCTTGTTTACTTCCTGCATGTATAATTGATATCGTTGCATAGCTCTTTGTTTGAGCAAGGAAAGGCTGAAAGGCATTATTTTGGAGATGACAACCGTGAGATTTGAGAGCTGCTCTTTCTCTGAGAGCAAGCACAGATTCAAGTGAGATTCAAAACAACCGATCCTTGACAAATGTATCATTCACTAAGCAAACACTCATGACTGATAGAGATTTATATATTGCCTATTAGGATGAGGTATTAAAACTGAGCAGAGTTAAAAAATAGAACAGTATTGAAAAATAAAAAAGACCATCCACACTTGCACCTTTGTGGCCGTGGGTCCAGGCAGTAGGTAAACAGCCCAATTTCCTTAAAGCCATAGCACAGAGAAATAACTTAATGAAGAGTATACAGACCATCATTACTAAATACCACTGTTTTTTTGTCATATATTTATAGTTTGAAGACACTGTATACTGTGTATTTGATCATATTTAGCTCAGAATTTGCATGTGAATTAACAGCAATTTACTTTCTGTTCTAGATACATCACAAATGATTCCTTGACACCTTTGCTTCTCTGTCTAGGAAATCCAGGGTGCAGGCATGAAGGAGACAGAAACATCTGTCTGTTGAAAGATTTGATAACCAGGATGTGCAAATTGTCTTTAACTTTTCCTTGTTAAAGGCTTTTATTTGTCTTTAGTGAAAAATCTGAAGCTCAGTTGAATGCCTTAGCTTTATTTTTATATTCAGCTGATTTTTCAGTGTTGATGCTCAGGGCTGTCACTCTTGGTCACGTTTCGCACAATTGGGACTGATCCTAAAGGGGTCCAGGGCTGAATGTAAACTAGATTTCATTGAAAACTCTGTATATAACTAAAAATTCAAACATGTTCTATTGTTAAAGAATACAAAATGGGCTGCATCATACAATTTATCATTGGTCATTTAAATGAAAAAGTCTTCGCAGCAGGAATATTTCTTCAGTGATAAACACTGGACATAAATGCATGTACTTCCATGTGTGCTACAATACAAAATCTTTTTTTGTAAGCCCACAGTGAAGATTGTTCTTTTATTCTGTATCTGAGTAAATTGTCTCCATGAGGCTCAGGAGAGTCCCAGAGCAATTGCAAATAAGGTGAATTAATTTTTGCTCTGAATGTATTCTACATCCGAGTATAAAAGCTTTCAAGTTCTCTGTGTTAATTCAATGGTCACTTGTTTCATAATAGGTTTATGCCATCAGGAAAGTGAATTTGACCAGGCTTTTATCATTGTTCCAGTAAATGGACACTTGTGGTTAGCACCATTGAGGTATCATTTTGACATAGCTATATCAAAAAGGTTGAATACGTAATTAGCAAGTAATGATTTGCGTTCCTAGTATAAAACATACAATTGTAAAATACTCGTTCATTCATTCATTCATTCATTCATTCATTTATTCATATGTTTATCATTATCTAAACATAGCTCTTCTTCTGTATTAAGCTTGCTTTATTTTGGCATATAATCAATATCTTAGTGATGTAATGTGGAATAAGAGTAAACACCTGCAATAATAAAAATCCTCTAAAATGCCTAGTTAGAAAGCTTGTACCTTTTTGACCTCATTTATAGAACATTTTAAAAGCATTATGTGTGCATAGAATTTTGTACATAATATAATTTTTAATATGCATGCAGAAATATGTGCAAATGTAAGTCCTATATACTCAACCATTTCTGTCAGTGTGTTTGTGAGCGAGAGGAAAAGAGGTGTAGAAGTGATTAGTGCGGTACTGTCAAGTGGATAAAAAGGTGCAAAAGCCTTCTTTTTAAAATGAATGGTTGAAACATCAATGAACTAAAATGGATTGGTGCTTCATGAGATTCTCTGAAAGCTTTTCTTCAAAACCCAAGATTAAGAAGGAATTGGTCACAGCCTGTGTCCTGAACAAATGTCAAGACATTATGACACCCATGCCAATGACAATAATTGTCCTTGGACAATTGGCAATAGAAGAATTCGTTGACTTGTAGAATAGATTTGTAAAATAGAAGCTCTCTAATTTTGAATTGCTGTGGCATAAAGCTAAACAAAGGCTCGTGTAGATTGGAGAAGTCATTGTGCCTAATTATGAGAGATAATTTGAAATGCCGCTGAAAAACATGCGCTTGTGAATGTAAAGCATTTTAATTGGGCAAAATTGATTAGAATGGAGAGGACTCTGCTAAAAGCAGGCAATGTCATAATAAGGTAACATAGAATCTGCCCAGTAACACCTAGGTGTGAAAGCTGGCCATTATTGGAGAAATGCGAAAAATAAAAAAAAACACTGACTAACGTGTGGACAAATGTCATTTATTTGAAGCAAATAGTCTAAATCTGTCAATTACATCTGATTCATTTAGGATACATTTCACAAAAGGGCAGGCTGCTAATATCTCTCTTATTCAGTCATTTTTCCCTTTGAGTATAAAAAAAATATAATAAAACAAAACAAAACTGCTCACAATGTTTAGTGCTTTTCAACTTGTCAAAAGGAATTGAAATTATGTGGTGAAACAAGCATATTGCTCCAGTATATTCTACCCCTTATTCTGGAATCACAGTGTGAACGAGAAGACAGTGATATCCTAGCAATTCAGTCACATGATTTTTCTGTTGTGTTCACCATATTTGGATTTTTTATTTATTTTATTTTGCTTTGCTGCACAATGTACAGAGAACATAGCTAGAGTTGAAAATATTATGGCAACAATTACTTACCTTATTTAAAAGAGAATAAACTGTACTTTGACAAATGATAAAATAGTCTGTTATCCTTATGTATTTTCCCCAGAACTGCTGATTCCACTTAAACTGATTCAAAACTTACCAAATTCGTGTTTTCCTGACCTCATATGCAACCTCTATCCCTATTTTGGAGCATGCCTCAAAGCCTACAGGTGTTTGATCATGATTAGAGAAAAAAACTCAATCATTATAGGGATATTGGCTAACTAACTAACTTTTGGCTAACTAAACTGAAACAAGTAGCAGTCGGCAGCCACCTTGTCCATTATATGTGCAGAAATTAGCTTATTTAAATGAATTCAGATTGGCTTCTGCATCCATGTAGTGTAAAAAGAGAGAGGAGAGAATTCACCATTTTGCAAACATCTTGACACTACTTTTTTTGATGTTAGAAGGTCAGTTATGGGTGGTAGTTGCTTGGTGGTTAAGGCTCTGGGTTACTGATCGGAAGGTCGGCGTTCAAGCCCCAGCACTGTCAGGCTCTGGGTCACTGATCGGAAGGTCAGGGTTCAAGCCCCAGCACTTTCAGGCTCTGGGTTACTGATCGGAAGGTCGGGGTTCAAGCCCCAGCACTGTCAGGCTCTGGGTTACTGATCGGAAGGTCGGGGTTCAAGCCCCAGCACTGTCAGGCTCTGGGTTACTGATCGGAAGGTCAGCGTTCAAACCCCAGCACTGTCTGGCTCTGGGTTACTGATCGGAAGGTCAGGGTTCAAGCCCCAGCACTGTCAGGCTCTGGGTTACTGATTGGAAGGTCGGGGTTCAAGCCCCAGCACTGTCAGGCTCTGGGTTACTGATCGGAAGGTCGGGGTTCAAGCCCCAGCACTGTCAGGCTCTGGGTTACTGATCGGAAGGTCGGGGTTCAAGCCCCAGCGCTGTCAGGCTCTCGTTTACTGATCGGAAGACTGGGGGTTCACGCCTCAGTACTACCACTGTTGAGCCCTTGAGCAAGGACCTTAGCCCTCTCTGCTTCAGGGGCACTATATCATGGCTGACCCTGCACTCTGACCCCAACTTCCTAACATGCTGGGGTATGTGAAGAAAAGAATTTCACTGTGCTGTAATGTATATGTGATCAATAAAGACTCATTATCATTATCATTATGACAACTGAATTTTGGATAACATGTTGTCATGTCAGTACACGATGGTGTCCAGCAGGTATTATAAAACTGGATCCACATAGTCTCACTGTTTGGAAACACAAAATGGGTCAGTAAATTTTGGACTCCATAGTTACAGTTCACTTCCTCTGATGAGTCTGCGTTCATACCTGCATTTTCCCACCAACATTACAGGACCACAGTGTCCACAGTGCATGAATGCAACACTCAAAGACAAGTGACAGCTTTAAGGACTGAAAGTGGGCTTCAGTTACACTCTATATGAAGTGCACGTGTCACTTGGGAGTTCTCCCACTGCCTACTCTGAAACAACCTGGCTCGGATTGATGTATCTGGAACTGAAGTGTACAGTCTACAAGGAGCCACCCGCTGTGTTTCAGTGCTATTTCGTATTGGTCTCTTTCCACTTGGCCCATGTCTAATGCTGGATCACTGATATTTTTGTAAACAATTGCTCTCCTTGGTCCTGAAATGACGTGTCGCGTTGTTAGCCAACATGTACAGGACAGGAATCAAGGGCAACGCGGTGATACAGCATGTAGTGTTGCTGCTTCACATCTCCAGGTTCAATACTGAGCTTGGGTTATTGTCTGGACCACTTGAGTTGGAATGACTATATATATATATATATATATATATATATATATATATATATATATATATATATATATATATATA
This sequence comes from Ictalurus furcatus, assembly GCF_023375685.1. Lineage (NCBI taxonomy): Eukaryota > Metazoa > Chordata > Actinopteri > Siluriformes > Ictaluridae > Ictalurus > Ictalurus furcatus. Next base: position 15,932,618 of record NC_071263.1, read on the forward strand.
TATATATAGTCATTCCAACTCAAGTGGTCCATATATATATATATATATATATATATATATATATATATATATATATATATATATATGGGTTATTCCAACTCAAGTGGTCCAATAAATGCAAGGTTGGTTGTTTGACAATTTAAACTTTTTCTAATTTAACTGGAGTGATTACTTCTATGTATTGGCATAGCAAAATGGCCAATTTTTTTACTTATTTATTTTACTCGGTTTAATTTACAAGGCCATATATATACTAAGAGAAAAAAGAGAAATGAATCCCATTCTCTCACTCATTCACTTTCAGTAACTGCTTCATCCTTGCCAGGCTCACAGTAAATCTGAAGCAAAAACGACATCTTCAAACAGCGTCTAAAGACCTATATATATATATATATATATAGGTCTTTAGACGCTGTTTGAAGATGTCGTTTTTGCTTCAGATTTACTGTGAGCCTGGCAAGGATGAAGCAGTTACTGAAAGTGAATGAGTGAGAGAATGGGATTCATTTCTCTTTTAACTTCAAGGACACAATCTGAAGCATTAAACCACAAACAGTCGTTTGTTTCAGTTTTTGAAGCTAATTACAATCCATAAAGGTACATAATTATTCCAGTTTCAAAATACACTAGTTTGCTGTGAGGGTACATGAGTGTTCAAGGAAGCAATTTTAATTTCCTAGAATAAAGCCTTTCTTCCATCTACCATGCAGTGGTAATTAGGACTAAGATTAATTCCTGCAGAATTAAGTGAACAGACTGATTAGTTTTAGGCACCATGTAAAAAAGGAGAGTAACTCATGCTTCTACATTTGCTTTGGTAGTGATGCATAATAACAAATAAGTACTTTGTTAATGTTCCTAAGTATGTTTTGGAAATATTTGTACTTAAATATCAATCTTTCTGTTAACATCAATGTTTACTTTCTTTGCCTAGCTAAACATACCCAGTCTGACTATGTTGGGTGTCAGACCCTTTACATACATGATGTTCATCTTCTCTTATGGTGTGAGTACAGCAAAATATTCCAGCACAGCAAATCTTTTAATATAAGACCAAGTGAAACTTACAAGCCATGTAATAATTGTTAAAAAAAAAAAAAAAAAAACTGTTAACCAATTAACCTGCATACTCTACATAATTTCCATGATTACACTAACCTGTGTCAGTACCACACTAGCATAGAATCATGTGAAAAAATAAGTATACCCTATACCCTTTTTTTTTTTTTTTTTACATATTTGGAAGAAATAAGGAATATATATTATAAGGAAACATTTGATCATCTTTGAAACAGTGCCTATTAATAATGTTGATATACTTGGACAAAACCACAAGAACAATTATCTTTTTCAGTCATTTATTCAACAGAAATATCAATAGATGGGATATTCTTCTGTGGAAAAAGTAAGTACACCCTTGGCCTCAGAAGCTAGTATTGCCCCCTTAAGCAATACATGCATAATTGTCCACCAGGCTTGCTGGAATTTTTATCACTCTTCCATGCAATATTCTTTCAGTTGCAAGATGTTTGAGGGTTTTCTTGCACGTGTTTCAAATCCCCCTACAACATTTCAATGGGATTCAAATCCGGGCTTTGACTAGGCCATTCCATAACCCTCCATTCCTTCTTTTTGAGCCATTCCTTGATGGATTTGCTAGTGTGCTTAAGATCATTATCCTGCTGAAAGGTTCACTTTCAGTTTAACTTAAACTTCCAGACATATGACCTGACATTATCTTCTAGCACTCTTTGGTATGATGCATTTTTCCTGGCATGCCTCACATGCAGGTCAAATTTGTGCAGATTTGGTCAATTCTCTTTCTGATTGTAGAAGCATGCACTGGGTGTGTGAATGGGTGTGAGAATATGTGTATGATTGTGACCTGTGATGATTTCACACACTGTCCAGGGTGTCCCCCACCTTGTGCCCCAAGTTCCCTGGGATAGGCTCCAGGCTCCCTACAACCCTGTGTAGGATAAGCAGTACAGAAAATGGATGGATGGACATTCCATTTCTGTCCCCATGTTTGTCCCCTACTCTGAGTTCAGTAGACAATTTTATCAGACTGTCAGAATTGAGTGGAGACAGTGAGAGAAGAATCGTGTGAGCAAGCAACATGCGCATACAGTGATGATTTGGTTGGTAGTGTTAATGAAGGCTGTTAGTGATTTTTTTTTTGTCTCTGTGGAGAGAACTGGTAATTTAAGTGACAGTGTCTTCTCCATAATCCATGGTCGGTTGGTTTGAAGGTTAAGACTGCTTTATTCATGAGTGTCCATGAAAGGTAATTTTTGATGTGAAGTTTCTTTTACTGAGTTAAAAATTGGGCAAATTGAAGAAAAAAAAAAAAGATTTGAGTCTCAGATACACGTTGTCATGACCTTGATCTTGTAAAATTTTCATGCACTATATCAGTTCAAATGGCGAACAGTATTAAATCCAATATCTCAAAAAATATTATTTTATGGCACATAGACACACACACACACACACGCACACACGCACACACACATGCTGAAACTGTGATTTCCATTCACATAAATGGTATTAATGAGTGAGCAAGCACTGTAGAACTGATTTGTTTGTTTTTGTTATGCTATTAGGACCGGTACACTAATATTTTATGCTGCTATTTTATAGGCTGTTGGCCAATTAAATTATGACAAATTTGCAGTGATAGCAAATGAACATTATTATAATGACTAGAACGATTCAGAAACAATAGCCTCTATATTGGCTATAAATACATATAATTGCCTACTGTTTTTCATTCATTTTTTCCTTGGCTTAAAAACAATTGTGTTTTAAAGGGATGGTCAAGATTCTTCTGAAATAAACCTGACCTGAAAAAAAAAATCTAGTAACCTCAGTAATTTCAATAGTGTGGAAAAAGAAACCAATTTAAGCCCCTGCATAGCCTGATTTTGAATACAGAGAACTTTCTATGCAAATATTGATGCAACTTTTCCACACAAGTTGGCGATTCTGTACATGGCCCATTATTACAAGACCCCACTTAGTGAACTAATAGATGTGCTTTTTCCTTGTATCTGTTGACCTTTCTTGGTCAATCAGTTCCACCCCAAAGGTCCTATTTGACACCATGACCTGCTCTAAACAACACTGTGGGGTTATAAGAAGGATTGACAGCAAGCAGCATTTATTTATGTGTGTGAGGGTGTGTACACGTTCTCACTCATTGTGGCTCACCTTCTGCTGACACTGTCACTGGAAAATGTGCTTATGTGGGCTGTGTCTCCTAGGTCAAATTACCACCCAATCCTCCGGCTCCAGTGAATGAGCTCAGGCTGAGCGCTGTATCTCTTGCATTAAGCCATCTGCGTTATATAAGGCAAGTTCATATGATGAACTCTGTCACCAGTCTCCCTGCGTCCCCAAAACCCAGCATGCATAGTGATTGCAGATTGTGCATTTGAGAGATCCCCCCCCCCCCAACTATACCCGTGAGGAGCAGAAGAATTGTGTTACTCTGCAGCTGATTAGAAAGCTCATGCATAGCAAATCACACGACCAGTGCCTCTGCTCCCCTGTCTGCCCATGGTGCAGGTGAAAACAATTTACACATGGGTGGACTAATGGATACATTCATGGATAGCGGTGAGTGAAGGGAAGAAGAGAGTGAGCCAGAGAGGGATAGAGAGTGAGGGGCAGTAATAGGCTGAGGCCAATGCGGGGCATGAGACCTGGTCAAACAGACGCTGCAGATTGCACTGTATCGGATAACATCTAATCGCACGGGTCACAAGCTAATGAGTGCGATCGTGGCCTGCCAGTGCTAGCTTTTGGCCTGTGCTAAAGACACTTGTAAACAATTCGGCTACACGCACTACAAATACAGCTGTAATGTGTTGATTCAGCAGGTAATGAGCTGCTCCCAGAATCAATCCCCCCCTCTCTCCAGCTCTCTCCTGACCAGCCCCTTTGTAGCAGGGAGCAGCTAGCAGGGGTCAGTACAGCCCCCTCCCTCAGTGACCTCCCATTGCAGTAAGGACAGCACACTGTCTGAAGAGGATCATTCTCATATTGCGGAAGGCACCCGAGTGTCAGAACTTTCATTCGCGAGCGAGCAAATGAACAGGCAGCCGCTGCATGCTAATGAGGCGCAGGCTATTTTCCACCTTTTTTATCTGCACATTATGCTCTTGACTCTGGAGAAGGTGGGAATTAGGTTGGACCTCAGTGTCAGGCTGCCTGATGGCTGCGCTCAGGAAAACTGGTAATTGAAGCCGATGGCTGCCGCGGAGGAGGTCTGAATTTGGAAATAAACAGTTTCGAGCATCGCACGTCATTTCTGGAGAGATGGCAGGGGAATGGAAATGAGCTGTCTGGACCTAATGTGCTCACACAGCAGGGAAAAAAGGGGGGCGTCTTTGTGGATGACAATTCCACTCATTAGGACTTCAGTGCAGCCATAATGACAGGGGGCCTTGGGATGGTAAATTCAGAGAGGGCAATTAAGGGATGTCCTCTAAACTGTAAATGCTGATGGGAGAAAAAAAATCTTTAGATTGTTGTTTCACCTTGTGAGATACATATAATTGCTTAGAAAGGGGAGGAGAAGATGTTGCAGTACTCTACCTGCTGAGGAATTTCTCACTCTCTTTTTTTTAACCAGTCTTAGAACTTTTTTTTTATCATTATTATTTGCTTAGTAACATAATGGGAAGTGGACCAATTATTTCTCCTCTCACTGGCAAAGTGACTCATTTGTGTTTGGTTCTCTGCTTATTAAGTGTAAGGCCTGGTTGTACATCTTTGTGTGTGTGCGTGTGTGTGTGTGTGAGGTTTATTTTAGTGTGCCAGCATGATTCCACACTTATTGTTTACACCTGTTGTGTAACACTACACAGATTTCAGGCTCGTAATAAATCTTTTAAAAAGAGGCAATTACCCAAGCACAGCTCTATTTATCCACACAGAGGAAAGAACAGCTTATGCAGCATATGGTGCGTATGGAAAATAATGTTTTATTTCTGCACATTCTTGTGCTATGAGTGGAGAAATTTTGAAACTCACATTGCCTTGAATATCCAAAGCTGTTTCTGAAGATGGAGCCTATTTTTTCCAATGTTCACAACTGGCAGATGATAAGCTGCCTCTATCCTCTACATCCTCTGCCTGTATTTCTGTCTTTTCCTAAAAATTCTACTCTGCCTCCCCCAGAAAGATTAGAATTCATTCGTTTTGAATTCCACCTCCATGAGCAGAATGAGTGTGTTCTGATTACCCTGGTGGTCTGGATTCTGTTTTAGGCTGTAACTGTGCTGCTGCAGAGGACCCATCAATCAGCCCTCAAAGTGACTTGGGGCGCATTAATCCCTGTTGCTTTTTAATATGGTTTGTCGGAGCTGCAACCTCGGCCCAGGCGTGTGCAGGCGTGAAACCTTGATGTGCTGGAAGAGACAGCAGGGGTTTTCTCGGCTGGCAGAGCCTTCATGCACATGAATAAAGCAGCAGCTTACCAGCTTTCCGAAGCATCTAACACACAGCACCAAGTCCTATTTGATCTGTTTTGGTGTACTTAGAGCAATAACGCTCCTTTTTTCCAACAGGGAGGATTTTTAACAAGCTCCTTCTGGACCCGTTATTTGCAATAACTATTATTTATTTATTTATTTATTTATTTAATTATTTATTTAGCTGTTTTGAAATCTCTTTTCCATGTGTTAAAGGAGGCTTTCTCTTACATTAAAAATACTAAGAAATTGTAAATTTCATGGATTCCTTATATAACTTGAATGTGCTAAGACATTTTTGTGGTTGCATTTGTTATCATAGAGAGCAAAATTCCCACACTCAGATTAACTCTTGTAAAACTGATACAAAGGTTACAACGATAGAACAAAAGACAGCCATACTGTAATCTCAGTTGTGTCTGTTTCAGTGGGCATATATATTTCAGGGTTACACATAGGTGACAAAATAAAGGGGGGGGGGGGTTGGGGGGATAGTGGCTCTGTTGTGCTGTTGAAAAGATTTTGCTAGGTCCACTTGTCCACATCTATACAAAGCTATTCAGACCAATCATCTTTATATGTTGATGAAACATTTTCAATCTGAGAGCCCTCATGTGCCTTCACCCAATCTCAACCTAACTGAACACCTCTTAGAGATTTTGGACCGACATGTTAGACAGTGTTCTCTATCACCGTCATCAAAATCCAATGAGAATTGAGGCAATATCTTCTGAAGGAATGGTTTCATCTCTTTTCATATATTACTGTTCCAGAGACTTGTAGAATCTCTGACAAAGGTGCATTGAAGATGTTCTGGCAGCTCATGGTAGTGCAACACCTAAACAAAAACACTTCATATTTCAATTTTCCATTCATTTGTCACCCAGCTTTATGTCTAACTCACTATTAGAGGTTTGGGTGAGACAATGGATTCACCTCACACTTCTTTTCGCACCCATAGTGAATTATGTTAAGTGTCTTTTTGTAAAACTGTGTCAGAACTAGCAACAACCTGAGCCACTTCATTGCTCTTCAGGAAAGTGAGGAAGTTAAGTTAGCATGAGTGGTTAGAATGGTGTTCTTTGAAAGTCCTGTTTGCAGACTCATTACCAGACCCTGCTGGTGTGTCATAGACTGACAGGAAGTCAAACAAGGTAGCTCTCATGTTCCTTCAGCACTCAGTGGTGTTAAGCAGACTCGGCTCTAGCAGCAACAGGGAGAGGTGAAGAGCTGTAAAGGCAAATCCAGGCCTCCGCAATCTACTCCACATCCACCTGGCACATCTGAGCTGAGGATTTCCACCTTCTTTTGTCAAGATTTTGCACAAATGTGCTTGCCTGGAAACGTAAGTGTAATAAGTTGCAGGCAGATGA